>NW_024080724.1:3941310-3942998 GCF_003009895.1 Hyaena hyaena | reverse complement strand
TGTGATTATCTGTGATGCTTGATTTGATCCTGTTTGTAATCACTTTCATTGGATACTGTAATCTCCAGAAGATTTTAGAGATCATCCTAACCTGAGATAAACGGTCACTTGTTGTAATGACGTGGCAATTAATCAGCACATAAGCAGAGCTCTGAAAACCTCCATTTGTCAGTGGTCTCTTCCAGACTCTTTGGTTACCTCCAAAAGCAAGGGCTGAGCTGAGGCTGGTTTTCTTTGTTTCTGTAACCTTTAGATCAGTGAGCCTTCACCTTGCCTCCAAGCCCTGAGCGTGGACCTTCTTTCCCAAAGAACAGGATGTGCTTGCTCTAAGGATGGGAAAGTGGATGGAGCATGGCTCATCCCAACCTGTTAACAAGGGGGAGAAAGACTTTGAATGAGAGCACGTGGAGGATAGTTAAATATCCTGAGGCTTACATTCAGGGTACGTCCTTCTTCCAAAATGGAACTGTCTCTTTATTTCTCCTGTTAGTGTGTGACCATTATAAATATATGATATTCAGTATAGTTTTCTCATACTTCTGTATATGTTTTTCCTAGGCATTTTCAAATTCTTGTGACTGTTGTGAATTATATAAACCACTGTAGTGTACTTTCTTACTACTTATATAAGCTTTGGCATTTGATTAAAATTTTTTTGTAGTTGAACAACGAATGGGAATAGTTTTCTTATTCTTTCTTCTTTTCACCATTTGTGTTCTTTATTTTCCTGATCTCATATAATTAGCTAGACTCTGCAGAATGATGTAGACATTGAAAACAGGTGTCCTAAACCAAGTTGTAGACAGGCTACATGTCGATGTTCTTATGTTTTCTTTCATGTCAGGGATGGTTTCCTCTACTCAAGCCTCCTATTTTAAAAAAGTCAAAAATAAATGTTAAATTTTATCAAATGACTTCTCAACACTTGTTTCTGGGATCACTTTTTCTGCTTGAATCCATTAATAAAACAGTTGCAATAAACCCAACATTCCTATGTTAGAAACCCTGAAACCCCTTTAAAAACTGGGTAATGTGTATCATTTGTTTAATATACAATGATTTTAATCTACTCAGATTCAGTAAATTACTTTTTTTCATTTGGTCAACTTTTTTTTTTGTTCATTCACAATCCTCTAATTCTTTAAAATGTCTTCATCCTAATACTTGTCTTTATGGTCTTTTCTCTTAAAATTTCAACAAGTATATGGGGCGCCTGGGTGGCTTAGTCGGTTAAGCGTCTGGCTTTCGCTTGGGTCATGATTTCGCGGTTCGTGGGTTCGAGCCCCGCGTCGGGCTCTGTGCTGACTGCCAGCTCAGAGCCTGGAGCCTATTTCAGAGTCTGTATCTCCCTCTCTCTCTGACCCTCCCATGCTCATGCTGTCTCTCTCTCTCCTAGAAATAAAATTTAAAAAAAAATTTCAACAAGTATATTAAAACTTGTTGTATTTCAGTATCAATTCACTGAGTTAGACTCTTAAGATTTCTGTTTCTGTACATTCTTCATAGGATGAAGCCTTAAGTGGGTTGTACTTTTACTTCTCTTTCTTAATTTCTCAGCTGAATAGAGTCATCTAGAATTGTAACTGGAGTTACACCCTTGCTTTGTTATCACTGTTTACCTCTGCGTGTTTTCTAATAATTCCATCATGTATTTGTCTTGGCAAATTTGGTATCAAGAGTTCATTAGA
>NW_024080724.1:3539619-3940699 GCF_003009895.1 Hyaena hyaena | reverse complement strand
TTTTTTTTTTTTTCTCTGAAGCCCAGGAGAGAAATTTAAGTTATTTTTAATGTAGAAATTCATTTTAAGCATTGTTTTTTCTACTTTTACATACTTTCTACTGAGTTTTATTTGATCAATAATGTGGATTTTTCTCTCTAAGGCCATGTTTTTATCTCCCAGTCACCTTTTCTCTTGGCTTTTGGTTGGCAGACTGCTGTTGTTTTATTGACTCCACAGCCTCCCGAGTTCCACTGAGAATACCACTCAGTTTCTTCACTGCACTTAACCACCCTTTTGCAAGAACTCTTTTTCCGCAAAGGCTGTTTGTTTTATGGTTCATTTCCTCCCTATTGGATTAAAAGTTCATGTCAGCTAACTGAAGTTTTTTCTTCCACTCATTCTTTTAGCTGGACTCCTAGAGTGAAAACTATTGGGGACTGGCTTGGAATTCCTCACCAATCATGGGGATGGTTCTTAGATGTCTCCTAGTGAACATCACCTTCTTGTCCCTCTGACTGCCATGTAGTGGCATGCCATGATGGTCACTTGCCCACGTGCTTGGTCAGGCTAGGTGAGGAAGTTAATAGAATTCATTTGATTCTTCTAAATACATCTCTGTTTCCACATCATTTGGATGACTTACGGGAGGCCACCACTATCCAGGGCCAGAAGCCAGGGGTGAATAACAATACCAGCCTTTGACCCTGGTACTAGTTTTGCTACAACCTACTCACCCTCCTTTCTGCTCCAAAGGTGTGAATGATTTTCCGGTAGGGACCGTGATTAAGGATAAGAAAAGAGGTTAATTGGGGAGACATATGAAGAGAAAAATTCAGGAAGCTGTTCGAGGAATTAATATGAAAGTAAGAAGAAAAAACAATGAGGATAATAATAAAAATATTACTTTTGTTTAATATGGAGTAAGATGTGTTGAAAGGTAACATGAATAGGATCCACCCAAATATGTTCAAAGAAATAAGCAAAGGAGCAAATGAAGTATAGATCTATTGATTGGAACTTTAAAAAAAATTTTATTTATTTTGAGAGAGAGAGTCCACAAGCTGGGGAGGGGCAGAGATAGAGGGAGAGAGAATCCCAAGCAGGATCCACAGTTTCAGCAAAGAGCCTGACACAGAGCTCAAACCCACATACTGTGAGATCATGACTCAAACTGACATCAAGAGTCAGACACAACCATCTAAGCCACCCAGGCACTCCTAGGCTAGAGCTTTTTGTAGTTAAAAATACAACAGGAAAACTTACTTTCTTGGACATCAGTAAGTTCAGTAATGCATCACAGAGACAGATAACTATAAGGCTTGACGAATGGTATATACTTTTGTAGAATTGATTATAGAATGGGAGAGAAGAGTCCCATTAAATGCTTCATATTCACATAAAGCCCTCTGTGTAAATAGATTTGTTTGTGTATCTTGGATGATATTGGTCCTTTTTCTTATCCTCTGAGACCAGTAGGTGAGCGAAATTAGAGAATAGAGATCTATTAGGATCCTTCTACCATCACTGGATGAAGTATTTCTGGAATACCAGGTTCTTCACAGCAGCCTTCACATCCTTGTTCCTGAGGCTGTAGATGATGGGGTTGAGCATGGGGGTCACCATCCCATAGAAGAGGGAGATGAGCTTGTCTGAAAGGTGCTGCTTGTCTGCCCCCAGGGGGTCCTTGGATTTGGGCTTCCCGTACATAAAGAGGATGGTTCCATAGAAGATGACCACGACTATAAGGTGGGCAGAGCAGGTGGAGAAGGCCTTTTTCCTCCCCTCAGCTGAGGGGATCCTCAGGATGGTAGCAATGATGAACACGTAGGAGACAAAAATGAACAGAACTGGCACTCCCAGGAAGATCACATTGGCTACTGCCATACTGATCACATTGATGGAGATGTCTGCACAGGCCAACTTCAGGACAGCCAGGATCTCACAGGTGAAGTGGTTGATGACGTTGTCCCCACAGAAGGGAAGTCTCATTGCTAAGGATGTTTGCACCATGGCAGTTGTGCTTCCAGCTGCCCAGGAGCTGGCAGCCATGGGCACGTAGACAGCCTTGCTCATGACCACAGGGTATCTCAGGGGGTTACAGATGGCCACATAGCGGTCAAACGCCATCATGCCCAGAAGCACACACTCTGTGGCTCCCATAGCAAAGGAGAGGAACATCTGTACAGCACAGGCTGAGAAGGGTACAGTTTTAGTGGGGGTCAGAAAGCTGTCGAGAATGAGAGGGACAGAGGAGGTTGTGTAGCAGATGTCCAGGAAGGAGAGGTTCCCCAGGAAGAAGTACATGGGCGTGTGCAGGTGGGAGTCAGACATAGTCACCAGGATGAGGACCCCATTGCCCAGCAGGATCACCAGGTACATCAGGAGGATGAGCACAAAGAATGTTTTCTCCAGCCTTGGGTGGGCTGAGAGTCCCAGGAGAATGAACCCCACCACAGGAGAAGTCCAATTGGATCTCTCCATGCTGTATCTTCCCTGTCACCTGCAGGAACTCAGAAAGCCGACCTCGTGATTCTCTGATGCCTAAAGTGGCCAGAGAGCCAGTGAGGAAACTTGCCTTGCTGAGCAGCTGGAGACCATCCGTGTCAATCTGGGGGTTTCTTTACATTGTTCTAATAAAATGCAGAGAAATTGGTCAAAATTGACTTTGTGATATTTGGTTACCCATAGAGAGGCTTGACATTTCACCAAATTGGATTTAATTTTCCAAATCACATTTAAGATTAACATCACATGTTTACTTCAGGCTTTACCATGTGTGGTGATTTATTTTAATCAATTGTGTGAGAAGTGTTATACTCCATGTGTATGAATTTTTATTCTTTTGGGACATAGGCTGGTGGAAATAACAGATCTTCATTCTCAGTTGCTGGTCTAAGCAATTTTAGATATGGATTCCCTCCTCTTTTTTAGCTCTCTCTCTCTGGACTATTTATTCACGCCTTCCTTCACTTACCTGCCAAACTCTTTGGAGCACTTACCAAAAGAACTGGACTTCACCAGTCACTCAATATATGGGGATTATCAACGCCCTTTTCCTCTCTGGGCTTCTGTTTTCCTAATATGCACTTTGGAATGGATTGTATTCAGAGATTTTCTGTCCAGGAACTAAATGCTCTCATGAATTTCTCATTCTTGGACTTTCTGTCCCACCACTAAGATGTCGTTCTCTCTTTTCTTCCAGTTCACCCCATGCCATTTAGTCACAAGGAATGAAGTCAGAACCTGGACTAGGCCCAAAGAGTTTAGAAATTCTTTTACAAGTTCTCTCTTACCTTTTCTGTAAACAGGCCAATAAAGAAAATCAGTTTTCTGAGGTCTCGGAATAGTCCAGAGGCTGAACACAGCCAATCTGGTCTGAAAGTAGTAGACAGAGGAGTTAGCACCTGAAATGGATGAGAGCTAAGTTTTCTGGTCTTCGTTCTGTGTTTGGGTCAAATCCACAAAGGACCATGTATCGCGTACATGAAGCCAGTTAAATTCCACCCCGCTGCTGGGAGTATTCTCGTCCCTGAAGTGATTTAAAGTTTAGAAAGTGAAGTGACAAAGTTTAGAAACTTTATACATCTGGGATTATGTCCCCAAGATCCAATTATTTTGAAGTCCCTCCAGATATACTTTCTTCCCCCTCCCTCCCTCCCTTCAGACCCATCCTGCTGAACTACTGGGAAGCATTAGAGAGGACAGGTCATTTTGGCCCTGCCAAAATTCACATAACCCACATAAGAGCTGTCAGTAGAACCCATGAGAGGTCTAGGAGAGTGGTGAAACTCACTGCGCAGGACAAATCGTTGTAGCTCAATACCCCTGGCATTTCTAAATTCGGGATCTCAGGCTTGGAAAGCATCCAGTGACCTAGAGAGTTTCTTCTTGTCTGTGCCCCACCACATAGAGTCTGAACCCCTACCCTAGGCTAGGCCTTTACAGGGCATTGGGAGAGTCAAAAATGAATCTGGTCCTAACTCTTCACATGAGAGTTTCATAGGTATAGCAGCTGTGTGCTTGAAAAAGCCCACTTGATTGCAGAAGTGATGTCCTGTTTGAAGTCTTTCTTATGTCCATGGGTTTATCTTCTACAGAGAATAAACTTTTGTTTGGGATAGGTAAGGGGTAGTTGGCCAATGTCATGGGATGAAGGAGGCAGTATAGGGACTCAGTGTCTTATGTATATATTTTGCCTAATTCCCCTTGTTTTAGCAGCACCCCTTCACCGCTTCACCTAGAGGATGTGGTGCAATGACTTTTCACTGCTTGTCCTCTCCTAGTTTCTGACTCTGGCATTGGGTCTGTCAGATCTGCGGTGGAAATGACCACATCCACTTTCCAGCCTTTAGGATGTTATCATGCTGACGTCCCTCTTCTTAACCTTGTGGATTTTGTCATTTAAAAAAAAATGAAAGAAAACAAAAAAAGTTAACTATCATTTTTGTGAGTTGCAAGAGGGAACAAAATTAGGTGGGTGTGTTCTGTTCTTCTTTACACCTCAGTCCTGATTCTGTGTAGTTTCCAGCATCTTCTGCTATTTCCTTATTTATGTTAGTCATTTCTCTTGTCAGTTTCCATCTGCTAGAATGCAAGTTTCACAGAGCAGGGATTTTTTCCACATTGTTTACAAATGTATCTTCACAATAAAAACTGGAGCTGGCTTACATGAGGCACTCAACGAATAGCTGCTGAATAAATTAATAAATTAATGTGTGATCTACCCTTATTTTCTCCTTTGCTCCATGTTAACCCTTCCTTTTATATTTTTACTTTGAGTCCATCTTTTTTAATTTCTATTTTTGTAAACATTGAATACTGTATATAGTATATTGGGACAGTAGAACATTTGTGTATTTTATAAGTAAATAACAGTGTAAATCACAAGGAAGCATGATTTCAAAACCCTGAGGACCACTGACCCCAGATACTGAGCTTCTTTCTGGCTATGGCTCCACCTTTTCAAATGTTTAACAAACCTGTCTTTCCTAAGTGGCTCTTAACTTTTGGAAACACCTATCTTGAGCAGAACAAGCTTGCAGAATTCAGGACTTGGGGCCCTATTCAGGGAGGATCTGCCATCTTCCTTGTGCGCACCACATACCTTTCTTTGTTGCATGCCTCCTGTTTTGGAAAGTCTGAGCTTTGAGATGCCTTAGGGGTCATGTTTGGAGACTCTCTTTCTCTCTCCAAATTGGATTTCTCCTGCCACTCTTCCATAGCTCGTCACCCCTCAGTACTACACTCATGGGCTTGGGTCTCCTGTGGAAGGCTCAGGAACAAGTGGAAGGGCCCACACCATTGCCTCAGTTGTTATGATTGGCCCCAATACTGCCAGGCACACAGGAATGGGGAACCATATCACAGCGACAGCCCGACTCACTTCTGCTCTTTACAGGAACTGAGTCCACATTAGCTATCAACATTTTATTATGTTGGTATAATTTTGTTGGTGGGTGGACTGGGGATACCTCAGGCTCTGCCACAGCCCACCCAAAAGATATTGCTGGGGTCTGTTGGTCTCATCAGGAGAAAGAATTCAAGGATGGGGTGCCTGGATGGCTCTGTCAGTTAGGCATCTGACTTCTGCTCAGGTCTGATCTCACCATTCATGAGTTCAAGCCCCTAATTGGGCTCTGTGCTGACAGCTCAGAGCCTGGAGCTGCTTCAGACTCTGTGTTTCCCTCTCTGTCTGACCCTTCCCAACTCAAACTCTGTGTGTCTCTCTCAAAAATAAATAAAACATTTTAAAAATGTAAAGAAAAAGAAAAAAAGAATTCAAGGACAAATACAACACAGCAGATGAGCAGCATGTGCAGGAGGGTTTATTAAGGCAAATGTATACTCTAATTGTGAGAGTGGGTGAGCTCAGAGGGGAGCTATGCCCATTGCAGTTTCGATTTCTATCTTTTATTGACAGTTGTTAACAAATGGGTGGAATATTCATTACTTGAAGGTGGAGATTTTCTTGGATGCAAGGTGGTCTCTTCCAGGAATGTAGGTCATACACCTTTCCTTCCTTACTTGGTCAGGGATTTTCTGCCATGGCACCCTTAGGGAGGAGACTTTCTCAGCTGTCTTGGGCCTGTCTGGTGTGATTGGGTTTCTAATGCTTCATTTTGGTGTGCTGCCAAGACAAGCTCTGACTGTCTTTAGCCATGACTTCCTCTTTGCTGGCTTCCAGGCATCCTGTTAGAACCTAACTAACTGTGTCAGCACGCCTGGGTGGCTCGGTGGGTTAAGCAACCAACTTTATCTCAGGTCATGATCTCACGGTTTGTGATTTTGAGCCACGCATCAGGCTTTCTGCTGTCAGCACAGAGCCCACTTTGGATCCTTTGTCTCCCTCTCCCTCTTGTACACCCCTACTCTTGTGCTTGCACTCTCTCCCTCTTAAAAATAAACATTAAAAAAATAAATGCTTAAGAACCTAACTAACTGCTTCTAACAACTTTAAGCCCTCTCCATACTTTGGATATCAGCTCCATAGTTATTTTGTTTCAGGAGCTCTTATTTCTTTTACTGGAGAATGGTATTTAGAATCCCAATCTGAGTGCCAAGGGTGCTATTGATTTTCTCATAGTTTCTAGGACTCTTAGTGGAAAGAGAAAACATGTGTAAATATAAAATATTTTGATGTATATAAAATTCATACCTATATTTTCTACAGAATTTTTGCTTAATCTCATTGATTAAGGTTATCTCCTAAGAACTTTCACATGCATTTTTAGGATCCAGTTTACTTGCCCTCACTGGAAATACTCTACATGGAATCTACATGATCCCAACTTCTCTGAGTCTCAGGGGAAGGAAAGAACCAAGTTAATTCTTATCTCCAGTCTCAATCCTGTCACTAAGAAAACAAAATTGAAAGATGTGCCATTTTATCTCTAATGCTGATAATTTTTTATACTTCTGCCATGAAGTTTTGCTCCACACTGTCTTCCTTGGTTCCTTTCCAGAGAAGGATCTTGGGTATTTATGTAACTCTAAGGTATATTAAGCTGTTTTTCCCAAATCAAATGGGCAAGCTGCTCACAAGGGTGAATTCTGACGTACCCAAAAGGGAACCAGCAAAATCATTTGTGTTGTCAGCAGCACCCACTTCCAACCCTTCAAGTCCCACCCCATCAGGTTTAGGTTTTATTGTTTTTGAACTTGGGTCCAGTAATAGCCCAAGTTCTCCATTGTGTATGTAATTCTGTTTTCTGGCAATCATTCTTCACATTTATCTTCCTTGGGGGACATATTCTTCTGAGATTCATGGGTGCAGGCAGCCAAGAGCACAGAACTACAGGAACATTTGTCCTCCAGACGTCACTGGGTGAAGCATTTCTGACTCACCAAGTTCCTCACAGCGGTCTTCACATCCTTGTTTCTGAGGCTGTAGATGATGGGGTTGAGCATGGGGGTCACCACCCCATAGAAGAGGGAGATGAGCTTGTCTGAAAGGTCCTGCTTGTCTGCCCCCAGGGGGTCCTTGGATTTGGGCTTCCCGTACATGAAAAGGATAGTCCCATAGAAGATGACCACGACTGTGAGGTGGGCAGAGCAGGTGGAGAAGGCCTTTTTCCTCCCCTCAGCTGAGGGGATCCTCAGGATAGTGGTGAGGATGAAGATGTAGGAGACAAAGATGAACAGAACTGGGACCACTAGGAAGATCACATTTGTCACCCCCATGCTGATCACATTGATGGAGATGTCCGCACAGGCCAACTTCAGGACAGCCAGGATCTCACAGGTGAAGTGGTTGATGATGTTGTCCCCACAGAAGGGAAGCCTCATTGCAAGGGACGTTTGAACCATGGAGGCAGCACTTCCAGCGGCCCAGGAGCTGGCAGCCATGGGCACGTAGACAGCCTTGCTCATGACCACAGCGTACCTAAGGGGGTTACAGATGGCCACATAGCGATCAAATGCCATCATGCCCAGAAGCACACACTCTGTGGCCCCCATGGCAAAGGAGAGGAACATTTGCACAGCACATCCTGAGAAAAGGATAGTTTTCCTAGGTGTCAGGAAGCTGTCAAGAATGAGAGGGACAGAGGAGGTTGTGTAGCAGATGTCCAGGAAGGAGAGGTTCCCCAGGAAGAAGTACATGGGCGTGTGCAGGCGGGAGACAGACACAGTCACCAGGATGAGGACCCCATTGCCCAGCAGAATCACCAGATACATCAGGAGGATGAGCACAAAGAATGTTTTCTCCAGCCTTGGGTGGGCTGAGAGTCCCAGGAGAATAAACTTGGTCACAGAGGCAGTCTGGTTGTCACTTTCCATGTTATGTCTCTCTTTCAACAGAGGAAAACACCCACGTATCCAAACTCAATATTCTTTGCCCTGCATAGGCCCTGGACATATGCTCTGGAGTTCCAGTTAGGCTGAGTAATTGGATAATAGTCTTGAAAGTCCACAGTCTCAATTTCTTTCCAAGAAAGAGAGGCAATAAAATCAGAAATTACTTTGGGACAATAGGACATCAAATTTACAATGTTTAAAATGGTGATCTGATAATTTAATGAATTTGATCAGAGATATGACATATAACACATTCTTTTTTTTTTTTTGGTACTGTGTCCATATGCTCATCTCATTAAACTTCGATCTGAAAAGTGACATTAAGTTTGCTCCATTTCTCCAACTTTGTGCCAGTTACTAGTGGAATGATTAGTTGTGAATACACACTTTATTTCCTCTCCAGGTCATTCTCACAGAAAACGTACTCTTGTTGTTTCCAACATCTCCTTTCTCATGGGCAACACTGGATTCAGGGGTTTTCATCCATCTGTCTGTCCGTCCGTCCATCCATCCATCCATCCATCCATCTGTTTGTGTCTGACCATCCTTCCACCTACTTTTTAAGCTCTCAGTATATGGGTATGACATTTCCTATGAGGAGTAGGACTGCCCCATAACCCAGACTTAAGTGAGCTCACAACTTCGCAGGAAAGGGAAGCAGAAATATTCAGGAGAGGCTAGAGTATCCGAAAGGGCACCCAGGGTATTGGTGGAAATAGGGTCATGGAAAGCTCCTTTGGTAATATAAAATCCAGCTGGGTTTTTAAGGACTAAATGAGATGGAAAGACAAGTTGTGTGTTTTGGGTGGGAGGGGGTCTCAAAGTAACTTAATGTTCTGGAAATGTTAATATGTCCCAAATAGCTTGAATCTGATATGAAACTACAGGACTGGCATTAAAGATGCAGAGAGAAATCACAGCTTCTGGAAATCTAGCTCTGTTAGATATGTAGAGCAGCATTTTTAAAAATCATTCTACTGGGTCACCTTTCCTCTGGGTGAGCATCCATACAGAAATCAATGGACATTAGTAGTTCTTGAGCCTTTTTACTTAGGTGCTAGATATGTCACTCAAACTAATATTCTGTCACTGATTATGTTCCCCAAGCAATCTGATCCAACCCTCTTTCCCATTCAAGATCATTTTCTACCCACAGATGCATGGCTTTTCAGTTTCAGCTTGATATCTTCTAAGAATGAAGAGATTATTGCATTCCTAAACAGTGTACTCCATTATTTGCAGAGCTCTAAAGTATTAGAACAATTTTCTTCATTTTGTACCAAGTAGACAACTTTCTAACAGTTCCTTATTTATTCAGTGGTAGTCAGCTTCCTTCTGGAATTGCAGTCAATCTGTGGAAAGTCATCAGGTCTGTAAGACACACATTCGGCTACATTCTTCTTAACTTTCTAACTTGCTTTGTAGACTTCAGTACTTCCTTCCCTCTCTTACATCCTCAGGTTACCCTATTCTGTGTTGGGATTACAAGAGATCAGTAATGTTCAAACTCTTTAGTAAAGAGAATTTCTTTTTTTTTTTTTAAGGAAAGAGAACTTTTGTTTTCTTAAATTCAGAGCCCTCAAATATAAATCAGAGCTGCTCTTGTTGAAGTGGGGAAGGAGGGCTCAGGAAGTCTGGACTGCTGAGCCAGTGAGGCTCCTTCAAGGCCAGGCTACAATGATGAGCCACTCCAGATCCCATTTACATTGCAGGCAACATAAACGGTGCCCTCTGGAGCCTAACTCTGGGTAACTTCAGTCTTTTCCATGACTACTGTGTGAATAATGCTCCCTGGAGTTATAGGAGAAGAGGCTCTGAAACCATGGGACCATCTCATTTCCAGGGGTGTCTCTAAAATTAGATGAGTCCATTAAATGAGACTGAAAAGTTTCATAGGCTTTCTGCCATCTAGATTTCTCTAAATCCAGGAAGAAGCCATTTGTGTGGCCCTCAGTCTGCAGTACCACTGAAATTATGTCATCTCTTCTCTTTTCAAGTCCCAAACTTTTTGAAAAATCAAGTCAGAAGCTGGAAGTGTTACTATGCAAACAAAAGGTTGAGTATTACTCTGATAAGAACTCTCACTTACCTTTATCAGGAACCTACGGAAAAAGGGTCCCTACAGCTTGGGAATAGTGCATAAGCCAGAAATAGTAATACTAGTTTGAAAGGCTCAGGCTGAGATGTCCACTTCGGATTTGAAGAAGGAATGGAAACCATTCCTCTCATCTGTTTTGATTCCGTGCTTTAGGCAAAATCTCCAAAGAAACAACCAGTACATACAGAAGGTGATTTGAAATCAGTGCTGTAATTGGGACTATTGTGTTCCCTGAAGTGATTAAGTTTGGAAATGGAATCATACAAAGTCAGAAAACTTTTTATACTTCTGGGGAAATGTCCCCAGGATCTAATTATGCACTCTAAGAAGACTCCTTTTTCTCTTTCTTTTGTTCCTGCTAGAACTTTCCATTCTTAGGCCATTGAAGGATATCAAGGGAAGCATTTCCATGCCCTACTTGAATTTCTACAAACTTCAAAATGCTTAAAACTCTTGAAAAGAGCAGATGGAGAAATATGAATTATTTACAAACAGCCTGTGTTCATGGCATTATGAAACTAGCAGCTGCGGGCACAATGCTTCTAAACCAACTGCTTAAGGGCATGGCTATGGACACTTGGGGGGAATTTCCACCTAGAGCCCTAAGAAGACTTCAGGGAGGAAGAGATTTCTGGCCAGGCCTTTAACAACGAGGGAGAATTTACACATGGAGAGATAGGAAAGGGGTGGTCAGGAAAGGAAAACCATCTTGGAGACAGAGCTTGGCACAGGTGTTGGGTTTTAGTATTTCTTCCATAGCCTCAAAAAGTCATTTATTTGGAAAGCATCATGGAGCAGGACTTATAGAACAAAGTCCAGGGAAGGTGTTCCTGGGTGGTTCAGTCAGTTAAGCAACCAACTCTTGATTTTGGCTTAAGTCATGATCTCACAGTTCATGAGTTCAAGCCCTGTGTCAGGCTGTGCGCTGACAACCTGGAGCCTGCTTGGGATTCTTGCTCCCTCTCTCTCTCTGCCCCTCCCCCAACAACCCCCGTCCCAAAATAAATAAATAAACTAAAAAAAAAAAAAAAAAAAAAGAAAGAAAATGAACAAAGTCCAAGGAAGACGTTCTATGTCTTCTATGTTGGTAAGAATCTGACTGTAGCCTCTAAGATGGCCCTCATTGATTCTTGCCTACTGATATTCATGGTATTGTGTAATTCCCTTCCCTTTAGTGACTTGATTCTAACCAAAAGACTACACTATCTTTCTGGGTTTAATGAAGCAAAATGTCAGAGAGGCCTCTGTGGCAAGGAACTGAGGGAAGTCTCTGTCTGACAGATAGTGTAGAATTGAGATCCTTAGACTAACTACCCTCAAGTTACATGGCCAACAACCATGTAGGTGAACTTGGAAATAAAACTCCTCCCTCTTTCCCAGTGAAACCACCAGAAGAGATCCCAGCCTTAGTCAACATCTTCATTATAGTTTTGTGAAAGACCCTGAAACGGAAGACCCAGCTTATCTGTGCTCAGATTCTTGACTTACAGAGATCAGGAAGCAATGCATGTGTGTTCCTCTAAACTACTAGGTTTAGTAGCAATTTGTTTTACAACAATAAATAAATAACAATAAAATAAATGGATTCATGGAGTGAGCTGTGAAGAAGAAACTAGGAAAAGGAAGAGGTGACACATCTAGAAAAAGGTGGTTCCATCTAGAAAAAGGTTGTTCAGTGAAAGGGAACCTTTTGTCTTCCCAAAAGTCTATTTCATTGCCAGAGGACATTAGTGATCAGAAGGATTTTTCTCACTCTGGACCAAAGGTTGCCTATCAGCCTCCCTCTCGCCTTGCTCTTGAGAGTCACACAGGACATGATTGCTTCCTCTTGTGTATCAGACTTCCCAAAATAAGAAGACAATAAATCATTGTAGATGTGTTCAGTTACACTGAAGATGTTGAGTGCCGCCAAGATGGCGGAGAAGTAGGGAGCTCCATGCATTTCGCTTGCACCCATCTCTCAAACAGAGAAGGCCTGAAGTCATAAGACACTGAGCCACAGGAGTTTGGGAAGAGAAAGAAACAGAATACACTGGGAAGGAAACCTCATAAGTGCGGCTACCTCAAGAAACAAGCCAAAGTACACATGGTGGAGAGTCCCAGTTACACTGAAGATGTGAGCCTGAAGTAAGCATAGCATCTCTTCCACAATAATTTAACAAATAGCATACAGTAACTAAACAGTAACTCAATAAATAAATTTAGTTACTAAACAGTAACTAAATAAATATGATAAAATCATGACTTAGAGCCATCCTGCAAACCAGTCCCTATCATCAGATCACATGGCACAAGGAATCTTGGGCCCTTGAATGACCTGCTTACAAGAGGGGCTTTTCACTGTGATTTAGAGCGAAGTAACAATAATAAATACAATAACAAGCCCCCAGTAGAATACACCTTCCTGCTGTGTTGAGGCTTCTAGGAAGTTCATTAGACAGATTTGTGCTTTGCCAATAGCAGTCATTATAACAAGTCCATACATTTACGCAGACTGATAGAAAGTTGTTCGCTTCTGGGGAGTAAATTTTACTTACAGTGAGATGTGTACATCTTAAGTGTGTCATCCAGTGAGTTTTGACAGATGTGCACACTATGTGACCCAAATCCAATCAAATTAGAGACTATTTCCAACACTGTAATGAGTTTTCTTATGCCCCTTCCCAGTCAGTCCCCAGTACTACCATGCCCAGAGCAATTTCCATTGTTCTGATACTTTTTACCTTTTTAGAAACTTCATATTAATAGAATCATACAGTAACTTTTCTTTTGTCTAGGTCTTTATTCAGAATGTTTTTGAGATTTATCCATGTTGTTAAATGATTTAGTGGTTTGTCCTTTTTTTATTGCTGAGTAGTACTCTGTTACATGGATATTCCAGTTTGTTTATCCATTCTCCTAGTTAATGAACATCTAGTCTGTTTCCAGGTGTGGTTATTATGAATAAAGTAATTATTGACAATCTCACACAAGTCTTTTTGTAGACATATATTTCAACTTCTCTTGGCTAAATACCTGAGAATGGGATTGCTGGGTCATAGCATAGGTATACACTTAGTTTTATAGGAAACAGACAGAACTTTTGCCAAAGTATACCATTTTACATTCCTATCAGTAATGTACAAAAGTTCTTACTGCATCACATTCCCATCAGTATTTGGTGTTGTCAGTCTTTAAAATTTTAACCAACCTCTCAGTCAGTTAAGCGTCTGACTTTGGCTCAGGTCATGATCTCACGGTTCATGGGTTCAAGCCCCATGTCAAGCTCTGAGCTGTCAGCACAGCACAGCACAGCACACAGCACAGTTTTATTAATAAATGAACATTAAAAAATTAAAAATTTTAGCTAAACGGATTGATGTGTAGTGGTCTCATTACGATTTTTCTTTCCATTTTCATGATAACTAATTATATTGAATACCTTTTCACTTGCCGATTGGTCATTTATGTAGCTTTGTCAATTATTGGTTCAAGTATTTTGCCCATTATTATACTTTGTTGTTGTTTTTAAAAATAATGGTTTGTAGGAGTCCTTATATATTTTATTATTATTATTAATGTTTATTTATTTTTGAGAGAGACAGAGTGTGAGCAGGGGAGGAACAGAGAGAGAGGGAGACACAGAATCCGAAACAGGCTTCAGGCTCTCAGCTGTCAGCACAGAGCCTGACGTGGGGCTTGAACTCATGGGCTGTGAGATCATGACCTGAGCCAAAGTCGGATGCTTAACTGAGTCATGCAGGCGCCCCCTTTATATATTTTAGATATGAGCCTTTGTCAGATATGTGTATTGTGAATATTCTCCCAGTGTGTGTGGCTTCCACGTTCATTTTCTTAATAATGTCTTCCGCTGAGCACCTGTTTCAAATTTTGATAAATTCTATCATTTTTCTTTTTTGGTTATTCTTTCTGTATCTTATCAAAGAAAATTTCGCTTACCCTCAGTCAAAATGATATTTTTCAATGTTTTATTATAAAAAGCTTTATAGCTTCCACTTTAATGTTTAGGTCTATATTCCAATGTGAATTAATTTTTAATTTTTTTTGTCTAGTTCTATCAATTACTAAGAAACAGATATGAAAATCTCCCATTCTGACTATGAACCTATATATCCCTTTAATTTTTTTTTAATTATTTTTTTTTAATTTCTGAGAAAGAGAGAGAGAGGGAGAGAACGTGAGCAGGGGAGGGTCAGAGAGGGAGGGAGACACTGAATCTGAAACAGGCTCCAGGCTCTGAGCTGGCTGTCAGCACAGAGCCTGACGCGGGGCTCGAACCCACAAACCTCGAGATCGTGACCTGAGCCGAAGTCGGACGCTTAACAGACTGAGCCACCCAGGCGCCCGGCTATCCTTTTAATTATGTCCATATTTTGTTTTATATTATTTTGAGGTTTTGTTACTAGATGAAATACATTAATGATTTTTATGTCTTCCTGATTGACACCTTGTCATGATGAAATGTCTCTCTTTATCTCTGGTAATACTCTTTTATTTAAGTCTACCTTATCTGATATTTATATAACCCTCCAGCTAACTGTTTGATATATTTTTCCATCCTTTTGTTTTCAGCTTGTATGTGTCTGTATATTTAATTCTTTTAGACTTCTTTAGAGTCTGATAGTCTCTGTATTTAACTGGTATGTTTAATCTATTTCTATTTAATGTAATCATTGATTAGTTGGGTTTAGATTTACTATTATGTTATTGTTTTCCATTTATCTCATCTATTTTTTGTTTCTCTCTTCTTCCTTTCCTGCCATCTCTTGGGTTAATCGAATAGTTCTTAGAACTAATTCCACTTTAATCTATCTATTGGATTTTTGGCTTTATCTCTTTTCCAATGGTTACTTTAGGGATTACTGTATACATCTGAATCTTTTAGCTGTCTCAAAATTATTACTCAAACAGGAATATATAAATCAGCCAGAAAAGCAAATTAATAAATCAACCCCAGTGCCAGACTTCTTCTGCCGGAATATTCTAGGTACTTGCTCCTCAAGGTGTAGTTTAAGACCAGCAGTGACATCACTTGAGATCTTGTTAGAACTACAAAATCTCCAGTCCCACTCCAGATTTACTGAACCATAATCTGCATTGTAACAAAATCCCCAGATGATTCATATTCACATCAAGGTTTGAGAAGCGCTGTCCTCAATAATTAACCGACATTCTGGAGTAACACAGAGCAAATATTAGACCCATCTGAATCCCTATTTGATGATGTCCATCACTTCTTGGAATCCATCACACCATGATCATCTTTGGTCAACTTGGATAGTTTTGTTTGTTCCTGTTGTGAGTACTACTCCTTGATTGGCCACAACCACATAACCAGTCTTTTGTTGTACTATCAGCTGCTCGGCTTTCTGCATTGTTCTGAAACCTGATACTTACCTAGTCCCCTATAAATGGAAAGTGCACAATGCCTTTGCTCCATGCAATGCCACATTTATTTTATTTATTTTCTGTGAAATTCTTTCTTTTAACTCCACAGCTGTGTTGTGTTTGTAGTGGAATACCTTCTGGACTGAAATGATTGCTCTCTTGAAAGCCAGACAACCTGATTCAGAATCTCTGTGATATATGGTCCTGTTGTTGGATACAAAGCAGTCAGAGGTTGAGTTTTCTAGGTTATAGATTCTGGATTCAAAATATGAATTTTAGTGGGACACAGATATTTAGTCCATAGCAGCCCTCATTGGGTTAAAGCAGCCCTGTCTCCTCCTGATTACTAGGATCAGTGACTCCTTGCCTTGCCTGCTGGTCTCCTGGCATAAGAAGTCCAACATGACTGGAGGATAGCCATAAATTTAAGTTTAGTAGATATAACAGAATAGAAAGTCCAGAAATCAATCCTTAAATTTATGGTCAATTGACTTTCAATGAAGGTGCCAAGGCAATCCAATGGAGGGGGGGGGGGGAGGAGTGTGGAAATAGTATTTTCAACAAATGGTCTGAAACAATTGGATATTCATATGTAAAAAATTAATGAAATCCTTACTTCATACCACACAAGAAGTTAACTCAAAATGGATCACAGACCTAAATGTAAAACTTAAAACTATATAACCTGTAGGGTGCCTGGGTGGCTTAGTCAATTGAGCATCTGACTTTTGATTTTGTCTCAGGTCATGATCCCAGGGTCATGAGATCGAGCCTTGCATTAGGCTCCATGGTGAGTGTGGAGATGGCTTAGGATTCTCTCTCTCTCTCCTTCTGTCCCTCTCTCCCACTCATGCACTCTCTCTTTCTCTTTAAACAACAACAACAACAACAACAATACAACTTCTAGAAGGAAACATGGGATAAAATCTTTATAACCTTGATAAGTGAAGATTTCTTAAATAAGACATCAAAATTTATTTTTAAAAATTGATTATTATACTACAAAATTAAAAACTTTTGTTTTTCAAATGATACCATAAAAATGAAAAGACAAAAAAGACTGAAATACTTGCAATTTACATATATGATAAAGGATGTACATCCAGGTTACATAAAAAACTCTTATGTATGGCTCAATAATGAAAAGATTAATAGCCCAATTTAAAATATCTTCACTAAAAAGGTGTGACGGCTAATAAGCACATGAAAAGATGCTCAACATCAGTAGCCATCAGGGAAATGCAAATTAAAACTACAGTGGGTTGCTACTGTATATCTACTAGGAGAACTACATTGAAAATACTAATAATACCAGATGTTGGTGATGATGTAAAGAAACAGGCAGTGTCGTACAATGTGGGAATTTAAAATGATGCAGCTACTTTGGAAACCAGTCTATCAGTTTCTTACAGATAAACATATTTGCACCAATCAACCCACCAATTCCACACAAGCTTGTGTACATGAATGTTCATGGTAACATTATTCATGATAGCCAAAAGGTAGACAAATCCAAATGTCCATCAATGAATGAATACATAAACACAATGTGGTAGATCCATACAATTCTTGTCTGTGATAAAAAGGAGAAAACTACTAATACATGTTATAACTAGGTGAGCCTCAAAAACATGCTAAATGAAAGATGTCGGACACAAAATACTATACATTGTATTGTGCCATTTATCTAAAATTTCTAGAAAAGGCAAATCTTTCTAGAAATGAGTAGATTAGTAGTTACCTGGGACTGGAGTTGGGGATTGATTACCTGCAAATGGGCATGAGAGAACTTTTTGAAATGATGTAAATGTTCTAAAATTGGTTTGTAGTGATAACTGGACAACTGTATAGATTTATCAAAAATCATTAAACATGACTTCTAATGGGTGAGTCTTATGGTAGGTAAGTTATACTCTATTAAGTGCTACAAAGGTTTAATGAGACTCTTTCTGTGTCTCCCGGTGGAAGCCACACTTCTCTGAGAACTAGGACACTTAGACCTATAAAACCTAATGTTACAGTGACTGAAAGCACAAATTGTCCTAATAGACAACTGGAGGTTATGTAACCAGGGCTACTCTTGCTTCTTTGTGTGGAAGAATATACCTGAGATTGTTCAAGAGCAGTGAATACACTCTTGGTCTCTCAGCTCTACATGGCTGGCCAGGGATTTGAACCTAGACATTTTATGTTACATCAACCTCTGGACATGTTCCAAATATACAGATGATGGGATCCACAGAGATCAAAGCCACTGTAGCAGAAAGGGAGTAATTGATTACAAGAAGCGCTGCCTATTGAGTTCACAACAGTTGTTTCAAAACTGAATTCTTTAAGGCTTTTGCTGTTCATTATAGCCTAGCACTCCGTTTGCACAAGGCACACAATAGAGAATATCTACTTTCTACAAGTTAGTAATCATATTAGATATGACTTTTATTGCCCTCTTTCAAAGAAAGTAACTTAATCTAGATTATTGAATAGTATAATCTAATAGAGAAGAGTGTCCTTTAGAAGCAGAAGTGCAGGAATATGGGCCAGGTTGAGGAAGAGTTGGAAACCGAGAACTGGGAACATTTGAGGATGCCCTCAATCATCTGCTCTTTGGCTGTTCTCTCTTTTCTCTTTGCAGACTTGGTTTCTCTTTACCACCCCAGTACACATGGGCAGACACAATTACCCCAAAACTCCCAGGTTTGTATGTTATGGTTGCAGTGACTCATTTCTTGGGTATTAACAACAGTCCCCAAAACCTTGCAGAAAGAATCTGGCTGGCCAAGATAGGGTCAGTGTCACACAGCTCAGACATGCACACCTCATGTGTGAGGATAAGGAAGAGGGATGACTGGGGAAATGCCCAGAGAAATGGGATTATGGACTCATAAACTAGGAAGCCAAACAAAAAGGCACTGTAATAATAAATTGAAAGTGATTCAGTTAACTGTGGAATTGAGCTGTATTCAAGTGTCATATGGCCTCAGAGGAGTTATTTAACATATTTCATTAATAATAAAAATGTTCATTTATTAATTGGGAGAAAACTCTTTGTTAGCCACTGTGCATCATATATGTATATATATTAAATTGATATGGAATATATTAATTATTTTTATTAATATATTTTATTGTCAAGTTGGCTTACATACAACACCCACTGCTCACCCCAGCATGTGCTCTCCTCAGTACTCATGACCCATTCTCCCTCTCCCCCACCCTCACCCCCCGTCCTAAATGAAACATATTTAATCTCCACAACAACTCCATGGGGTTGATTTAATTATCTCCAATATACAAATTAGAAAACTGAGTCTACAAGATTAAGTAGCTTTTTAAAAATGTATCCGAAATCACACAGGCAGAGGCACCTCCACATCAGTCAGGCTCCAAAGTCCATGCTCTTAACCATATGGGTAATTACAAGTGTATTTGTAGCATTGGTGCCAGTGTCCAGGCCAAATCCTGAAGAGACAGAGGAAACTGAGTTTGACCATTGGGGTCGGGATAGTTGTAAGCATTAATTCTGGAAATAAAGGGACTCAGAATATAAGCTTTGCATTGCAGTAATAATGAACTGGAGAATGCTAGAAATTTTATTCTTGGCCTACAGTGTCTTGAGTTTGATTAGTATTGACACAAAATCCTCCTTCACAAATTTGGGTAGGAATAGATGTGCTTTATGTACAGTAAAAGAAGATGGAGCCAAAATAAGTTCTATGATATTAAGCAGGAAATAATTAAACAGGAAGCACTCTGGGCCCCTTAACAGGGTTAAATGGTATTATTTGAGATGTCTTGGTGTTGGTAATTTTCCGAAATGGCAGGTTGGTTTTCAGTTTGGACACCAGTTAAGAAGTGACTTTTCCTCCCTGCCCTACTCCCTCCCCTTTGCACAGTAAAGCAGAAAACAACACAATTGGCACAGACAAATTGCAGCTGGTCAGCACATGAACAAGGAAAGTATGTTTTTCTTACAAAGTTTTCCATTTTTATTTATTTTTCATAATAAAAATAAAATTTAATAGTCACTTATCCTTGTTTCTAGGTGATGTAGCACAGTCCTCTCCCCTCTTCATTCCAAGGATTTCATGTTCCATTGTCAATCAGTCAGGAGAGTCCCAACCTGATGTGCACTGTTTGGGCAGTTTTGTGATGAAACTGGTGTGTAGGACCATCGAACAACTCTATGCTTATGAAGCAGTCATTTCCTAGGGTATCTGTGTGCACAGAGCCACAAGTTATGCTGCTTCCTCCCACTCTCACTGGGCAAAGCATTTCTGACTCACCAGGGTCTTCACAGCGACCTTCACATCCTTGTTTCTGAGGCTGTAGATGATGGGGTTGAGCATGGGAGTCAGGACTCCATAGAAGAGGGAGATGAGCTTGTCTGAAAGGTCCTGCTTGTCTGCCCCCAGGGGGTCCTTGGATTTGGGCTTTCCGTACATAAAGAGGATGGTTCCATAGAAGATGACCACCACAGTGAGGTGGGCCGAGCAGGTGGAAAAGGCCTTTTTCCTCCCCTCAGCTGAGGGGATCCTCAGGATAGTGGTGAGGATGAAGATGTAGGAGACAAAGATGAACAGAACTGGGACCCCCAGGAAGATCACATTGGCCACCCCCATGCTGATCACATTGATGGAGATGTCCGCACAAGCCAACTTCAGGACAGCCAGGATCTCACAGGTGAAGTGGTTGATGACGTTGTCCCCACAGAAAGGTAATTGCACTGCAAGAGAGATCTGCACCAAGGAGTTGGCTCCACCAGCCATCCAGGAGCTGAGAGCCATGGGCACATAGACAGACTTTCTCATGACCACAGGGTATCTCAGGGGGTTACAGATGGCCACATAGCGATCAAACGCCATCATGCCCAGAAGCACACACTCTGTGGCTCCCATAGCAAAGGAGAGGAACATCTGCACGGCACAGGCTGAGAAGGAGATGGTTTTCCTGGGAGTGAGGAAGCCGTCCAGCACAAGAGGGATGGAAGAGGTTGTGTAGCAGATGTCCAGGAAGGAGAGGTTCCCCAGGAAGAAGTACATGGGCGTGTGCAGGCGGGAGTCAAGGATGGTCACCAGGATGAGGACCCCATTGCCCAGCAGGATCACCATGTACATCGACAGGATTAGCACAAAGAATGTTTTCTCAAGCTTTGGCTGATCTGACAGCCCCAGCAAGACAAATCCTGCTACAACAGATTGGTTGCCCAGTTCCATTTTAAATTCTCTCTTCTACCCTCAGGAAAACTGAGGACAGCAAGCACATGTTTATAGGGATCGATATGTGGTGATTTAAAAATGAGAACTTAAAATAAATTTATGCTTTGACATGCCAACTTATAATACCAACATTGAAGTTACGAAAATCATTCTCCACTGAAGTTACCTTAAAAGTCAGGATATATAAAATCAAAAGCAGGAAGAACAGACCCTGGAAACTTAATCAAATTATGATATACAATAGAATTTTAGCCAGATCGGTAGTGTCGACACACTTGAAGGAAGGGTCTACATAGGAACCAGAAACAAGGAACTCTGAGGGTATGCTGCATGCCTGGGTCCAGAGCACTGATTGACTCTTCTGACGCCCTGCCTGCCCGTAATTGTCCCTGTAGTGTCCATAGAACTTAAGGCTGTCTTATTCAGTGATGATAACCACTGACATCACTTCACTTACTCCCCTTGCTCTAATCATGTGCTTATACAATAATTTTCTGACAATAATTTGGCTCCACATGGAGTCCTACATGGAGAGAATGTGATGAACAGAGGTCAGGAACATTAGAATCTGCCAAGCATTTATATTTGTTACTTGATGCCTGGCTTATACTTCATTTCTCATGAGTTTGAGTGGCTGATATCCTTCATTACACTGTCAATAGGGACTATCTGGCTAATAGTTCGTGGAGACCCTAACAAAAGCACTTCCACATGCCCCCTCTCTAACCATGGCCTTTGTCCACAGCATTGAAGTTGCCCTTCCAGCCCCCTTCTCCAGTCAGTTCCAGCCCCCAGCGCTAGGGAGCAAGAGTAGAATCCAAGGATGAATGTCCTGCATGCCTCCCAGTGTGAATATTTGTGACTTTATGATCAGGCTCTATGTTTTTGTAGCTGTTTTATAAGTCACAACTCCCCACTCAGACCCTTTTATATCAGAGTTGACCATTAAAGCTGGTGCGATGCCACAGTAATGCTTTCTCCCCCACAGAAGAGCAGACAATTCTACCCAGCCTTGTAATAGGGTTTCTCCAAAGAGGCGCTGCACATAGGATGCGCTCCAGTCATGTAGACCAGTTAATCCAATATATTAGAGAAAACCTCAAACCTTGGCTTCTCATGTTAAACATGAGGAAAGAGAAGCTCACAAGTGCTCCCCAGTTGGTGCCAGAGCAGGTCTACTGAGGATCCATGGATACACTATGAAATCCTGTTCATGTCCTGATCCTGAGATGTCACACCTTTCTCTAAGATATCTGCCTTGTAACAGAGCCTGGGGAGGGGGCTGTCCCTGGGCTTCACACATTACATGACTATTACACTATTGATGCTACTTTGAAGCTGTCCTCATGCAATTATCAGAAGACATTAACTATAGGCATTGAGAATCCTTGGAAAAAAGAGATCTGTTTTTAGAGACATTAGTGCTATTGGCTGAAGAATCTCAAGCTTGGCAGAAATGTCAAAAAGTAACTGGTTTGCTTCTTTCCCCTCGATTGTATGAACATCTATGAAATGCAATTTTCCCATTTCTGCTTTGAATACCTTGAGCTATGCGAGTACATGGCTCCCATCACTTTGTCAGACAGCCTTGATTGCTGGAAAGTTTTCTCTTACATTGAACAGAACTTCCTTCTTCTAATATTATCCCCATACCTTACCTCCTACTGCCCCCCACTGGCCTGAACTCCCAGGACATGCCTGCTCCCTTCCCCTACAGAAGTCTTTCAGAGACATGGGAGCTGTGAGCTGGGACCTACTCACAACTATCTTTTCTTTTCTCCCACCAATTTGGAGAAGCTTCAGCCACAGAGAGAGCTCGGTCTACATCCAGTATGGGGATGAGTCCATAATGGGGTCAGGAGCTTACCTGGACAAGAGATTTTGTGGCAGGGAGGATGGTAAAAGGCTTCTGGCTTTGGAGGTGATAGCTTCAGCTGCCCACCTTGACCATTCCCTGTCTAGCTCTATCCATTGAGGCTGTGCCTGGAAATGTGCAGCGAATTCTGTTTATCAGTCTTGGAGCTAAGCAGTCCCTTCAAATTTCACAGAAGGTAAAGAAATTTCAGGGTTGGCCATAGCTGAAGGGGCTCTAGCTGCTCTCTTTGCTGGTCTTCTCCATGCCTGGTGAGGTAATAGCAGGAAGGACGCCTCAAGTTGCTGCTTCCCAGTGGCCCTGCAGTCATGCCCAACCTGAGTGATCAGGGCAGACACACTCTGCTCTCTGCCCCTTGCCCTCTCTCTACAAGTTCTGTCAAAGACCATGGAGCAATTTAGAGTTCTGGTAGTTTGGGGCCAGTTTTAATCCCAGAAGCAATTTAAAGTTTGGCGGAGGCCTCACAGGAGTTTAGAGCCTGTGTCCTATGAACCCAATTAGATAGGTTGTAGACAACACTATGTAAATCTTAGCTCTCACTACAAAGAACTGTTCTTTAGATTAGAAATCCCCATCTTGTCCTTGCTGACCATCCCAGAAGTAGAGGAGATAACTAAGGTCTGACTATGCTTTTACCACAATGGTGTTTGTTAGAGGGGGCTCTGCACTTGTCTTTGCAAGACTAAGTGTCCAAACAAGAGGTGGACACAAACAAGGTTTGCCTAGGCCCTCGCAGACACACTGGGCATCCACATGCTCCAGTAGCTGACCTTTGCTACAGTCACCCAGCACTCATCTGGGGCTGATCGGCTCTAGCCCTTGCCCTCAATGACAGGAAACAAGAGACAGCCACACAGACCAGCACCAGGTACCAGAAAAAGGGCAGAAATGACAAGGATGGTACCTCTGAGCTCCAGAAAGCTCCCAGTGACAGATACAGTTTGAGAGATGATTGCCAAGTGCCCCTAAGCTGTATGGGAGCCTGAAACAAGGAAGAGTCAGAAGAAGGAGGTCAGAGCAGCTTAGGTCCCAACTAGGAAGCAATTTTTCCTGCTCCCTGCCATGCTTATAGTATAGCAGGGAATAAGGATGATGGATTGAAGCAAAGGACATGAGGGCAGAAGAGAGCTCTGCGGTTGGTGAGAGAACAGCAAAGTCTACACTTAGAAGCAGCACTGGAGTCACAGGCCAGACAGGTAACTAGCATTTTGCTAAGAGCTTCTGTTTAGTTGGAGATTTTTGGTGACAAGGAAGAGAGAACCTTCAGGTAACCTCAACTGGAGTCCAGGAGGTGAGAATCAGGCAGTGTGGAACGTGGCCATGCCTGCTCAGCGGGGCCTGAGAACTGGAATTCTCCCATACAGTGGATGAGAGGGAAGGCAGGGAGGAGGTGAGGAGCCTTGAATTGAAGCCTAATCTCTATCAAAAGGGACTGGTAAAGAATGGTCTTAAAGAGAAAGAGGATGATTTGCTAATTGTGGGAGCCCGACAGTGACCACAAGAAAGCGTGGTTAGGGACGCGGGGATGTGCCTGCACACGGGGCTCCCTGCCTGGGCAAAGCATACCTGCAAACAGGGTGCTCTGCCAGGAAGCCTGCACACAATATCCAAGTTTAATGGTCCGCTCGCAAACGAGGGAACATGCCCTCCTTAGAACTAAGGAGGAGGCTGGAATTGTGAGCAGGCCTCTTAGTAAACATGTTGTGGTTGCTTCCTCCCTTTGCTCCCCCCTGTCCTTGAAATGTGTTTGGCTACTTGCCCTTAATTGGTAAAGGAATGCATCTTGTAGATTTCAGTTTGTATCCAGTTACCGGGGTATAAAATAAACCTCAAGAGGGGCTTGCGTAGGATTGTTCCTCCGGCCGGAGTTGTGTCTGTGTCTGTCTTTTATGTGTGTCTTGTCCTCTGTGTCATTTCATCCGCAACAGCTAATAAAAGACCCTGGGTACTAATTCTTCCCTGGTAAGAAGATGGAAGTTGGTATCATTTGTTGTGTGCTCTTGTCGCCCACGTAAGCATCATGGTCCATGTTATCACAGGGGAAATGCACAAAGATATCATTATAGAGTGTGGGTTCAGCCTCTCTCCACCAATGCTTTTGTCATTTTCATAAAGACTGAGGAAAAGAGGCCCTGGGGTCCCCTGGCTGGGGACCTCTACAATCCACAGACTGCCGCAGGCTTCTGGATAGAGACTAGCATCTTTGGATTTTCTCTTAGAGAAAAGTTTCACCCCTCTGAGCCCTCACTGTAGACCCTCTATAGAAGTCTACCAGCCACATGTCACATCTCTCTGAGTACAAGGAGTGCAGGGGAACAAGAGAAAGTGGAAAGGTAGGCGGGGAGAGACATCTGTGTATCTTCTTTAGTACCTTCATGCTGATTACATTTTAGGCATGGCAGACAAATACATTGGGAACCAGAGGGTCCATTTCAAGACTGCTCCCAGCCTGGGCACTCTTACTTATGGAGGTCCCACCCCGCATCATGTCAAAATGCACCTGCATCCCACTTTACGTGTAATTTTGTGGTAAATTTGAAATGACTTTTCTGCTTCTGTTATTAGAATTACCTGGTTTACAAGTGACTCAATTTACAATTATATGATTTATCAACAATAAGCATACAAACTCTGGGGTGCTTGCAAAGTGGAAGTAACTACATACAGATTTTCTCAAAGTAAGATTCATGAGTACCCTACATTCATTTAGCCACTACTGAGGTTGACATAATGTTCCGTTTTTTAGGCACACAAACAGTTATCAAGTTTTTTAAGGATTTTTGTTTGTTTGACTTGTAGTTAAGGACCAACAGGTTTTCCAGACCTCAAACATCTTTGTACTTAGAGAACACCCCATAGACCCGACTATTGCACCCTCATGTCCAGGGGGTAAAACAGCCCTGCCAACTCTCTGTTTAGGAGTAAAGACATTTTTACAGTAAGTACAAATTAAGACCCACTTATAGAAGTAAAAAATAAGGAATTTAACTTAGCAGATCATTTTTGGGAAATAATTCTTTTCCTTGAACAAAAGGAATTCACCAAGTTACTTTCCTTGGGAGCCAGGGTTCAGGAGACACCTGAGAATGCAGACCAGTCACACACAGCTCAGGCTGAGATTTGTCAATTGTTTTCTGTTGTGGGTAAGCTTTCCCAGGAAGTTGACTCTGATGGGGAGATTTTCATGTGGGATGTTAACCGGAGAGTGTTCTTAAGATCAATACCTATGGGGTGGAAGTGAAGGAAGCAGGACAGTGCAGATGGAGAACTTGAACTGCCACATAACTCTCATGGGCCAAGGGCAAGCCAGTGCAAGAACTCAAATGAATATTCTTTGCCACCAATACTCCCAGCAGCTGGAGTAACAGAAGCTACAGCCCCTAGTGAGAGAGAGACAGGATCTGGGCAGTATACTCGCCACAGCATCCACTCGATACTCAACCAATACTTCTCAAGGCTTAACATGCACATGAATCTCCTGAGGGATCTTGTTAACATGTAAATTCCAATTCAGTTAAGTCTGGAATGGGCCCCTTCTGCATGTCGAATAAGCTCCCAGGTGATGCTAACACTGCTGGTCTATGGACCACACTATAAGCAGCCTAACTCTGAATTCAATTTACCCCTCACCTAGCATGACTTTGCATTGACTTTCTCAAGTGAATCAGGGTGTGTGGGTCATGACATATCCCACCATCACTGGGTAAAGTGTTTCTGAGCCACCAGGTACTTCACAGCGGTCTTAACATCCTTGTTCCTCAGACTATAGATGATGGGGTTGAGCATAGGAGTTAAAAGTCCATAGAAGAGGGAGATGAGCTTATCTGAAAGGTCCTGCTTGTCTGTCCCCAGGGGGTCCTTGGATTTGGGCTTCCCGTACATAAAGAGGATGGTTCCATAGAAGATGACCACCACAGTGAGGTGGGCCGAGCAGGTGGAAAAGGCCTTTTTCCTCCCCTCTGCTGAGGGGATCCTCAGGATAGTGGTGAGGATGAAGATGTAGGAGACAAAGATGAACAGAACTGGGACCCCCAGGAAGATCACATTGGCCACCCCCATGCTGATCACATTGATGGAGATGTCCGCACAAGCCAACTTCAGGACAGCCAGGATCTCACAGGTGAAGTGGTTGATGACGTTGTCCCCACAGAAAGGTAATTGCACTGCAAGAGAGATCTGCACCAAGGAGTTGGCTCCACCAGCCATCCAGGAGCTGAGAGCCATGGGCACATAGACAGACTTTCTCATGACCACAGGGTACCTAAGGGGGTTACAGATGGCCACATAGCGATCAAACGCCATCATGCCCAGAAGCACACACTCTGTGGCTCCCATGGCAAATGAGAGGAACATCTGCACTGCACAGGCTGAGAATTAGATGGTTTTCCTGGGTGTTAGGAAGCTGTCTAGTATTAGTGGGACTGATGAGGTTGTGTAGCAGATGTCCAGGAAGGAGAGGTTCCCCAGGAAGAAGTACATGGGCGTGTGCAGGCGGGAGTCAAGGATGGTCACCAGGATGAGGACCCCATTGCCCAGCAGGATCACCACGTACATCGACAGGATGAGCACAAAGAACGTCTTCTCCAGCCTCGGGTGGGCAGAGAGGCCAAGCAAAACAAACTCTGTCACAGCAGACTGATTGGATTCTTCCATTTCAAACTCTCTCCTTTATCCCTAAAAAGACTTAAAGCAGAAATTCTTGTTGGTGTTTTGATGGCTTGCTTGACTCAGTACATGGGGATCACAGTATGATGTCCCTAAAACTATAAATAAACTTAATCTATGGGATTCAACGATAAAACCACGTAATATTAAGTAAGGCTGTGTATCAGTCAAAAGCATGATGAGCAGAACCTGGAAATCTAATGAAACTTAATAAAGTAAGGACATTTCTGTCTAGTCAATGATATTAATGTACCTAAAGGAAAAATTGTGTGTCTGCATGTGCTGTGTGTCTCCAACACTTTCCAGAGAAGCAGGAGCCTCTGACTAACTCTGTCTCTCTGGTATAATTGGGACCAGAAGCTATCCAAGCTCAGTGACACTGGCCATTGAAGTCATGTGGCCCATTCCTCTGGATCTAGTTCTTAGTTTCTAATCAGTAAGTTTCTAATATAGTTGAACTTCCAATACAGTTTTATAGAAAGAGAATGTGCTGGTTTGAAAACACAAAGTTACTTATATCTTGAACTGTTTTATTTCTTATACAGTATGTGGTTTATACTTCAGTGTCTTCGGAGTTTAGTGTGAATCAGTATATCTGATCCTAGCTCTCTTCTCTGAATAATCTGACCCAAATGAATTTCTGGAGCCTACAACATGGAGCACCCACCAAAGTCTCCTATAACCACAGCTGACCTGTCTGCACCTCTGCGGCTCTGGACCTTGAGCCCAAGGAATATAATCATATTTAATATGACGGTCAGAGCCCATTCATAATATACATCCCTAGCCTAGGTTGAGTGGGTCCTTGAGTCATGTGCCATCCAGTGCCGTTGAGATGCTTTGGAAACATCATCACATGTAAATCTACTCAGCTTCCCAGGATATTCAATGCCACATTGTAGATCATCACAATTTTACTGCCTAAGAGATTAGGAACATCAGATGTGATCAGGCCCTGTAGCAGAGTGCCTAAAATAGCATGGAGTGACCTGAGTGCTGGTTAAAAATACAGACTGCTGAGTCCTACATTTTCAGATGATCTTGGAGATCAGTTTTCTGCTTGTATAGTTTTTAAATAAATGCCCCTTGTATACTTCTGGTCCACACCAGTCTTGGGAATCACTGACCTCTCAGTTTAAAGGTAGGGAAACTGAGGTCTGGAGAGAGGTTTGTGAACTGCCTGTGGCCCTGAGGAAAGGTGCCCAAAAGAGCTTATCTCAGGATATGTGGAATGAAGAGATAGAGAATCATTTTTTGAGAAAGGCTCCTTTAGTACCAGGAAGTGCAGAATTTGAAGCTTGGCAGAATCTTCAGATATTAAACCAATCAAGTCCCCTTCTCTAACCCACCTGTTACAGCGATCCTCTCCTCAGAAAGTGATTTCTCTGCCTCTGCTTGAACATTTTAGTAACACTGGGGCTCACAGCCTCCCATATCGTTGTCAATATATATCAATATATTATTGATTGCTTTTTTTTTTTTTTTCCAACTTCTCGCTTCCTCCACGGACCCAAAGAGTCCTCTGGGCTTAGGCAAAACAGACCTGCTCCCTTGTCATAGCAGCACCCTTCAGAGCTTTGAAAATAACCGTCTTGTCCCCCAGCCCAGTTGTTCCCTCCCCACCTCACCCTGCACTCTCTTTACATCAGCCTCTTTTCTTCCCTCCCAGCTGGTGAAGAGCTAGCCATAAACAGCTGGCACTTACCTAGCGCGGGGTGACATCTAGGCTGGGTCTGTTGCTCACAGTAAGAGAAACCACTGGAGTGGGGAGGCTTCCGGTTTATAAGAGCAAGCAGAAATGACTGTCTCTGTTGTCATCTGTCCATCTGGGTGCTACCAAGCCATCACCAATCAGACCATACAGGTCTTATCTCTCAGAGCTGCTCCAGCAACAGGTGGATACACATTTGTAACATGGGCACATACTCTTTAACTATTGTCTTACTTCCTGGTGTCTCTAAATTACCCCAGTATAGAGGGGTCCAAAGTGCAGCCACAGGCCAAAGCCCTTAGAAGCTACAGCTACTCACAGTGCCTTTGCCTGACCTTGGGGTTCAGTAAGACAGAGACATAGGCTGACTCTCAAGGCTGAGGCTCAGCCAGGAACCTCAGCCCAGAGTGGGCTGGTAAGCCATGCCCAGCTACTAGACCCAACAGCCTCTTCTCTGGGCTCCACACCTTCTCCAGGGGGCCCCATGATGACTCTCTCAGGAATTAAAGCTGGGTTGCTTTGGGACCAGGTCCTATTCCAGAAGCAATTTAAAGTTTGGTGCGAGGCTCAGAATTTAGACTTCACTCCCATAGACCCAATTAGCCAATGTTGTGAAGTCTACCCAATGCTGCCCTCACACTTCAAGGAAATCTTAGCTTAGAACATCCTCCGGCCAAATAATCAGAGTTCTCCTGGGTTTTGATCACAATAATTGGTCCAAGATGGCTCTTACATTGTCCTCAGAGAGCCGAGTGATTCAAATATTCCTGGGAACTTTGGGCCAGACAGACTCCCTGCCAGCCAGGCATCTCCTCCCCTCCACTCAGTGACCCAGTGTTCTCTCACTCTCTCTCTCTCTCTCACTCTCTCTCTCACTCTCACTCTTGCTCTCTCACTCACTCTCACCACTCTGGACAATCACTGTGACTATGTCAACTACCAAATGCCAAGTACCAAAGAGTAGGAATGGGGGACATGACGACCGGAAATGTGTCTCTGTCTTCAGAGAATGCCTGGGACAGAAGGAATATCTAGAGAGTGAGGCAAGACTGAGAGGGCCACGGAGCTTTCCAGGAGGCCGTGCACAAGAGGAGTGCCCAGAACTAGCCCAGGATGAAAATAACAGAGATGGGGGAGAGAGGGACCAAGGGAGACATTTAGAAGGAAGAAAGGATAGGATATAGAGAGAGATCTGGGGTGAGAGATGCAGGAGAGAGAAGACTCAACAGTGGCTAAAATACCAGATGACAAGGAGGAGAGCCTATCTGGGCTGATAGGGTGGCTACAAGGTTGTTTCTGACATTTCAAGATACAGCTTTTGAACATCTTTTGTGCCCAGCTCATTGGTTGCTAGAAATAATGACTAAGAAATCGTTTTTGTGACTGAGCAGATTATGGCCTGTTGGATTTGTTATAACTGAGATGATGGTCAGATGTTGATATTAATGAGTTACCATTAATTTAGAACTTTTCTAAACCTCGTCTTACCTAAGTTTCCCCAAGATCCCTTGAGCTAAGTATGAGGATACTTGGATGTGAGCAGGTAGAGGAACCCTCCATCACTGGGCACCTTGCATTCATGGTGTCTGACATCTTTGACCTCTGCTTTCTAAGTGCTAGGAGTCTCTCCTCCTTCGCTCTTGGTTTCCTCAGGGCGAGGGGATGTTTCAGAGTTTGTGGGGGAACAGCGGTGTAAGTGGGCCTTGCGGTGGGACAGGCACTGGAATGTCCATCTTAGTGGCTCCTGCTGGTCCCTCTGTGGCAAAGCTCTGTGTCCCCCAACTCCAGGGCTCTGCCACATTGGAGACTCCAATGTGCTTCGCGGACGCCCGCCGGGACTAAATACCCCCTACTCTTTTCCCTCTGCCTCGACTTCACCTACCACAAGCCTAGCTTCTCACAGCCTTCTCTGTGTTACTGTGCTTTCTCCTTCCTCTCCTTCCTTCCTTACACCAGCTGCTGACTACGTCCTGGTGTTTGAGTTCCATCTCCTAAAAGACAGATCTAAGGGAATTGGCTAGTCATCAGGCAATGTAGGCCACCAGAGAGTTCACACGTTAACTGCCCCCTAGGACAGGCATCTGCCTGGTCTAGTCAGGTGAGTCCTGGGGCCAGAGTGCTTCACAGTGCAAAGCATGGAAAGAACGTAAGGGGAAGGAGAACATGGGTATAGCCAGTAAGTGAGGCTTCCTAGAATGCAGCAGCAAATCGGGCAAATGCTGTTTAAACATTCAGTATTCAGACTTCAGAAATTACACACTTGTGTCTCCACTTAGTGCTTGCTGCATGGAGTGGTCTCCTCTCCTTGAAGAGGCAAAGCTTTGGCCCTTGCACGGAGAGATAGCTTCTCCCTCCCGCCTCTTCCCTTTACCATCTTCAGAGAAGTTCTGTTTCTTCAACCTTATAGCACTTGAGTCCAATCATGGTTTTATCTCAAAATGGTGGTGGTTCTTTTCTACCTTCACAGAGAATGCCTGCAATTCCTCTGCTCTGGAGTCAGCTGCTCTTTCAGTCTTGTTTGCCCTTAATTCCTGACCCTTGACCCTTGACTGTTCACACCCCTGCTGCCCTCCTCTGGGTCTCTGTTCTCTGGGGTCTTTCTGTCCTCAGGATCCACTTTCTCAGAGCGTTCTCAAATAGAGTAATTGGGACCCTAGGAGCCCCCAGGTCAAGGAAGTCCTGGAGATACTATAAATTTGCATTCCAGGGGCTGTCAGCAATCTCTTACATAGTATGGCTGGAATTGTCTCCAGACGCGGCAGAGCAGTGCCAGCCCCTCTAGGTAGTCAGTCCACGAGTCTCCCACGCAGACATCTCCAACTCTGCCAAACACACTATACCCCCAAATGAATTCATCTTCTCCCCGAAAACCAGCAACTTGGTCAGTACACCTCAGCAGTGCCGCCCTCATCCACCCATTATCTGAGCTACAGATATTGACTCTGCCCTCTTTCCTGCCTGCTCTATGCAACCAAACTCTAGTATTGTATTTTGTATCTACCCACCATTTCTTAAATCTCTGTCTTCACCACCCCTCAGTCCCTTCCCCAGTTAATGTCCTTATCTCCACTTGCCTTCAGTGTTTCCCTCTCTCTTTCATTCTGTCCTTCTGCGCCTATATTCCCCTGCAATGTGTTCAGAAGAATCAACCTCAGATGGAAATTTGACCACATCAGAGCTTTACTTAAAATCCCTAAGTGCCTCGGGATGCCTGGGTGGCTTGGTTAAGTGTCTGACTTAGGCTCAGGTCATGATCTCTCAGTTCCTGAGTTCAAGCCCCACTCTTGATCTCTGCTCAGATCTTGATCTCAGGGTTGTGATTTCAAGCCCCATGTTGGGCTCCACGCTGGGCATGAAGTCTACTTAAAAAAAAAAAAGAAAGAAAGAAAAAAGATTCCCCAAGTGCCTCTGTAGCCCCTACGGGAGGAAGTTAGGACTTTTCTCAGCATGCCCCAAAAGATGAACCAGAGTCCACTCAGCAGTACCTGCCTCATATGCTCCTACGATACTGTGTGGCTGGTCGCTCCTCACTCCAGGGGGCTCTTTCTCATTTCTGTGTCTTTGTTTACGTAGCTTCTTCTGCCTGGGATGATTCCCACTCCCCTTTGTCAGGTAAACTGTCACTCACTCATTCCAGTGGTATGCTGGTAAATGTTTAACAACCAGATCTCCAGGTCAAAAAACCCTGGCCTGAAGCATTTGCCGATTTCTGTGGTGTAAATGCCCCCACCATGGCCAATGTCAAGCAACCAACAAAATCACTGAATGGGAGTTGGGAAGAAATGTACATATTTGGTGCATCAGTTTCAGCACATGATGGGCTTGGGATCACCTGCTCCAGGAAGTCTGGCCCCTGCCTCCCTCTGGGTTCTCAGGACAGCTGGGCATTCTCCCTCTCCTGCCCATCCTACCTCGTTTGGTCATTTTCTTTTCATGGTCCTCTCCTGCCACTAGAGGGAACAATCCAGAAGGCAGAGACCACGGTTACTCTGCACATTTCTGCGTCCAGGCAGCGTGCACTCAAACATTGTTGGCTGAATAAAGGAATATGCCCACTATCTGGGCCCATCCCTGTTCTTGGCCACATTCTGTCAGCGACTTCCAAGAGGTTTTAGAGCTCATGCACAAATGAAAGGAGCTGAAAGGACAGTGATTTAAATGGATGCGGGGTGAGGACTGAGGAAGAACACAGCAAGTTGTTTCAAGGGGCCTAATCCTATGAGCTGAAAATTTAGAGGGAAAGTATAAATCTTCCAGGCAGACTCCTAAACACCACTGCATAATTGCAGACTTGGGGTGGTGGTGCTTGGCCACCACACAGAAGAGACTTGGGGATCTGAACGAGTCTTGGAATCACTAGCCAGCAGGCTGCCTGACTCTTATTAATGGAGTTACGGGAGATGTTCAGGGGGAAAGACAGGAGACAGGGAAGAAGGGAGGAGTGGTGCGAGGAAAAAAGGAAGCAGGCAGCAAACTTCCTTCTGTGCCTTCAGCATAATTGGATCTTGGGGATGTTATCCCAGAAGAATACAAAGTTTCTAAACTGAGTATAAGTCACTTTCCAAACTTTAAATGACTTTAGGGACTAAAATGGTCCCAAAGAGCAGACTGGAATTTAAATAATCTTCTTAAGGCCATGGCCAGTCCTTTGGAAATTGTGCCCTGAGCGCATGAGGTAGGTGGAGGGGAGAGGACTGGCTGGACCCTTCACCTTCCTTGTCACACGTTCTGAACCCTCACCTGGCACTTAAGGCCCGGCGTTGCTAATTCTGACGTGTGGCCTCTTCCTAACCTTTAGGAAACAAATGGATTATTTGTGTTCACCATGTTTCTGATCCAGGTAAGTGCAGGTTTTGATCATACCAAAATTTTCATTAGCAATCTTCATTTCTGCCATCAGACTTGATTGTAATGGAATAGAGGCTCGAGAAGGAGAAAAGCCTCTTTGTTGGTATGGTATGGAGTCAAATAGACCCAGCAGCCTGCAAAAGTCTGTAAGAGAGATCATCTGGCCTCACCCCGCTTTGTGCAGAGGGAGGAGGGCTTGCTCTGGACCTCCCAGCTCACAGTCTCTTGTACACATGCAGGTGTCCCTTATTGATTAAAACCAGGATATGTGGGGGGGGGGGGGGGGCGGGGAATCTTTCTTCTTTTGTAGTTAATGATTCAAACTACAGTATTAATAACAAGCTGTGTTTCTGGATCTGGTGATGCTGGCATGAAGGGAACATTTTCTTCACATGATCCAGGTTCTTGGGAGAGGGCGGGCCTACTCAGGCTGGGACCAATTTACTGCCCCAGCACATATGTCACAAGTAGTAGTGTGTCCTGGGCATCTGGGCCATCCCCAAGCTGGGGCCATTCTCAGTACTGAGCAGCCTCATTTCCTGGATGTAGTCCAGTAGTCATTTCCTGGATGGTACACTGGCCTCAGAGAGATATAGCAGTGTTTTTAAGACGCTGGGAGAAAAAGGGAGATTGACTCTTGTTTATCTTCATGCTAAAGCCAAGGGGTTTGTAGATATTTGGAGGGCTGGCACATGGAAGAGGGATTAAAGTTGCAAAGGAGCAGATTTTGCTCAGTGTCCAAGGAGAAGCTACTTCAAAGTGAACGAACCTCATCAGGAAGCGCAGAGTCCCACATCATTCAAGGCATCAAGCACAGGCTGGAGGACTAGAGGAAGTTGGTAGTGCTGTCTGCACTGGAAAGGGAGCACATTGCTAAATAGATCCTAAGGCCCATTGTCGGTAGCGTTGGTGTGATTACTGGGGTTGCTGCTGCCATAATTACTTGTCTGCATGACTATTTGCGTGTCTACTTCCCCTGCTAGATTTTGAGCTCTTTCTTTGAGGTCACAGGCTCTGCCTTTCACGGCTGTGCTCCCACCACCTAGAATCATGCCTGCCCCAAAGCAGGTGCCCGATAAATGTGTCAACCTGAACTGAATTTTTGTGGCACTGGGTCACAGCCACGATGTTAAGAACCATGTAGGAGTGTCTCAGAGCTCCCCAGGTAGATGTGCCCCTGCATAACCAAGGAAGGGGCTGGATTGCTGAGAGAACTTGGCAAGATGGATGCCTGGGAAGTTTATGAGGGTTTTAGCTATGGAGCACATAAAACTGAATGTCCAACACCCTCAGTGTTGCCTACAAGTGGGTTTTTTTTTATTGGTTCAGAATAAATCCCAGTTTGGGGAGCTCTCAGAAGTCTGAGGAAAGAGTCAAGCTTTCCAGAAAGAAGAGGTGACAGAGTGGAATGCGGGGCTTTGTGAACAGTCTTGGGGAGAAGTCGGTGCCGCCGATGCAGGCAGCTGGAAAATGAAGAAAAGAAGAGATATTCGGTCCGAAGTCTCCATCAGTGTGGCCACAGTGTGTAAGAGGTCCATTTGCTGCCCCAAACGTACAAAAGGATCAACAAGATGTTAAGACCTTGGCACTGTGGTCTGAGCTAATTCTCCCAAATGTGACAGCAGGGTAGAGGAGCTGATGGCTCTTATCTACCCCAGGAAAAGGGATGCTCGATTTTGTTTTTTTTTTCCTGTTGGTTTTAATTTATGTTGTCTTGTCTCCTGCATGGTTTATTCTTTTTTTCTCTTTTAATATGTGCCAGATGTTGTATTTGCAAAATTCTTTGTGGAAGTGATTTAGAAGACTGGGGTGATGTTACTTCCCTTCAGCGTGGATTTATATTTGCTTCTGATTTTTGGAAGCATCAAAAATCTGGGACCACTTCGATCCAAGTTCAGGGCTTGGGAAGATCACAGCCCCTATAAACAAATGCTTCCTTCTGATTCTCTTACTCCTGTGGTTCTGCCCTTTGAGATCCCTGACTAGAGGGAGGAAGTTTAGTTAGAGGCCCTTCACAATGAGCCTTGAACTTCAAAACCTGTTCCCCTCCTCCAAGAGGCTGAAAGTAGTGCTTCTTAGCCTCTCAGTAGCCACCTCCAGATGCTGCACATGCCTCACTTGAAACATAGCCTCAAAGGCTGGACTTCTCTGAATCCCTATTTTTTCCCCAAATCATGACCCTGTGAGTCTTTGTTGTTTTATAAACCTCACTCATGCTTTATGCAGGTGTTTTATATCATTGCCTAGTTTTTTTTTTAAGTTTATTTGTTTATTTTGAGAGAGAGAGAGGGAACGTGTGAGCTGGGGAGAGCATGAGAAAGAATCCAAGCAGGCTCAGTGCTGTTAGCGCAGAGCCTGACACAGGGCTTGATCCCGTGAATTGAACTGTAAGATCATAACCTGAGCCAAAATCAAGAGTTGGATGCTTAACTGACTGAGTCACCCAGGTGTCCCTAGTTTTTTTTTTAATTGTCATATGCAGGAGAGTTAGTCCAAATTAATTCCTCATTCTTAACTAGAAGCAGAAGTTAAATACTATTCTCTACTACATTTTTCCTAGAATCCTATAAAGATGACCAAATTGTCAGAGCTATTCTCCAGTTGCTCAGCAGGGTTGAGATTTTTGCTCTGCTGCCCAAGCACTTTTGGAGTCAGAGAGAGCTGAAATTGACTTCAGAGAGTTCCTGCAGGTGACAGAGGAGGTGCACCATGGATAGGTCCAATCAGACCTCCCCCGTGGTGGGATTCATTCTCCTGGGACTCTCTGCCCACCCAAGGCTGGAGAAAACGTTCTTTGTGCTCATTTTACTGATGTACCTGGTGATCCTGCTGGGCAATGGGGTCCTCATCCTGGTGACCATCCTTGACTCCCGCCTGCACACGCCCATGTACTTCTTCCTGGGGAACCTCTCCTTCCTGGACATCTGCTACACAACCTCCTCTGTCCCCCTCATTCTTGACAGCTTCCTGACCCCCAGGAAAACCATCTGTTTCTCAGCCTGTTTGGGGCAGATGTTCCTCTCTTTTGCGATGGGAGCCACAGAGTGTGTGCTTCTGGGCATGATGGCATTTGATCGCTACGTGGCCATCTGTAACCCCCTGAGATACCCTGTGGTCATGAGCAAGGCTACGTACATACCCATGGCTGCTGGCTCCTGGGCAGCTGGTATCACCAACTCTGTAGTTCAGACATCCCAGGCTATGAGGCTGCCCTTCTGTGGGGACAACGTCATCAATCACTTCACATGTGAGATTCTGGCTGTCCTGAAGTTGGCCTGTGCTGACATTTCTGTGAATGTGATTAGCATGGTTGTGGCTAATGTGATCTTCCTGGGGGTCCCAGTTCTGTTCATCTTTGTCTCCTATGTATTTATCATGGCTACCATCCTGAGGATCCCTTCGGCTGAGGGGAAGAAAAAGGCCTTCTCCACCTGCTCTGCCCACCTCACAGTCGTGGTTGTCTTCTACGGAACCATCCTCTTCATGTATGGGAAGCCCAAATCCAAGGACCCCCTGGGGGCAGACAAAGAGGACCTTTCAGATAAGCTCACCTCCCTCTTCTATGGGGTGGTGACCCCCATGCTCAACCCCATCATCTACAGCCTCAGGAACAAGGATGTGAAGGCTGCTGTAAAGAACTTGGTGCATCAATAACACCTAATCGAGTGACTATCAAAGATTTCCAGATTGCCAGAATGCAAGACCTCCAAACTCCTCATTGTACTCATGGGAAAAGAGTAACCCAGAGGAGACAAGGGAGTTTTGTAAGGTCCATGTTGCAGACCATGTGACTAAGGCTAAAAAGTAAACTGGTTCTCTATCCACTCACCCACCCACCCATTGTTCCATAGTCAATGGAAGCTTCTATCTGTGAACCTAGAAGGAAAGAGCCTTCACAGTTCTAGAAATGTTGGCTAGTTGTTGGCCTTGTGCACAAGCACAGTGACATCACTTCAGAGCTATTTTATGCTGGTGAAATCTGAGATTCTCTGCCTCCAGAAGCTGGCGCATATCTGTGATGCCTCACTGATGTGTGCGACATTAAGAGACAGACACAGAATCTGGTTTTAGAAGAACTGGGCTCTTGGAATGTACTGTGAGGCCCTAGGTAGAACTGCTAATCACTGCACATGCTTTGATATTATCCTAGAGGCCTGTGCTCAGTAAGAATAACATGAAAAATAAAATCTATACCATTGGCTGATAGCACCTTTAGTGAGAATTCACCTTATGTCTTGGCACCAGAAAAAGAGCTCTTACCTTCAGTATGGAAAGCTCCGAAGAAGCACAGACAGATGTGTGCACTCACCTACCCTTACCTCAGGTCTAATCCCACACCGGTACAGTACTGCATGCCTGGGAGGCAGAAGCTTTCCATCTCTTTTCCTCACACAAACTACATGACTCACAGTATCAAACACTCCCATGGGGGTGCCCAGACAATAAGGAGGCCCAATACATGTTTTGGGGAAAGCAAAGGATTGTAATAAGCCTCAATTGCACGGCCCTCATCAGCCATTAGTAAGAGTTGCTCTACATTGGTTATGGCACAGGTATGATGGGCTATGGAGCCACAGGTTTGGACTCTTTAGGTTGCGGCCATAACAGCATGGAGGTTGGAGATCATATTAGGTGGGAGATCTTCAACTGCCCAAAAGAGAGAATTCTACTCAACCTGGTTTAAGACTAATGTGGATTTATCCAAAAGTAGGGCCAGCCTCAGGCAAAGTTAATCAGGCTCTGGCTCCTTTGCTCTGGATTCTCTTGACTCTTCACTCTTCCATGTGTCAGCTTTGTTCTCTGACTGACTCCTCTCAAAGTCACAGGATGGCTGCATAGTCCTGGACCTGCATTTTCCACATTCATTTATGGGATAGAAACCACTGGTTCTTACAGCCAGAGAACAAGTGTCCTGAGGTTTGTTCTGACTCCACTGATGGATGCAAACTGCAAGCCAATCACAGTGGCAGGTGAGATAAGATTATGCAGATTGACTTAGACCGCAGCAGTCCCCGGCTCTGAAACAGAAGGTGGGGTCAGTCTAACCTAAGTCTATGGCTGCCACACAAAGGAAAATCTGGAGTTGTTAAGAGCGTGGTAGAAGGGCAATGGACCCTTGAAAGACAGCTGACAGATGTCCACTATTTTCTGGGTCCTCGGTGAGGCTTTCTGATTCTGGGAAATCCCTAGGAGGGTAGAATGCCTCTTATCGAATGTTGAAGCAGAATATTCCCAGCCTAGTCAAGCGGAGGCTCCATGTCAGACTAAATCTGATTAAAGAAAATAAATACAAGAATATGCCTTGTGCATCTGAGTTTTTGTCCTAGATTCACACCTGTCCCTGGTACGTTATGTCAAGTCTCAACTCTGCAGCTGAGAGGTCTGCCCTTTGAGGTGAATCTTACTCCTCCTTGGCTTTGTAATCTTAATGATTTTTCTACTTTTAGTTTTCCTTTGCCCCATTTTTCCACTATTTTTAACTTTTTAAAAAAGGATTGGGTTGAGGCGCCTGGGTGGCTTAGTCAGTTAAGCGTCCGACTTTCGCTTAGGTCATGATCTCGCGGTTCGTGGGTTCGAGCCCCGCGTCGGGCTCTGTGCTGACTGCCAGCTCAGAGCCTGGAGCCTGTTTCAGAGTCTGTATCTCCCTCTCTCTCTGACCCTCCCCTGCTCACGCTGTCTCTCTCTCTTTCCTAGAAATAAATTTAAAAAATATTTAAAAAAAAAAAGGATTGGGCTATCTCAATCCTTTGTGGGAGGATGCCAGGCATATATTGAAAGACCAACAAGCAAACAAAACAAGTAAGCAGGCAAACAAATAAACAAAAGCCAAAGGAACTAATGACAAAATGCGGCAGTGGGAGGGACAGTGGTCTGGCTGTTGGAGGAGCAGTCTCTTCCAGCTCTTTTCTCTGGGCCTTGTTGTCTCTCTCCCCAGCTGTACCTTAGTTTAGGACTGGATGGCCTTGAGGTCCTTCCAAGGCTGACCTTCCAAGGTGGTGATTCTAACCCCCAGGCCACGAGCATGAGACTAGGGATGGTGAAATGAGACTTTGTAAAAGTCACCTGTCCAGTATCATGGCCCCTAGGGCAGACTTGCCCTGTGCTGCTTCCTCAACTCCCAGTCCCCTGCGTTTATTATATGTGGCACGTGACACATACAGGAGATGCTGACTCTCAGTATTTCTACATTTGTACTTAGATTTCCCTCAACATAAGCCCCTGTGAGCAGATCTCAGGTCCTTTGCCAGGGACGCTCCCAAAGGTATGTCTGTGCTGTTTGCAATTGCACTTGAAAGAGACTGCTCATCCCCAGATTCTGGGTGGTGGCCGACCTTCCTTTCCTGTAGAATTTGCATACAAAATACCAAACCTGCCTGCAGTGATTAGGACTTCACGTGGGCTTTCTCACGGGAGGGAAGGAAGAGAACAGCAATCTCTACTGAACTTCTCTTTGGGGTTGGGCTCGGTGAGAGGGGATCAGCTGGAACCTCCCTCCTTAGAAATCTGTAAATGAGGATCCTAATCTTATTGAACGGACCACAATCCTACCCCCCTCACCACCAGAGGTGAGCAGGGATGCCAGCAAGTGGAGGAAAGTGGTTGTACCCTAGGAGAGAATAAATAGGCAAGGGGACGCAGGGAGGGTCTGAGACTCTATTGAGTCTGTTTCTCTCTCGTTCTCCACGCTGTCTGCCTCTGCATTTTCCTTTGTTTCCTGATCTCTACTTCATCTGACTCACCGCGTTAACAATGTGGTTAGAGCAAGCCTTACCAACAGTTATTAAAAGGGATGGAACTGAGCATTATTATGATCCTTTGCTCCCCCCACCCCATTTAAAAACGTTTCCTGAGGGGCGCGTGGGTGGCTTAGTCAGTTAAGCGTCCGACTTTTGCTCAGGTCATGATCTCGCGGTTCGTAGGTTCGAGCCCCGCGTCGGGCTCTGTGCTGACTGCCAGCTCAGAGCCTGGAGCCTGTTTCAGAGTCTGATTTTCTCTCTCTCTCTCTCTCTCTCTGACCCTCCCCTGCTCACGCTGTCTCTCTCTCTGCTAGAAATAAATAAAACATTAAAAAAAAGTTTAAAAACAAACGTTTCCTGATAGCCTGGGAACACGATGTTCTGGCTCTGTCAGCCCCAACTCTATTAAAACTTCTGCTCATGGACTCTAGATGATTTCCCGAATCAACCCAAATAAATTCTTAGGGAGAAAAATGAGAAAAAATTTACTGGAGCCTGTGCAAGTGAATCTTTGTTCTTATAACTAAAAGAGCAAAACTAAACAGATGGAGATGAAAGTTCACTGAAGAGTCAGTGGCTCACGGCTGGTACTGGCTGTAGACTCAGGAACCATTAAGATTCCCCAGGAACCCTCTGAGGCCCGGGGCTGGTTCTGTTTGCTCCCAATTAAGGCCGATGGTTTGTTCCCCTGGGGCTCAAGTCCAGGAACCTGAGTATTGTGGAAAGTCCATTAGTATTCCAAATTGAATCACTACAACAGCTGCTGCGAGCACGCCCAAGGAAAATAAGAGGGCAGTTCAAAGAGCAACTGGGTGGCAAGGATTGGAGAGGTGGGCATGGAGGCTGCTCAGGTCAGCACGCCCGGGACTGAGTCATCGTGCCCTGTCCCTCCAGAGGTGCCGGGAGCCCAGGCCAGGGAGCCAGAGACCTGCTTTCCAATTCTCCTTCGATTTGCCACAGTTGAGTTTCTTTCCCTCTCTGGGCTTCAGTTTCTTTTCTTTTCTTCTTCTTCTTTTTTTAATGTTTTATTTATTTCTGAGAGAGAGACACACACACACACACAGAATCCGAAGCAGTCTCCAGGCTCTGAGCTGGCTGTCAGCACAGAGCCCGACGCGGGGCTCAAACCCATAAACCACGAGATCATGACCTGAGCCGAAGTCGGACACTTAACCGACTGAGCCACCCAGGCACCCCTCTGGGCCTCTGTTTCTTTGCCTGTAAAATGTGAGTGTATCCTCCCACCCCTCTCACTAGATGATGGATGAGAAAACACCTAGGAGGGCCCAGAAGGGAGGAATTCATGGCTCACACCCCACAACCTGTCACTCACTGATTAGGGGTCCCCTCTGGCTTCTCCCCCTCCACAGTGCATGAGCTATGGCTCTCAATTCCCAGCGCTACTTCGTGCACTGTTTACAGGAGACATGGGTGGCTGATTTGTGGCCCTGACTACCTGTGCCTGCTGCACACCTGCCATCTGGTGGACATTTCTACAAGCCTCGATGATCAGTGCTTCCAGAAACAACGTGCTCAAGAGTCACGTTGGGGTGTTGTGAAAATGCAGATTTGGAGTCAGTGAGTCTGAGGAGGGACCTGAGACCCTACATCTCTGACACGTTCCTGGGTGCCTATGCTGCTGCCCTGTGGGCCACACTTTGAGTAACAGGCCCTCGAAGACCTGGGATCCAGGCCAAGGGACCGAAGGAAGAGGCAGGGAAGACCTCCTGCGGGGAGGTCTCCTGACCTGCGCCAAGTCCTTTGGTGTCGGCCACCCAGTCCAGTCTCTCCAGTGTCAAGGGCAGTAGTTTGCCCTGTGACCTCACTTCTCTTATGGATCTAAGAATTATTGATTTATCAGTTTGTTCAGCTTTTCACTTGTCAACAGAGTGTTGGCGACCCAGCTTCTTACATGGTAGACCAGAAACTAGCCATTCTCATTTCGGTAGCTCCAAAGTGCAGCCAAGTGCAAACAGATATGCAATGTGGTCAGGACCAGAATAAGAGGCATAAATACAACAGAGGAAGAAATATGTATCAAATTTTGCAGAAGACACAGTTATCATATTTCTAAAAATGAACTGGAAAGCTATTAGCAGCGATATGAGTTCAGAAAAGATAAGGAGATAGAAATCCCTTCTCAAAAATCAATTGCATTCCTTATGTGGAAACTAATTTGACAATAAACTATTTGTAAAAAAAAAGAAAAAAGAAAAAAAAAAGAAAACTTATGTGGAAACTAATTTGACAATAAACTATTTGTAAAAATAAAAAATAAAAAAAAATCAATTGCATTCCCACATACCATCACTATACAAAAGGAAAAAAAGCAGGAATAATGTGCTATTTGCAATAGTAACAAATATCAAATGAATGGAAACAAACATAATTCCAGACATGACCGAGTTAAGAAAAAAAGATTATGAGTTTTGGGAGTATAGAGGACAGCAGGAAGACCGACCAGGAATAATTCTAGGGAGAAGCAAGAGAGAAGAAATACATTAGAAACGACCTTAATTTCGAGGGTGGAAGCTCTCAAACTTATCAACAGAAGATCCCCTTTAATCTGTATACCCTGGGCTCTACCTCCAAACATTTCAATTTCTCTATGTGGGGGTAAGGCCAGTGGGAACGCTGGGCTCAGAAACAGTTGTTTGGGGTTTTTAAATCCCTCAGAGACTCCACTGAGCTACATAAATTGTTAGTGAAGAACAAGTGAACAATACAAAGATCTTTTGAAGGAAACAGTGTTAGATTCTTCCTACCAGAGTTGAACTTCTTACAAAGTAACAATCACTGAACTATAGACTATTGTGCTTTTTTTAAGTTTGTTTATTTTGAGAGACAGCATGTATGTATACCAGTGCACACACACCAGATTGAGTGAGGGGAGTAGCCAGGGGCGGGGGGTGGGGGGGAGAGAGAGAGAGACAAAGAGAAAGAAGGGGGGGGGGAGAGAGAGAGAGAGAGAGAGAGAGAGAGAATCCCAAGCAGGCTCCACGCTCAGCACGGAGCCTCACATGGGATCATGACCTGAGCTGATATCAAGAGTTGCACGCCTAACCCATTTTGCCACTCAGGCACCCCTCCCTACACCATAGCTTCTTAAAGTTTTACAAAACCAGTGGTATCTGAGACAACAGAAAATTCCCAACTATAAGAATTAAATATAAATATTTCAGATCAAAATTCACAGTGTGAGGGGTAAAAAATCACTTTTTAAAGTGGGCAGCAACAACATTCAACTGAATGAAGTTTTGCCTCCAACAAACATCACACCATACGTTGCTATAAACTTCTGATGGATTGGAATTAAACATCAAATACCATTGTGATTACAAAAATCTAAAAAAGAACAGAATGGCATATTTATTCCAGCTGTGGAAAGGACTGTTATTCATTATTTTGGAAGAGAGAAGTTATCGGAATTAAAATAGACAAGTTCAAACATACAGTCTGCAAAAACTCCTGAATAATATAGTCTGATCTAGCAAGTATCAAACTATAGCCAAATGGAAGTTTGTCAGACTCTACAAGTATTTTTTTAAATATATACATTCCAAATAACTTTTAATAGGTAATAAGACAATGGACACATGCAGACTTGAGATGTTTTGACTTTTTTTTACACGCTGGGGTCCCGTATCATGTTAGCATGTGTGCCATTGAGTGGACTTCCTTTTGTGTAGACCTCAGAATAGATCTTCTCCTGCCATCTCTGTGCATTTAAATGTGTCCTTTAAATCTTCTTTAAATGTGTCCTTGATTAGGAAAAGCATAGTTCTGCACTGATCTTTTCTTTAATCTGGGCTGATGCACATCCGCTCATGTATATATAATTGTACCAGGGAATACACATAAGCACTGTTCTCAATTACGTGCAGGGCAAGACTCAGAATCATCTGCTCCATGCATGTCCTAATCACGGTGTCCTAGCGGAAGGCACAATAACAAATGAGCAAGTAACTGGTTACACAGTAACAATGTCACATTGTAAATAGTATTGGGACGAACCATAAATTTGGGGCACTACTTTTCTGACCACATTCTTTTTATTTTTAATATAATTTACTGTCAAGTTAGCTAACATACAGTGTATATATACAGTGTGCCCTTCTTGGCTTTGAGAGTAGACTCCCATGTTTCATCGCTTACATGCAACACCCAGTGCTCATCCCAACAAGCGCCCTTCTCAGTGCCCATCACCCACATTCTCCTCTACCCCACCCCGCATCAACCCTCAATTTGTTCTCTGTATTTGAGAGTCGCTTATGGTTTGCCTCCCTCTCTGTTTGAAACTATTTTTTACCCTTCCTTTCCCCCACGTCTGACTACACTTCTGAAAAGGAACCGAACAGATATTCAACCTTATTGGTGAACCACTATTGTTTCTGAATTTTAATGTCAAACTAGCATTTTTTAAATTCATAAACTTTGTCTTTTAGAGCAGTTTCAGGTTTACAGCAAACCTGAACAGAAAGTACAGAGTTCCCATATCCCCCATCACTACCCCCCGACACCACCTCCTTCATTAGCAATGATTCCCACCAGAGCGATTATCTTTGTTACAGCTGATGAACCTACACGGACACGCCATCACCCAGAGTTATAATTTACATTAAGATCATTCTTGCTGTTGTACAGATGCATAATGACCTGTGTTCAGCACTATCGTTTTATGCAAAATAGCTTCACTGACCTAAAAATCCTCTGTGCTCTGCCTCTTCATCTCTCCCTCTCCACCAAGCCCTAGAAATCCCTAATCTTTTTTTCTTTTAATGTTTATTTATCTTTGAAAGAAAAAGAGAGGGTCCCTGGGTGGCTCAGTTGGTTAAGCGTCCAACTTCGGCTCAGGTCACAATCTCACGGTTCGTGGGTTCGAGCCCCGCATCGGGCTCTGTGCTGACAGCTAGCTCGGATTCTTCGGATTCTGCTTCTCCTGCTTCGGATTCTGTGTCTCCCTCTCTCTCTGACCCTCCCCTGCTCACGCTGTCTCTCCCTCTCTCAGAAATAAATAAAACATTTTTTAAAAAATGAAAGAAAAAGAGATCGAGGAGGGGCAGAGAGAGGTGAACAGTGGATCCGAAACAGGCTCTGTGCTGAAAGCAGAGAGCTCAGCATGGGGCGAGATCATGTGAAGTTATGACCTGAGCCAAAGTCGGAGGCTTAACGGACTGAACAACCCAGGCGCCCCTGCCGAATCTTTTTACTGTCTCCATCATTTTGCCTTTTCCAGAATGTCATATAATTGGAACCATACAGTATATAACCTTTTCAGATTGCCTTCTTTCACTTAATAATATGCTTTTAACTCTCTTCCATGTCTTTTCATATCTGGATACCTCATTTCTTTGTAGTGCTGAATAATATTTCACAGTCTGGAAGTACCACAGTTTATTTATCCACTTCTCTACTGAAGGGCATCTTGGCTGCTTCCAAGTGTTTGGCAGTTATGAATAATGTGGCTCTAACCACCCAAGCGCAGATTTTGGTGTGCACATACACTTTCACAAATCAATATTGAAGCAAAAAATTTTTCAAGAAACCAACTTAATGTAAATATAGAGTAGTTTGGGACTGCAAGGCAAGCTCTTTCAAAAACCATGATCCTTTGCAAACTACTCATCTGCATGAATGAGCATTTTCTCTACAGCAGGCAACCGAAACAAAACATAAATCAAAGGTGGAAACTGGTGCAAAGGCAATTACCATTCATAATTCCAGATTTCAGGTTTTTGTGTTCCTCATAATCTCATTAGCTTTGAATTTTCATACATTATCTTTGAACAAAGTAATTGTTATAAATTTAAATTTATAAAAGAAATGTAACAATAAAACAGCATTTTAAAAAATATTTTACATAACAGGACTCTGTAAGATTTTATTGGAAAAAAAGAGTCCAGTGCTGGGGCGCCTGGCTGGCTCAGTTGGTTAAGCGTCCGACTTTGGCTCAGGTCATGATCTCGTGGTTCATGAGCTTGAGCCTCGCAGCGGGCTCTGTGCTGACAGCTCGGAGCCTGGAGCCTGCTTTGGATTCTGTGTCTCCTTCTCTCTCTGCCCCTCCTCTGCTTATGCGCTCTCTCAAAAATAAAATAAAAACATTAAAATTTTTTAAAAAAAGAATCCAGTGCTGAAAAATAAAAATAATATTTCTTAAGTTTGAAAATTACTGAAATAAACAGGCAAGGAGAGTGTTTCATGCTCACAGTCTCCTATCTTGGAGGATGCATTGGAGCCTGGCTGGTACTTTATGAGCCACAGATTGAGGGTCACAATGCTGAATTTTACAGTGTTGGTGTTGGATGCCCTGGGTAGGGCTTCTCTTCCTCCTGTGACATCTCCAGATAGGATCAATGGAGATGCCAGATACACAGATTCTGTTTTAAGGCACAGAGATCTCCCTCGATCTCTAAAGCCATATTCCCAGTTATTAAATTAGCAGTGGGGGCGCCTGTGTGGCTTAGTCGGTTGAGCGTCCGACTTTCTCTTAGGTCATGATCTCGCGGTTCGTGGGTTCGAGCCCCGCGTCGGGCTCTGTGCTGACTGCCCCCTCAGAGCCTGGAGCCTATTTCAGAGTCTGTGTCTCCCTCTCTCTCTGACCCTCCCCTGCTCATGCTGTCTCTCTCTCTCTCTCTCCTAGAAATAAATAAAAATATTTAAAAAATAAATAAATAAATTAGCAGTGAACATGACAACAGAAAATGTTTTCTCTGGCTGGGAAGCTGCTTCTAAGCAACAGCTTCTAAAAGGGCTGATGGACAGCTAGCTGTCTCTGTAAGTCCCCTTTCTGCTAAGTGACTAAAACGTCATCTTAGTCAGTTCAGTGGGATCTCTGTTTCGTCAAGGCTTCTCCTCAACACTCTTTCTAGTTTTCAGAAACATACAGAAAGCCAAACCCAGCAGCTGAGACAGGGAAAGGAGGCAGGACATCTGGTCCTCAGTTGTCATCATCAGTTCCTGTTAACACCTGCACTCCCATCTGGCATCCAGTTGTACAGCTCACGCAGGACAACAGCCATAGCCTCCAGGCTCCGATCTTGAGGCCTCTTCAGGCGCTCGGTGCACTCTCCACTCCTGCTTGCCCCTCTCGGAGGGCACAGGAAACACTCAGCCACTCTTCCGTGGCACTCTAAGTGGAGAGCAGGGAACAAGACGTCCTTGCCTCCATTTCTCGTCTACACTCCCATCATGCAGAGGGGGAATTCAGCAAAGTGTGCCATTTCCCTGAGCTCCATGGGAAGTGAGGGTGAGGCTCAGATCCTCTCTTATCCCATATTCTCAAGCCCTTCTAGGGCTCTAGGTCCCACCCCACTGCATTCCCCCACAACCCCCTCAGAGTGAGCTGTTGGGGGATGATGGCGGGGGAGGGGGGGTGGTCCGAGACTATGCCTATCAGAATATTCTTCCAAGTCTGTGTTCATACAAATATTGTATGCCCTCAGTCTTTGGGGCCAGGTTCTAATATCTCAAAAGCTTTTACTTGAATGACCACTGTCTCCACCTAGAATTTCAAAGGTCTCTTTTTGAAACCAAAAGGCTAGGAATTGTCTACTTTTCTACTGTAATAATCATCTCTGAAGAGATGACTGCCTTACCCACATATTTTAGTTCTAGTACAGGCATTACTAGAAATAAAAAATATGTTCAGATTTTTAAAACTGGCCCATTACGTATGTATGAAACCAGATATCATCAAATCTGAAAGAATTTAAAACAGACCTCTTCCTTATCAAGATAGATCAGTTTGTGATTGTAAAATGTATTTAGGTTAAACAAACACAGAAACATTATTTTCAATAAGGAGTAACTTCAGAAATTTACTGTGCACAAATTCCTGAAAACAAAGTATGGGATCCTAGCTAATTAAAATCAACAGAACCTGCCCTGTTCTTTGTGTTTTTTTTTTGTTTGTTTTTTAAACCTGTTGTGTTCTTAATTAAAAAGTTTCTTCCCTCCAGATACCAGAGAAAAAGTTGGATCTACACGAATGAAGAGCATCAGAAATGCTTGATATGTAAGTAAATATAAAAGACATTGTTTCTTATTTTATAATCTCTTGTTTATATAATTGGCTATTTAAGGCAAAATAGGGGCACCTGGATGGCTCAGTTGGTTGAGTGTCTGACTCTTGATTTTGGCTCAGATCCTGATCTCAAGGTTTGGTTCATGGGTTCAAGTCCTGCATTGAGCTCCATGCTCACATTGTAGAGCCTTCTTGGAATTCTCTCTCTCTCCCTCTCTCTGCCCCTTCTCTGATTTGTTCTCTCTCTGTCTCTCTTTCTCAAAAATAAATAAATAAAACTTTTTAAAAGGCAAAATAATAATAGCATGTGGAAGCAAAATGTATGACAACTTTAACACAAAAGATAAAAGGGAAAATGGAATCATATTGTTGTCACGTTCATTTATTTTACATGAAGTGATGATTATTATTTGAAGATAGACTGTAATAAGGGTGCCTGGGTGCCTCAGTCATTAAGCATCCGACCTTGACTCCAGTCATGATCTAGTGGTTCGTGAGTTCAAGCCTGCGTCGGGCTCTGTGCCGACAGATCAGAGCCTGGAACCTATTTAAGGTTCTGTGTCTTCCTCTCTCTCTGCCCCTCCCCTGTTCATGCTCTGTCTCATTCAAAAATAAATAAACATTAAAAATTTCTTTTAAAAATGAAGACAGACTGTAATAAGTTAAAATATACACTATAGTGGCACCTGGGTGGCTCGGTCGATTGAGCCTCCAACTTCGGCTCAGGTCACCATCTCGCGGTTCATGGGTTCCAGCCTTGCGTTGGACTCTGTGCTGACAGCTCAGAGCCTGGAGCCTGTCTTTGGATTCTGTGTCTCCCTGTCTCTCTGACCCTCCCCTGCTCATGCTGTCTCTCTCTCTCTCAAAAATAAATAAAACATTAAAAAAATAAATAAAATGTATACTATAAACTCTAGAGCACCTACTGAAAAATATAGAGGCAGAGCTAAAAAGGCAATAGAGAAGATAAAATGAAATCATTAAAAACAATACTCCAAACACTAATATTCCAAAGAATGTAAGAAAAGAGAAAAAGTGGGAAAATGGAGAAAAGAACAAATGGAGCAAATAGAAAACAAATAGCAAGATAGTAGGTTTTAAATTCAACCATATGAGCAATTATATTAAATCTAAATGACCTGAACACCCCAATGGAAAGACAAATATTGTCAGATTCAATTAAAAGAATAAAGGCAACCAACTATATGATTTCTACAGGAAACCTACTTTAACTATAAAGAAACAAGGGGTGCCTGTGAGACTCAGTCAGTTAAGCATCCAACTTTTTTTTAAAGTTTTTTTTTTTAATGTTTTTATTTTATTTCTGGGAGAGGGAGAGACAGCATGAGCAGGGGAGGTCAGAGAGAGAGGGAGATACAATCTGAAGGAGGCTCCAGGCTCTGAGCTGTCAGCACAAAGCCCAACGCGGGGCTCAAACCCACGAACCGCGAGATCATGACCCGAGCCGAAGTCGGTCTCTTAACCAACTGAGCCACCCAGGCGCTCCAAGCATCCAACTTTTGATCTCTGCTCAGGTTATGATCTCACTGTTCTTGAGATGGAGCCCCATATTGTGCTCTGCACTGACAATGTGGAGACTGCTTGGGATTCTCCCTCTCCTCTCTCTTTGCCCCTCCCCTGAGCTCTCTCTCAAAATAAATAAAGCATTAAAAAATGAATATAAAGAAACAGATGAAAGACAGATTATTAACTATAGAGAACAAACTGATGGTTAGCAGAGGGGAGATGGGTGGGGGCTGGGAGCAATAGGTGATGGGGATTAAGGAAGGCACTTGTGATTAGCTCAGGATCTTGTATGCAAGTGTTGAATCACTGAATTGTACACCTGAAACTAATATTGCAATGTATGTTAATAACTAACTGGAATTAAAAAAATTTTTGAGAGACAGGGAGAAACAGAGCATGACCAGGGGAGGGGCAGAGAGAGGGAGACACAGAATCTGAAGCAGGCTCCAGGCTCTGAGCTGTCAGCACAAAGCCCGATGCAGGGCTTGAACTCATGGACCATGAGATCGTGACCTGAGCTGAAATCGGACACTTAACTGACTGAGCCACCCAGGCGCCCCTGGAGTTTTAATAAACACTCAAAAAAACCCAGCTGAGTTAAACAATGGAATGATGTGGAAATTATATCACACAGACATGAATCACAAAATTTTATGGGTTTTATTTATGTAAAATACAGAAAGATGTTTTGAGCTCCGGAAATTGTTGGTAAGTAACATTTTAAAAGTGCCATATTGATCTGTAAGCATTAACCTTTCTTTAGAAAGAAAGATAATTACAACAGCACCATAGAATAGAACTGTATCAGCCCCAAAGTGAAACACGTATGTAATTCTAAGTTTTGTAACAGCCACACCAAAAAGAGTAAAAAAAAAAAAATGTTGGATACATGTCCTTATATATTTGTCAAAACCCATAGAATGTACAACACCAAGAATGAACCCTAATGTAATGGACTTTGGGTGATGGTAATGTGCCACTCAGGTGCAGGATGTTGATAGTCAAAGAGTATGTTGGGGTGGGGTATATGGAAAATCTCTGTACCCTCTGCTCAATTTTGCTGTGAACTGAAAACTGTTCTAAAAAATAAAGCCTATTAAAAAAAAACAAGTAAAAAGAAAGAGGTGAAATTAATTGTAATAATATTTTACATTCTTAATTTCATACTAAATCTTTGAATCTGGGTTTAGTGCATTTCACTTTGGACTTGCTCTATCTCAAGTACTCAAGAGCCACATGTGGCTAGTGCCTACCATATTAGACAGTGTGATGTTAGACTTTTGACCCTTCTCTCCTGGGGAGGAGATGGGGAGTAAGGCAGGAAGTAAATCCAGCCAGTCAGTTATGTGACCCAGGTTGAAGATTGTCCAAATCTCTAGTTACGGTTCTAGAGTGTTTAACATCATTGGCTGTCAAGCTCTGTGTTAGACAGTTAAAATATAATATTTTCTCAAGAAGTTAAAAAAAAGGAAAAAAACTGAGACTCAAAGAAGTTAAATGACTCAGCCCAAGGTCACATAGCTAGTTAATGCAAGGAACTATTAATGTGATCAACAGCTAGTTAGTGCAATTTGGACACAGGTGTGTCTTAAGCCCATGCTGGTTATACTACATTACATTGTTTCTTTCTGTCTCCTGAAAAAGCTAACTCCTCCTGGTGGTCTGATCAGAGGGAAATAGGAATAAGCTATTGGCTTCATCACAAAACAGCAAGGAAATCCCAAGATGGATGTGCTATTTGAGTGTACTGAACATGCCTGAGGCCAGTGTCAGATCACTTGCCTCAATGGGCAATCATCAATAGAGTCTCCAGATCCCTTCCGCTTTATGGGATCCCCCCGTAGGAGGGTTAACGAGCCAGATAGTGAGCCAGAAAATGCTCAGCCAAGAAGGGCTCCAATGTCCCTATTTCTTGACTTCTCCCAGGATATAATGGCCCATCAGCCATCTTTTGGTGTGGGAGGACCTCAGCTTTGCTGCCATATCTCATAGGAATTACCTGGAAATAAAATCATCTCTGATTCTATAGCTAAAAGATCTCCAGGTCAAGCATTCTTTTTGTGCATGAGACTCCAGGAATCACCTCTGTGAGTCAACCGTGGTACGTCCAACCACTCTTGTTACTGGGAGACTTAGGATCTTTGAATGGCAACCGACCAGTCCTTTATCGTTTTCTTCCTTCTTCAGCCTCTCCTTCAGTGCCAATGCTTTCTGATGGGGTGAGCGGATGGTCTTTCCTTTAGGAATTGTTATGGGTTGAACTATGTCTCCCTGCCTCCCCTCAAATTTGGATGTTGAAGTCCTAACCCCCAGTACCTCAGAATGTGATCTTATTTAGACATAGGGATTATTGCAGATGTTATCAGTTAAGATGAGGTCATACTGGAGTGGGGTGGGCCCCTAAATCAATATGACTGCTTTCCTTATAAAAAGGATAAATTTGGACACAGACACACACACACACGAGGAAAATTCCATGTGAAAACGAAGGCAGAGATGAAGGTGATGTGTCTCTTAGCCTAGGAGTGCCAAAGACTGCCAGTAACACAGCAGAAGCTAGGAGAGAGGCATGAGTCAGATTCTCCCTCCGAGCTCCCAAAAGGAACCAACTCTGCCAACACTTTGATCTCAGACTTCTAGCCTCAAGAACTCTGAGACGATAAATTTCTGTTGCTTAAGCCACCCGGTTTGTAGTACTCTGTTATGGCAGCCTCGGACTCTTATACAGGGGCCCAATGGTCTGATCTGCGTGGCTTATAGCAATCAGTCTACCTATTGAATTATCTTAGGAGTGGTATCTATTACCTGAATGACCCCATTTTCCCACATGGAAACCTTCTTACAGGCCCCTCTGTTACATTTTCTGAGGTGCACAGAACTAAGGAGATCAAGTGTCCCATTTTACCTGGGACTAAGGAGGTTCCTGGGATATGAGACTCAGTTTTAAAATCAGGACAGTCCCAAGCAAAGCAAGATGTGTTGCTCACCTTATATAGAGCCCACTTCCTGCTCAGGTCCTTCCAGGGTACAGCTGGGCCCAGAGCAACCATTTTAAAAAATGTTTTTTAATGTTATTTTTGAGAGAAAGAGAAAGAGCATGAGCAGGGGAGGGGCAGAGAGAGAGGGAGACACAGAATCCGAAGCAGCTCCAGGCTCTGAGCTGTCAGCACAGAGCCCTATGCGGGGCTCGAACCTACAGACCATGAGATCACCTGAGCTGAAGTTGGACGCTCAACTGACTGAGCCAACCAGGCACCCCCAGAGCAACCATTTGCGTTCCCTCAGCTGAGCGGGTTACCACAGGAACTGGGGAATTGTGTGCAGAGGAGCTAGGTGTTGTGACAGAGCAGTGAAAGCATCTCAGAGGACTAGAAGTATAGGTAAGAGGTTCTGAAAGGATGGTGGCCGAGGTGCAGGGAAAGTGTGGTGATGAAGCTGGAAAAGATAATTGGATGTGATTGCTAAGAACCTCTGACACCATGTTAAATAACTGCACGTCATTCTATCCTGTAAGAAAGAGGCAACCTCTCAGAGTTTGAAGCCAGAGATTGTCATCACAGCAAATGCTTTAGAAAGAATATCACGATTTATTTATATTTTCCCTTTGTAAACTTGGAATAGATATAAAGGGACCTAAAGCACATATAAACTAACTTCAATATATAGATTTTGTTTGGAACTAGAAAAACTGTAAAAGGAAATGAGAAGACAATAGGGGAAATGTAAATAATTACTGGATATTTGATAATATTAAGGAATTTTACACTCATACCTGTGGTGATGCGCTTTTTTTTTTTTTTTTTTTAAGGGAAGGGAGAACAAAAGGTATTAATTCAGGAGCAGAGATGGGGGAAAAGTGAGGGAGAGAAAGAGAGAGACAAGAGGCACTTTGATAACCAGTGGGCCCTCTCAAACATTCCTCACAATAGCTGTGGGGTAAGGGGTAGAGTGGGGATCCACCTCCAAATTATATCTTAAACGAAATCTAAACTCAACCTGACATTCAAGGCTCTCCATATCTAGATACACAAGCAGTCCAACCCTCAATCTTCCCTAATAGGAATAGGTACTTAAACTGTACATCAAAGACATAGAGGCTACATGTGCTACTTGAGCTTTGGTAGCGAATCTGTCCCTCAGTCCCCTGCCAGGGGACCATGTCTTGGGCAGTGCCCCTCAGATTTTAAGGGAGGTCAGGTTGACCCAGTTGTCTTCTTTGGGTGTGAGGCAGTGTCTCGGCAGAAAGGATATTAAGAAGCCCATTGAGGGTAAAGAGAAGTGAAAGGGAGAGGTCCCTTTGGTTCAGCCTTGGACTTGCAAGTGTGATCTTGGGAAGGTCGGTCTCCTCTCTGAGCCTCAGTGACCCCAGCTGCAAAGTTCGGAGGTGGTAGAGGAGTTGTAAGGGCCCTTCCAGCTCTGACTACTTCTGACCCTGAACGGGCGGAACGCTGGCTGCGGGACTCCGCAGCAGAAGCCGTCACACAGCTGGGCTGTAACAAAGAGCCGGGGTCTCGGGAATGTTCCCGCCCCCAGCAGGTTTTGGAAACTCCCAGAGGCCGAGGGGCGGGGCCTGAGAGCGCCGCAGCCAATCACTAAAGGTGCAGGGCGCCGGGGCGGGGCCTCCGCGAGCAGCGGCGGCGGCCAGGCTGGGTCCGAGCATCCCGCGGCTCCGGACCCCCTGGCCCGGACATGGCGGTTGTCCCGGCTTCCCCCCGAGGCGCGCTGCTGCTTCTCCTGTCCGTGGCGCGGGTCGCGGAGGTGGCAGGGGGCCTGGCCCCGGGCAGTGTGGGTGAGTAACTGCTGGAGCAACGGTTCGGGGCGGTCCAGGGCGGCAGCCTCAGCGCTCCAAGATGGCGCGGGGCAGGGGGCGGGGGTGCGCGCGACTCCCAGACCTGGACCAAGTGCGGTGACCCAGGGTCCGGAGGTTCCAGCAGGAGGAAGGGGTCGCCCAGACGGGACGAGCGAGGAGCCCTCTCCACTCTCGCTCTGTCCGCCCTGGACATCTGCTGCCCTGGGAACGGTGACCCGGGTTCGAGGCCTTGCTCTGTCACCCACCGGACAGGGGCCGCCGTCTCGGCCCTCAAACCCACACTGGGCTCAGGTCTCTGTCAGAAAAGGGTGAAATCCCTTCGCCCAGGAGGGTGGCGAGGGTTGGATGGGATTTCCGAGGTGCAGGAGCCTTACTGCCGCCCTGGCCGGTTGTAACCTGACCCTCGGTTCAGTAAGGCAGACCTCGGGCGGCGAGCACTGATGGGCCCCACAGCCTGCCAGGTTCAAGTCTCTGAAGAGAATCGGCCTGCTAAATCCAATTCTGCTAAGTCCAGTTCTGCTGCCACCCGCGGTGGGTGCGCTGTGTGTCCAAGGCAGCGCTGGGATCTGGCGGGAGATAGATTAAAAATCAGTAAACTCTGCTTTCGGGCGGCCAGCAGGCTTAAGGAGACTTGTTATTCTTGCTCTTGAGGAATTAAACCAAGAATGGATAAGAAATTGTTCAGCGCTTGTAGAGTATCTCCCACGTGCCGGGCTTTCGGAGTTGATGCCAACTCCTGCCCTCTTCGAGCTCTCTGGCTAGGAGGTGGGGTACAGCAGGACACAAGCCGCTGGAGTTCAAGGCCAGTGTGTCCAGAGGAGATGGAAGACTGTGGGTGCACAGAGGGAGAGAGATGACATCCGTCTAGGGTGGGAGGAAAATCGAGAGATCCTTCAGCTGCTCAGACCTTAAAAGATGGCTGGGATTTATAGGTGCAGAGTGGTGGGGACATGCATTCCCTACAGGGAGAGACATGTGGAAAGAGCAAAATCAATCGCAACAAGGTTTTAAGGCAGTTTACAGTTAAAAGGTTTTTTTTTTTTTTTTTTTTTTTTTTTGCTTTTTGTAGGTGGGAGGGAATTGTGTCAGGAGCCTGGGATTAGATAGTTAATTGTAATGAGGTTCCAAATTTAGCTGTCAATTAGAACTCAAGCGAGAGAGAGAATAGGAATATGCTGTGTATTCTTGGCTAAATCAGCTTACCTTTCTGGGCCCCATTTTTTTCTCATAAAGTCAATCTAAAGCACTTCAAAGTTATGGCCCATAGAAAATTAGTTGTCCATTCTCATCCCACAATCAGTTGGTTCTGTGGGAAATATTAGAGTGGAGTAATTAAGAATATCTGAACAAGTTACTTAGCTTTAATCTTTTTGTGTGTTAATAGCCACAGTTATTATGTACAGTCCCTTTAGGGTTTTATTGTGAGAATTAATTGAAGTAATACATGCATAGAATTTAGAATAGCATATAATAAGCACTGAAATGTTACCTATTAAATATGTTTGGGAAACACTGCACATAGTACCCTTCTCTTATAAATGCACAAAACATGTTAGATTCACAATAAAGGGTCCAAGGATTCTATAATAAAGAAACTTGTTTGCTGAGGGAATGGGAAAAAGACTGCTATTGGTATGGAGTTTCTTTTAACAGTAATGAGAATGTTCTTGAAATTAAGTAGTAGTGATGGTTGCACAATTCCATGAATATACTAAAAACAACTGAACTGTACACTTTGTTTTTAAGTTTATTTATTTATTTTGAGAGAGACAGAGATAGCGTAAGCTGAGAGGGGCAGAGAGAGAGGGAGAGAGAGAATCTGAAGCAGGTTCCGGACTGCCAACTGTGGAATCTGACATGGAGCTCGAACCCACGAAACGTGAGATCATGCCCTGAGTGGAAACCAAGAGACTTAACCGACTGAGCCACTCAGGCGCCTTAAATTGTACACTTTAAAAGGGTGAGTTTAGGGGAGCCTGGCTGGCTTAGCTGGTACCGCATGTGACTCTTGATCTCTGGTTGTAAGTTCAAGCCCCATGTTGGGTGTAGAGATTACTTAAAAATAATATCTTTTAAAAAATAATAATATCTTTAAAAATAAATAAAAATCAAAAGGTGAGTTTAGTGGTCATGATTGTTAATGTAGAAACTGAGGCATGTTAAAAAATTTAAGAGTTTATTTGAGCGAAAATTGATTTGAATCCAGTAGCACCAAAAGGGAAGTGACAAGAGCTGAGGGAAGGATTTTCATAGAGGAGATGTGGAAGCAAAGCAAGGAAGTTATTTGATTGGCTACAGCTTAAGCAGCTGCCTTATCGGGGAAAGCCTAGGTGGCTGTTTATAATTGGGTGTCCTTAGGTTTTGATTTCTTAATCTCGAGGTATTATAAGCTTAGGTTTTAATTTGCATACGTAGGCTACTGAGGCATTAAAACCACCTCAGTCTAGTGGCCTTGTTTAGTTAATTTAACATGATTTATATTTCAATAATTATAGAAAAAGAGACTCGTTTGCTTATAGAGCTCTTTTTTTGTTCATGAGACCTAAAGGACGCTTTAGAAAATGCTGAGCTAGATAATTTCTAAAGACCCTTTCAGCTTTAAAAGTCCATGACAGCATAGAGTTTGCATTGTTTGATAAAAAGAAAAATTTCCACTTGGAGCTAAAAGTGAGATTTGTCCCTTGTGCTAAATTCTAGGAAGGATATATTGCCTGGTCCTTACATAGAGGACATTAAATAATACAATGGACAAAAGCTTCCACTGTGGGCTTGAAGAAAGTGTGGAAAATGTTCTTCAATCCTAAATAAAAACTGAGAACAAACTATTAAATTATATTTCAGTGAATGCCTGGCTTTTATTACTGATCAGTCTTCTTTTTCCTCTCCAAGGCTGGGTACCTGTCCATGTATCCTCTGGTATAAGGCTTTACAAGTCTAATCTGTTCATAGAGATTTTTATTGCTATACCTGGGGGTGGAGGTGAAGGAATGATATTACTTATTCAGTGTTATTATCTCTTGTGAAGTGTGGCCATGCTACATGGGAGTAGTGCCCCTCTTCCTATCCCACTGTGCTTTCCAGTCCCAGCCCTGCACGCCACTCTCCTCCCCCTGCCCATTTCTTTTTTCTTTTTTTTCTTTTTTTAATGTTGTATTTATTTCTGAGAGAGAGAGAGAGAGCATGAGCAGGGGAGGGCCAGAGAGAGAGAGAGGGAGGTATAGAATCTGAAACAGGCTCCAGGCTCTGAGCTAGTTGTCAGCATAGAGCCCGATGCGGGGCTCGAACCCAAAACCATGATATCATGACCTGAGCAGAAGTCAGACGCTTAACCAACTGAGCCACCCAGGCGCTCCTCCCCCTGCCCATTTCTAATGTTCTCTTCAGAAGGATGGGATGAGACCCTATGCTCAGGTCTCAGGATCTGTGTGTCACGGCACCTAATAGTAGCTCTGTTTCTATTTAAGATGTTTTGTAATGGTATAAAAGAGGGAAAGATGTAACATTAAGGGCTAAATTTCAATAAGCTGACATTTAAGGAATTATGTAATAGCTTAGAGTCCTGAAAAAGAATGTGATGAATTTTAAATTAGGAAAAAGGAAACACTATTTGGTGGAAAGTAATAAAAAGCAGATTCTCTTCACAAAGACATATCTTGGCCCACCTTGTGGAAAGAACCAGGATTGGTGATAGACCAGATATGACAGTTTATTCTGGTATGCTGAAAAAGTTCCTGTCTCATAGCCATAGATTGAAGCAGTCTCAAGAACCATACTTTTCACCAAAAGTGCTCCTCTTCTAGACAAAAAGTGGAACAGTGTCAAGGAGGTGGTTTTTATATATTTTAAATGCAGTTTTTTAAAAAAACAAAGCATACTGCAGAAATTTGTTCATTTGAAAAATACTGAGTGTTTGCTATATGTCAGATGCTGTTCTGGATATAAGGTTGCTGCTCTCAAGGAGTTTGCATTCTACCAGAGGAGAGATAGACAGACGGATAAATAAAATGACTTTTGATAGTGATAAGTATGCTATGAGGAAACCAGCTGATAACAGAATTGTGTGAGTAGAGGGGGAGTTGTTTACATAGTGACAGAAGAAAGGCCTCTTTGAAAAGGTAAAGTTGAGAAGCAAAGTCTGAAGACTAAAGCTCTTAAGAAAGACAGAGATAGAGACCAGAAAGTGCAGAGGCACCAAGGCAAGAAGGAGCCTATGTGGTTGCAGCATAGTGGGCAGGGACAGGCTAGAGCTAACGGTGCTGAGCCTTGCAAAAAAGCCGCATACGGATTATGGATTTTATTGTGCAGAAAGAAACTAGTGGAGCATTATGTAAGAGATATAAGCTTTGGTTTATATTTTAGATCACTTTGGCTGCTGAATGAAACACAAAAAACCCCGTGATTATAGTGGGGTTGGAGTGAAAGCAGGTCAACTAGAAGACCTCTCAGGAGATAATGGTGACTTAGAGTGAAGGGGAGATAATGGTGGAGATAGAAGAGGAGAGGTTCAAGATATATTGCTGATGGATTGGATGTGGGAAGTGAGGGAAGGAGAAATTAAAGATTATTTGTAGATTTTTACGTGGAGCAATTTTGTAAAACATGATGCCATTTACCAAAGTCGGGAAGATGGGGAGGAGCGGATTAGAGGAGAGCTGGCAGGTGAGCCAAGAGCATCAAAAGTTCTGTTTTTGTGTAGGTTTAAGGTGGATATTGGGAATAACTGCCCTAGGTCCATTGCTTGTTCAGCTAAATTTCATACCTGTCAGTAATCCGTTAAGCAAGTATTTGTTAAGCGGTTAATAGTGCCAGACACTGTGATAGGCATCAGATAAAAAGTGGGAAGCAAAACCACACATGGTCTCTGCTTTCATGGAGTTTATTGTTTAGTAGGAAATTCAGACATTAAATATCACCAATATATGCATATCTACATTGCTAACATTATGTAGTTATATTAGTATGTATCTATTTATATTCTAACTCTGGAGAATATTTCTGAGGAAAAATGTGATTTAGTCAAGTATATAGCACATGTGATCAGTGCTGTAAAGCACATCGATAACATGTAAACAAGAAGAAAAATACAGTATTAAGAGAAACTTTCTCATCATGGAATATACCACTGGGAGCCAGACTTTGTACTTTTAGATTCCTTGTTTTACAGATGGGAGGCCTGCAGCGTAGGGCAAAGGCTTTATCCAAGAATACGAGCTATCAGTGTCTGTGAGGAGGCCCTTAGGAGAGTCATTTGCTTTAGTTGTTTCATAATGATGAATGTCTAGGTTAAGGTTTTCTTGACCTCCTAAGGGAACAGAAACCGAGGTAGCTCAGGATTGGGGGCTAGCTGCATAGCATCTCACAGGGAGGCACATGGAAATCCAAAGGTAGGAAATTCAGCAGAGCAGACCTTGGACTGCTGTGGGAAATGGAAAGCTGCCAGGAGCTAAGACTACTGTTAGGGACAGTCTCTCTCTACCTTGCATAGCTTCTCTGTGCACCTCCTGCATTTCCCACTCACTCTTCACCAACCAGCTTCCTCTTTTTACTCATCGTTTCTGGACTACCATAGAATTTCAGCTGCCCCTGCTCCAACTCTTCTTGAGCTGTGGCTGCAAGGGCCATCACCAACTGGCTGCATACATCTGTGCCTGTGTAAATGATTGGGTCCAATTTCTCTTTTGTTCTAGGCCAAAACCTCTTATGATGTTGCTAAATTATGGGTTAGTCACCATATGAAATGTGGTGCTGAAGTGCTATGGTGGGAGAAATAAAACTTTTTGTGCTTTTTTTTTCTGATAAAAAGCATTGTATAACTAGAAAATTATTACTTATTAACCAATAAATAACATATTTTTTGAGCTGAGCATTATGCTAAGTGGATACAAGAAGTTTAACATCAAACTGAGGAAACCATAAGTACACATATGATATGGTTAGAGAAGATTGAAATGTTAAAGTTGCCAGTTCTGACCAGAATATCAGAGCCAAAAAGTCCAACAGAGCTTGGAGTTATTGGTATTAAGAGTTGAGGTAGGATTTAAAAGTTGAACGTATTTGGTATTTAGGTCAGCAGGGAAAGGGCACTAAGCATTTCAGTCAGAAGGCTAAGGTAATTGTAGGCTTTCCTTGTTGAAAAAGAATAGAAGGTCAGGGAAGGTAACATTAAAGGAAGATTTGGAAAGTTTAGAATTGGAATCCTAAGAGGCCATTATGGGCCCTTTATTAGAAGAGTGACATTATGAAAGGTCTGTGTGGCAGTCATATTGGTAATAGAATCAAATGAATATAATTGGCTGTTTGGCAGGCAATGGAGAAGGATATCTGTAACTTGCCAATAATTCAGAAAAAAATATCATCTTTCTAGAGAGATAAATAAAGCGGTATGACAGAATGTTCGCAATGCTGAATGCAGGTAGTGTGTATGTGGGTAATCACTTTACTATTTGGCTCTTCCTCAGGTGATAATATATTTTGTATATAAACACAAACATATATATATCTTTAAAAGGAATAGTATAATGTTTGCAAGAATGTACTTATAAGTTGAAGATGTAGTTGTCATTTAAATGTTTTAAAATGTCAATTTCCAGGCTGTTTTGAAAATAAAAATGTGATATGGAAACCAATTTGACAATAAACTATTTGTTAAAAAAAAGAAAATAAAAGAAAATAAAAATATGATTAAAAGTAAGATCAGAGGCACCTGGGTGGCTCAGCCGATTGAGTGTCCAACTTAGTTTCGACTCAGGTCAAGATCCTAGGGTTGTAAGAACGAGCCATACATCAGGCTCTGCCCAGAGCTTAGAGCCAGCTTGAGATTCTCTTTCTCCCTCTGCCCCTCTCCCCAGATCACACACATGTACACTCTCTCTTAAATTTAAAGGAAAAAAATGTTTTAAAAAAAGTAAAATCAGCTTTTACATTTTTCTTAAAAAATTTTTTTAATGTTTTATTTATTTCTGAGAGAGAGAGACAGAGAGACAGCATGAACAGGGGAGGGTCAGAGAGAGAGGGAGATACAGAATCTGAAACAGGCTTCAGGCTCTGAGCTAGCTGTTAGCATAGAGCCCGACGCGGGGCTCAAACTCATGAACCGTGAGATCATGACCTGAGCCCAAGTCGGCCATGCAACCGACTGAGCCACCCAGGCGCCCCAGCTGTTACATTTTTCATCTATTTATTGTTAAATGTTTATTTATTTTGAGAGAGAGAGGGAGACAGTGCACATGCAGCAAGCAAGTGTGAGGAGGGGAGGGGCAGAGAGAGAATCCGAAGCAGGCTTCAAGCTGTCAGCACTGAGCCCAAGGCGGGGCTCTGTGTCACCAACCCAACCATGAGATCATGACCCGAGCCTAAATCAAGAGTAGGTTGCTCAAACAACTGAGCCCCCCAGGCACCGCAGGATCAGTTTTTTGCTAACCTGTCTTTTTTATTTAGAATGATCTTTTTCTAGTATTTGCTCAGATTTAGTATTTTTCTCCTCAACAGTGTGAGATAGATAGATAGATAGATAGATAGATATGTGTCCCGTTTTAGTAATTCTTTAGAAAGACATTAATTAGGAATATTTTCTTTAGAAAAGAAAACAAGAATGGCTTTTCATTAACTAAATTGATAGCTTGTAGGAGGTTTCTGTGGCAAAATTCCTTTTAACTTCAAAAATCCTATAATTCTGTGAATATTTTAGTTTTAGATTAGGGTGTGTATTTGTTGTTTTAAGTGCTGGTTGGTCTTAGAAGTTGCATTTTTTCCCTTGTGGCTGGAGCATGTGCTTCCTGCTTATTGCCTTTCTTTAGCACACTAACTTTCTTAGTACACAAACTATTAGCCAAACCTTGATGTTTCTAATTATTAGGAAATTCTGCTTGCATATTTCTAGGTTGTACCTCCTTAAAGCCAATATACATGGCTTTTAGCAATCTATTTCGTTTTTTGTTTTATTAATTTTACAATTACAGACTCTTGGAATAAGAGTGCAAAATATGACACTCATCCATATGTGTCTTTAAAAAGGCGAAAGATTTATGAGATCTGAAGAGAAACCAGAGTACCTTATGTGTCTTTAATGAGGATAACACCTGAGCTTTTTATTTTCATAATGTGAATATCAAATTTTATTTTGAACTAATTTACTTTTATCTGTTCAATTCCATTTCATGCAAAGAAGCAGAGTTTTAAACTATTTTTCTTGAAGAATAAGAAATTAGATTAAAAACAAATTAGGAAAACAAAATATTTCTAGAATTAATTGTCTTATATAAAAACATAAGGCTTTGGAGAGTTTTTTGCACTCTAATTGTTAAATGACCCAATTAACCCATTTTAATAGCTCTAAAAAAGACAAAGACCTTTAATTGCTACATTAATTGCATTTGAATCCGTTCTCCCCATTCTTAATGAAGGCATATGAATTGATGCCTATTTGTAGACATTTATTTCTTGAAAAATAGGCAGTGTTACAGATTCAAATAAGTTTCAAAGGAAAAATGTGCACCAATATAATAATGGCTAAGGTTAAGAAGAGGGTATGGAAAATGTGGTGGAGCATAGGTCCCCTGAGCCTGTTCACGGAAGGTGGCAGCCCTCTCAAGGGAGGAAATGTACTATTACAGAGGAATGCTCCATTGGGAGGGGGAAGGGAGTTATTACCAGAAGACTTTGGGTTGCCCTCTGTAATCCCACATTGTCAGAACTATCAGAAGGCTTTTGGAAAGACTAGAAAGAAATATGTCAAAATGTCAACATAGGTTCTGGCAAGACAGTGGGAGTATAGATCATTGTGCTTTTTATTTTCCAAAGCTGGGAGTTTCTCAATGAAAAAAAGAATTATTTTAAAAATTTAACTTTGGGAGTCACTACATTGTAAATTTGACCTTAACTATTAAATAGGAAAAAGATAGGCTTTTATATTTTTAATAAAACTTTCCATTGTTTTTGGAATTTTAATTATAACACATTTTGTTTCTGTTCTAAATAGACCTTTGCTCCAAGAAACTGTTTTTCAAAACTCCCTAGGCCCAAATCAGACTCTTGTCTGCCTGAATGTTTACTTTTTGCTAAGCTTGTGCTTATTGGGACCATATGTTATCCTGAGTTATCTTTGCTCACGATCAGCTGGATTTTTTGCCCTCAAATGACCTTTGTGTTAGAGGCTAGTAGAAAGTGGCAGTTTCTACAGGACTTCAAAAGAGTACATCATTGTCACATAGGAGAGCCTTTTTTGTTTTTTGTTTTTCTTTTTCCTACCTGCCCTCCCCATTCTAATGAGTAATGAGGCTGGGGACATAACCAAATATTAGAAGATGAGGGGGGGCGGGGAAGCATGGCATGTCGGGGAAGAAGGGGTGTTTTGAGAAAGCTTCATGAGTGATTGGCCCCCTCAGCTTGAATTAAAGTTTCTAAGAAAGCAACTATAGCTTTACAAACAAGGGACTTTTTCTTCTTCTGAAACTTAGTGACACTTTTATATTCTTCAGAATTTGTAAGTCAAGTGTTTTAGAACTTGAAGCCATTTTTCCCCCATAGAAATAATATTGGAAAGCCAGCCCCACAGTAGTCTTCTATGGAACAAAACTATAGTAATATGCCAATAATGTCATAAACTTTGACACTGTTTTATGCAGAACAATTTCCAGTTTTGAATGTAGAAGGGTTTTTTTATAAGATCTAAATAGGACTTCTGTGATTCATCTATTTATTCATTGCTTTCTCCCCATACAAATCCTACCTTCAATAATAAAAGCCCTTCTTTCATCTAATTTGTATACTGAAATTGTATAGATTGCATTTGAAGAGATTATGTTGCAAATTTTTATTTTTATTTTATCTGATCCAGCTGCCTGAAATATTTTCATCTTCTTGTCTCTTTTGACAGCCCCTAATCAGTCCAGCTAGCTGTATCTTTTTTTTCCAGTCGGGTCCACTCTAGAATAATAACATGTCCCTGCTGATTATCTTTATAGCCAATTTATACATTTCCCTGGGTTTGTAATGCTGCTTGGCAACATTGTTCCTTTTCTCTAATTTCATGTTTCTCAAATTGGCATTCTGAAATTTAGTAAGTGGCATGAAGAAAATGTTCTGTGCTATGAGGAGTCTATCTACTTGGATCCCTTTTTGGGAGATTAATAATGTATAAACATATTAAAGGCTTTGGTCCTGCAGTAAGGAATTCTCTGTAACTTTTTTTAATCCTCATTTCCCAGTTTATTTGAACATGAAACATTTTCTTCTGAGGAATAGATATTAACAAGTCATGAGTAGAATACAAGCTTGAGAAACCTATTTGTAGTTGCCTCCTTTTTCTGTCCTCTGAAGTGACTGTTCCACACTTCTACAGTTTCACCTCAAGCCTCCAACCCCATCTCAACACTGTTTTCAGACCTAATCTGTGTTTGACTGAGAAAATGGAGGCTGTCAACTTTCCTCTTAATTTATTAGTGAATGACCTTAGATCCTATCCTCTTGCCTAGACTTTGTTCTACCATCAGACTGTAACCGGATAAAGTCAGAGAACATAACATTTATTTGTTCATTGTTGTATCTGTAGCCCCAGACTCAGTGCCTTTTCTTTTCTTTTTTTTAATATAGTTTATTGTCAAGTTGGTTTCCATATAACACTCAGTGTTCATTCCAAGAAGTGCCCTCCTCAATGCCCATCACCTCCCTTCCCCTCTCCCCCACCCCCCATCAACCCTCAGTTTGTTCTCAATATTTAAGAGTCTCTTATGGTTTGCCTTCCTCCATCTCTGTAACTATTTTTCTCCTTCCCCTCCCCCACAGTCTTCTGTTAAGTTTCTCCTGATCCATATATGAGTGAAACTATATGGTATCTGTCTTTCTCTGCCTGACTTATTTCACTTACCATAATACCCTCAAGTTCCATCCACAATGTTACAAATGGCCAGATTTCATTCTTCCTCATTGCCATGTAGTATTCCATTGTATAGATGAACCACATCTTCTTGATCCATTCTTCAGTTGATGGACATTTAGGCTCTTTCCATGATTTGGCTATTGTTGAGAGTGCTGCTATGAACATTGAGGTACCTGTACCCTATGAATCAGCACTCCTGTATCCCTTGGGTAAATTCCTAGCAGTGCTCTTGCTGGGTCATAGGGGAGTTCTAGTGTTAATTTTTTGAGGAGCCTCCACACTGTTTTCCAGAGTAGCTGCACCAGTTTGCATTCCCAATAAGAGGGTGCCCATTTCTCCATATCCTTGCCAGCATCTATATTCTCCTGATTAGTTCATTTTAGCCACTCTGACTGGCATGAGGTGGTATCTCAGTGTGGTTTTAATTTGTATTTCCCTCATGATGAGTGACATTGAGCATCGTTTCATGTGTCTGTTGGCCATCTATCTGGATGTCCTCTTTGAAGAAGTGTCTGTTCATGTCTTCTGCCCATTTCTTCACTGGATTATTTGTTTTTCGGGTGTGGAGTTTGGTGAGTTCCTTTTAGATTTTAGATACTAGCCCTTTATCTGATATGTCATTTGCAACTATCTTTTCCCATTCCATTGGTTGCCTATTAGTTTTGTCGATTGTTTCCTTTGCAATGCAGAAGCTTTTTATCTTGATGAGGTCCCAATAATTCATTCTTGTTTTGATTCCTTTGCCTTTGGAGATGTGTGAAGTAAGAAATTGCTGCAGTGGAGGTCAAGGAGGTTCCTTCCTGCTTTCTCCTCTAGGGTTTTGATGGTTTCATCTTATATTCATTCAGATCCTTCATCCATTTTATTTTTGTGTATGATGTAAGTGGTCTAGTTTCATTCTTCTGCATGTTGCTGTCTAGTTCTCCCAGCACCATTTGTTAAAGAGGCTGTCTTTTTTCCATTGGATACTATTTCCTGCTTTGTTAAAGATTAATTGGCCATACATTTGTGGGTCCAATTCTGGGTTCTCTATTCCATTGGTGTATGTGTCTGCTTTTGTGCCAGTACCGTACTGTCTTGATGATTACAGCTTTGTAGTAGAGGCTAAAGTCTGGGATTGTGATGCCTTCCGTTTTGGTTTTTTCCTTCAATATTACTTTGACTATTTAGGATCTTTTGTGGTTCCATACAAATTTCAGGATTGTTTGTTCTAGCTTTAAGAAGAATGCTAGTGCAATTTTGATTGAGATTGCATTGAATGTGTAGATTGCTTTGGGGAATATTGGCATTTTAACAATATTTACTTTTCCAATCCATGAGCATGGAATGTTTTTCCATTTATTTATGTCTTCTTCAATTTCCTTCATAAGTTTCCTATAGTTTTCAACATACACATCTTTTACACCTTTGGTTAGGTTTCTTCCTAGGTATTTTATGGTTTTGGGTGCAATTGTGAATGGGATCGGTTTCTTGATTTCTCTTTCTTTTGCTTCGTTATTGGTGTATAAAAAGACAACCAATTTCTGTACGTTGATTTTGTACCCTGCAGCTTTGCTGAATTCATGGATCAGTTCTAGCAGACTTTTGGTGGAGTCTGTCAGGTTTTCCATGTGGAGTATCATGTTGTCTGCAAAAAGTGAACGTTTGATTTCTTCTTTGCCAATTCTGATGCCTTTTATTTCCTTTTGTTGTATGATTTCTGATGCTAGGACTTCCAGCACTATGTTAAACAACATTGGTGAGAGTGGACATCCCTGTCGTGTTCCTGATCTCAGGAGGAAAGCTCTCAGTTTTTCCCCATTGAGGATGCTGTTAGCTGAGGGCTTCTCACAAATGGCTTCTATGCTGACTTTCTCGAGGGTTTTTATTAAGAAGGATGCTGTATTTTGTCAAATGCTTTTTCTGCATCTATTGACAGAATCATATGGTTCTTATCTTTTTTGTTGTTGTTGTTAATGTGATGCATCACATTGATTGATTTGCGAATATTGAACCCGCCCTGCAACCCAGGAATGAGTACCACTTGATTATGGTGAATAATTCTTTTTATATACTGTTGAATTCGACTTGCTAGTATCTTGTTGAGGATTTTTGCATCCATATTCATTAGGGATATTGGCCTGTAGTTTTCTTCTTTTGCTGGATCTCTGTCTGGTTTGGGAATCAAAGTGATGCTGGCTTCACAGAATGAGTCCAGAAGTTTTCATTCCATTTCTATTTTTTGGAACAGCTTGAGAAGAATGGGTATTAATTCTGTTTTAAATGTCTGTTAGAATTCCCCAGGGAAGCCATCTGGTCCAAGGCTCTTAGTTTTTATCTTATCCCTGATATTATATTATTTTATTATCTTATTCCCTGACAATTACTTGCATTTCTGAGGAATTGGTTGTAATAAATCCATTTTCATTCGTGATTTTGTCTATTTGGGTGCTCTCTCTTTTCTTTTTGAGAAGCCTGACTAGAGGATTATTCATTTTGTTTATTTTTTCAGAAAACTAACTTGTGGTTTCACTGATCTGTTCGACTGTTTTTTTGGATTCTATATTGTTTATTTCTGTCCTGATATTTATTATTTCTCTTCCTCTGCTGGGTTTGGGGTGTCTTTGCTGTTCTGCTTCTAGTTCATTTAGGTGCACTGTTAGATTTTGTATATGGGTTTTGTCTAGTTTCTTGAGATAGGCCTGGATTGCAATGTACTTTCCTCTTAGAACTGCCTCAGCCGCATCCCAAAGAGTTTGGATTGTTGTATTTTCATTTTCATTTGTTTCCATATATTTTAAAATTTCTTCTCTAATTGCCTGGTTGACCCATTCATTCTTTAGTAGGGTGTTCTTTAATCTCCATGCTTTGGAAGTTTTCCAGACTTTCCTGTGGTTGATCTCAAGTTTCATAGCATTGTGATCTGAAAGTGTGCATGGTATGATCTCAATTCTTTCATATTTATTGAGGGCTGCTTTGTGACCCAGGGTTGTGATCTATCTTGGAGAATGTACCATGTTCCCTGTGCACTTGAGAAGAAAGTGAATTCCACAGCTTTGGGATATAGAGTTTTAAATATGTCTGTCAAGTCCATCTGATCCAATATGTTGTTCAGGGCCATTGTTTCTTTAGTGATTTTTCTGTCTGGTTGATCTATCCATTACTGTAAGTGGAGTGTGAAAGTCCCCTGCAATTAGCACATTCTTATCAATAAGATTGCTTATATTTGTGATTGTCTTATATATTTGGGTGCTACCAAATTTCGGTGCTTAGACATTTATAATTGTTAGCTCTTCCTGACGGATAGATCCTGTGATTATTATATAATGCCCTTCTTCGTCTCTTGTTTCCGCCTTTACTTTAAAGACCAGTTTGTCCAATATGAGTATGGCTATTCCAACTTTCTTTTGACTTCCGGTAGCATGATAGATATTTCTCCATCCCCTCACTTTCAATCTGAAGCTGTCCTCAGGTCTAAAAATGAGTCTCTTGTAGACAGCAAATAGATGGGTCTTGTTTTTTTTTTTAATCCATTCTTATACCCTGTGTCTTGATTGGAGCATTTAGTCCATTTACATTCAGTGTTATTATTGAAAAATATGGGTTTAGAGTCATTGTGTTCTCTGTAGGATTCATGCTTGTAGTGGTGTCTCTGGTACTTTGTGTTCCTTGCAACAATTCCCTCATAGAGTCCCCCTTAGGATCTCTAGTAGGGCTGATTTAGTGGTGATGAATTCCTTCAGTTTTTATTTGTTTGGGAAAACCTTTATCTCTCCTTCTATTCTGAATGACAGGCTTGCTGGATAGAGGATTCTTGGCTGCATATTTTCCCTGTTCATCACGTTGAAGATTTCCTGCCATTCCTTTCTGGCCTGCTAGGTTTCAGGAGATAGGTCTGCTACTACCCTTATGTGTCTACCTTTGTATGTTAAGTCCCATTTGTCCCTAGCTGCTTTCAGAATTCTCTCTTTATTCTTGTATTTTACTAGTTTCACTATAATATGTCGTGCAGAATATCAATTCAAATTATGTCTGAGCAGAGTTCTCTGTGCCTCTTGGATTTCAACATCTGTTTCCTTCCCCAAGTTGGGGAAGTTCTCAGCTATGATTTGTTCAAGTACCCCTTCAGCCTCTTTCTCTCTCTTCTTCTAGAATTCCTGTGATATGGATATTATTCTGTTTGATTGCATCACTCAGTTCTCGAATTCTTCTTTTGTGCTCCTGGATCATTTTATCTCTTTTTCTCAACTTCCTCTTTTTCTGTAATTTTATCTGATATCTAATTCACCTATTCTCCTCTCTGCCTCTTCAGTCCACGCTGTGGCCACCTCTATTTTATTTTGTACCTCATTTATAGCATTTTTAAATTTATCATAACTATTTTTATGATCCATGATCTTTGCAGCAATGGAGTCTCTGCTGTCTTCTGTGTCTTTTTTTAAGCCCAGCAATTAATTTTATGACTGTTATACTAAATTCTTGTTCAGTTATGTTGCTTATATCTGTTTTGATCAATTCTTTAGCTGTCACTTCTTCCTGGAATTTCTTTCAAGACTTCTTCCATTTCATCATTTCGGCTAGCTTTCTGCCTCTTGTAAGTTTTAAAAGCTTGTTATGTGCTCTGCACCTGGAGTACGGCTAAATTAAAGGAGGCTCATACACTGTCCAGGGCCTGGCCATTCAGGAGGTGTTTTTTGAAGTGTGTCACTTGCTCTCTGTTGTTGTGACTTTGGTTATTTTATTTCCCTACTTGTAGTGATGTTTTGGACTCTCCACCATGTTTGCCTTAGTTTCTTCCTTGAAATAGCCCTGGAAAGGAAAACAGACAGACAGATAGGGAACGAGAACATGCAAATGCACAAAGAAATCCAACAAACAAGCAAACAGACAAAAACAAAAAAACAAAATGACTATCTAAAAGCATAAAACCAGAAACACCAGCTACAAATAAAGAGCAGGGTGGAGGCAGTGCTGATGGAAGAGCATATACAAGGAGAGAAATGAAAAGGGGCGGGGAGAAAGAGAAAATAAACATTGACCAGGCAGAGAGACCAAAAGGCTTAATCCAGAGAGAGAAAATGGAGAATACGGAAGGAGACAAGGAGGAAGAAATGAAGATAATGTTGCCTAGAGAAACTATATGGCTTGATTATTGCAGAGAGAGAGAGAGAGAGAAAGGAAAGAAGATGTAGAACATGCATCAAGAAGATGGACTAAATATGTCTGTTTAAGCAAACCAATAATCAGAGTAACCAGTCTAGAGGAGGGAAGAGATAAAGAGAAAAGGGAGAATATATGTGAATAACAAGAACTGACCTAGAGTTAATCCAGGCAATGCAGCAGTTCTGGTCTGGAGGAGAGGGCCGTCTGTTTCCGCAGCATCTATCCGTCTCCTGTAAAAAAAAGAAATTCCTTTTTTTTTTTTTTTTAACGGGAGACGGATAGATGCTGGAATTACTGGAATTTGCAGCTACCCAGCAGGGAGGGGCCTGGTTTGATGTAAATGGGTCCTGCCTCCACTGAGGCCCCACCTCCACTGAGGTTCCACCTTGGTGGTTATGGGGAGAAAAATGGTGAACCCCCAGTCCCTTCTTCTCCAACCAGGTGTCCCAAATCACTCCTTTGGATCCATTCTCACTGTGCCCCGCTCACAGCCAAAGTGGGCCGTCTCCTATGCCCCACGCCCAGCCGCTTTCCAAGCTCCCAATCTGTGCGTATTAATGATGCTGCTGGAAAGGTAACCCCGCAAGCCACAGCACTTCAGGGCATGGGACTGGTTCCTCCTGATGCCAGCTGCATCCCTGAGGTACCACCAAATCCGGAGAGGATTCCCCTCGTCCCCAGGCTTGGGAACAGGGCAACTAGCCCCAGTCCAAAGAAAGTCCTATAGTTAGAGATAGGACCTCTCTCCGAAAGCCCTATGATGCTGTCTTCCTAGTAGACTACGTCTCCTTGCCCCTCAGACTTTTGGGGTCAAGTCCTATGTCTTCAGCCCTTCTTTGTTTGAGAGATGTGGGTGGGAAGTACTTTAATTTCTGACTTTACTGGAATTTCCACCTGGGTGTCCTGTAGGAACCTTATATTTAACATGTCCAAAACAAAATTCACTTCCTTTTCATCACTTAGTCTTATATTATAGGTATAATAATAGAATATAGCCTATAGAATAATTATCAGGATTGAATGAGGTGTAATGCATAAAGCAAATTTAGTAAAATTCTGACACACAGAAAGAATGTATGACCATCTCCCCTGTTAGCCTGCAAGCTTGTGGGCAGGGACCCTGTCCTCAAACCTAGCACTGCCCTTGACTTGTGTTAGGTATGCAGTAAAAGTTTGTTGAGTTAAAATGAATAATAATCTGTTGAATAAGTGTTTTGTGTAGCCATCTGATTTAGTTTAATCATCTTTTTAAATTAACAGTGGTAAACATCTGGTGTTTATTTTTTCTCCTAGGTGCACTATGTTGTAATCATTCAAAGGATAACCAAATGTGCCATGATGTATGTGAACAGGTAAGCTTACGTAATAATTGTTGAGGCTATTGGTTATGTAACTGTTTATGAAGTATAATTGTTTTGGAGAAATCTGTTGGATAGCACCTTAACCAAGTGATCACAGTTCACATCACCAGTAATGGAACAAATTAATATGTGTTTGCTGACATGATGTACTGAAAAGGAGCACAGCATCTTTAGTAGGATTCCTGACAGAAATATATAACCTGAATCATGAGAAAACAGTAGGGCAAACCAAGATTGAGGGATATTCCTCAAAACAACAGTCTGTACTCTTGAAAGTTATCAGTGTTAAGAAACTTCAAGATTAAAGGGAGCTACAGAGATATAACTACTAAATGCAATATGTGATCCTGGATTGGATCCTGGAATTAAAAAAGAAAGAATGCTATAAAGAACATTATTGGGATTAAGTGGTGAAATTTGAATATGAACTCTAATAATAATGTATCAGTGCTATGATCCTAAATTTGATGATTGTATTGCAGTGACATAGGACAGCGATCTGTTGTTGGGAAATATATGCTGAGATTTAGGAGTAAATGATCATGTCTGTAATGAGTTATAAAATGTTTCAAAATAATAATAATATCTGTATATGTAGAGAGAGTTAAAGCAAATGTTGCAAAATGTTAATAATGAGTAATCTAGATGACGACTGTGGTGTTGTACTGCTCTTCAAACTTTTATGTGAATTTGAATTTTTCTGATTGAACCTTTTAAGTAAAATTCCACTGAGACAATACCTGGTTATAATGTCTATCTTTCTTTATCACCTTGTTTTTGCAATTCTGGCCTTGGCACTTGAGAATGAATGGCCTTGGGGCTCAGTCAGTTAAGCGTCCGTCTTCAGCTCAGGTCATGATCTCATGGTTCATGGGTTTGAGCCCCGTGTTGGGCTCTGTGCTGACAGCTAGCTCAGAGCCTGGAGCCTGCTTCGGATTCTGTGTCTCTCTCTCTTTGACCCTCCCCTGCTCACACTTTCTCTCTCTCTCTCTCTCTCAGAAATTAAAAGAGAGAGAGAGAGAGAATGAATGTCCTCAATTATCTTTTGAAGAGTTTTCAATAATGTGGATTTTGTCATTTCCTAAAATTTAGAGAGTTACCTAACTGGGATTAAAACTTCTCTCAAATGGTATTATGAATTTAGAAAGATTTTGCAAGATACTCTTTAATTATAAAACAAGACAGTGGCTCAGCATATCTAGGTAGCTGCTAGAGACTTCATGTCAAAACAATATAGCAAATTAAGTTTTCTGCAAATTTATTGCCAGAACAGTAGCTTTTAAAAGCAGAAATGGCCCCTAGATAATATCACCTTAAGGGAGCTTTTAAAATATCTCTGCTGCTTTTGGAAGCACTGCTTTCCCAACTTTGCTTTTTGATGAATAAATTCTGGTCATTTATCCTGTAGAGTTTCTCACAATCTGAATTATGCTATTTGCAGCCCATCATATCATTCAATATGTTCCTCTTTCCTCTGTATGTCTTAGTAAGTGGTAGGTAGGGCTATCCACAGAGCTTTCTGCAGTGATAAAATATTCTATGTCTATGTGATCCAGTATGGTAGCCACTAGCTATATGTGCCACATGAACATTTGAACTGTGTTTAAAGACGTTGAGGAGAGGTGCACCTGGGTGGCTCAGTCGGTTAAACATCACTTTTGTTGGGGCTCGGCTCATGATCTCATCGTGGGTTCGAGCTCCGAGTCAGGCTCCTTGCTGACAGTGTGGGGCCTGCTTGGGATTCTCTCTCTCCCTGTCTCTCTGCGTCTCTCCCACTTGTTTGCCCTCACTCTGTCTGTCTCAAAATAAATAGATAAACTTAAAAAAAAGAAGTTGAGGAGTTTGAGGAACTGAATTTTAAATTTTATTTAATTTTAATTGATTTAAGTTTGAATTTAGATTGCCACACATGACTAGCAGTTACCTAATGAAACAGGTCCAGTGGCTTGATAAGATTCAGGTTAGGTTTTGTTTTGTTTGTTCAGCAGGTCTTACTCATAACGTTTTTGTGTCTGATTGTCTCTTTTTGTAATTAACATTACAGTCATTCTAGATAATTGCCTAAATGCATTAATTCACTAGGGGTTGCAAAATGGTGATATTCTAGCCCTTGTCACTTATTAATTATAGTTGATAGTTTGGGAGAAAAACGGTTACTAAAACTAACTGGAGATAAATCCTTTTTCATTGTCCTTAGCATTCATGGATTTCACAGTCTTGACTATTTGCAGGTAACCATGAAGTTCTATCTGATATGTGTAATGGTTTATAATTTACTGAGACATCAAATTATAATCACATTAATTGAAGTTCCCTTTCGGAAGAGAGCCAGTTAGCCTGGTGAAGGAACTTATCAGCTCCTTCGCATCTTTATTAAAAATGACTTTGTCTCTATTTAATGCCATTTTATGGAAGTTTATGCCATAATGCTAGTCACAAATTTGCTCTTCACTAATATCAAGGATATGACATAATCTGTTTTACATTGTCATCAGTTGACTAAAAGCAGCTTATAGAACAGTTTAGAAGGAACTTCATTTTTTCTTTTCTGTTTTCCTTTTTCTTTTTCTCCTTTGTTCTCTAACAGATTTGGTAGCCTGGTTTTCTCTATTTTTGGTCATTAGAAAAGAGTCTAGACTTGCATATATGGACTTTCTTGATTATTTGCCAAACTAACCAACCTTTTAAGAGATGTTAGCTCAGCTTAACTTAGATCTTTCGAAAGGGTTTCCATTTATAAAAGGAAGTTGGAAAGTATTTTAGACAACTGACAAGAATAGAGGACATTAAAATTTGCTTCTTATTTCTTACCAAAAAAAGCCTCAAAAACCTTTTTTTTTTTTTGTCAAATAGATATTTTCCTCAAAAAGTGAATCCCGACTAAAGCATCTGTTACAGCGGGCCCCAGACTATTGCCCTGAAACAATGGTAGGTCTTGTTTAACTTAACTATGGAAGCTTTTGTTTAAATGAAACCATCTAATGAGTTAACTCTTTGGTTCAGGAAATTTTTCAAAATGAGTTTTGTCTTTTGCTTAGAAACAGAGATTCCAGTAAGCATCCTGAGTACCCAGACTCAGCATTAGTACTCCTAAATGGGAAGATGGGAAAAGAGCAAGCAATATTATTTGCATCTCAGTTTTATTTTTTCTTCCCTGAATAGCTGTTTGATACTCATGTGGTCTTAGAACATTGATTATATAGAGACAAACATAATCAAATTAACTGTACATAATTTCTGTATAAATTATCATATTTAGGGACTGGTTATATAAAAGCCTTTTGGTGTTTACAATTTTAGGTTGAAATTTGGAGTTGTATGAATTCATCTTTGCCAGGTAAGCAATAGCTAAATAACATTTAGCACTTTATCTTTAAAAACTTATTTTGTGACTGTAAAATCTGTGTCATCGTCCTGTACCCTAATGTATCCCTTTGAGTTGCTATCTTCTCCTTTTTGTAGGCACCCACATTTTCAAATGTGTAATTTATTCTCATTCACTTAGTAATTAACGGTGTTCTTGTCTCTGCTTCTCCTATTCCAGTGAAACTGGTCTTTGCGAGTTCACCAGGATCTCATGGCACCTAAATCTTATGGCCTTTTCTCAGTACTTATTACCTTTCACTGTCCTGCAGCACTTGATGCAGTTGACCATTACCTTCTTATGACTCCACCTTTGGCCTCATGACCTTATCCTCTCTTACCTCCTCTCTTCCCCTATAAGGACTTTGGTCATTCCCGTGTGCACTTGTCTTCCCTTCTCTGTCCACACTTACCCTGGTGATTGCTTTCCTTCCCAGAGCTGTTAACTAATCAGCCCTGGGAAGACAACCTTCAAATCCAAGTTATCGCTCAGGACTTGTAGACATGTCTGCCTGGATCTCTGCATCCTGGTGACAACTGAAGTGCAGACCTAAAACGAAACTCATAACTGCCTGTCTTGTAAATGAAACCAGGCTGGAATCCCTCAAGTTATCGTTGATTGCGTTTTCTGTTTGGCTCTACTGACTCTCCCCTTGGAAAATCTTGCATCTGTCCTTTCTACTCCTAGTCATTATTATTATACTCTTGGGGTAGACTGTTCTAACAGCCTTGTAGCTGGTATTTCAACATATCATAACTGTCCTCCCTGGCTCCTTCAAAAAGAAAAAAATCTCTCAGGGAATATCCACTTCCATCAAAATAAGGCCCGAACTCCCTAGCCCGGCCTTCACATTCTTTCAGTTCTGGTTAAAGCCAGTGCCTTGAAAAAAGAAAGTGTATTTTATATACCTCTAAACTCTAAAGGCCTTCACGCTGTTTGAAGTTTGTATTTCAAACAAGTTGGACTGTTTGCCTTCTTGGAATTTCCCATATCCTTGCTTGTTCTCCCAATTATCCCTCTACCTAGTGTTCTGAAATTATTTACATATAATATATGTCTAAGATATATACCTCCATATATAATCTCCATAATGGGATAAATCATATATTTTATCTCTTTCACAGCCCACACACTACCTAATGGAGTACTTTGTACATAATATTATAAATGATTGTTGGACAATTTAATAGTTTGTAAGAGGCTACTAGGTGTATGAAATAGCAGTATGGTGTAAAAGTTCACAGAATTTATGACCTACATTGGCTCCATTCAGAATAATTTTGAAAAGGTGAGTGATTCTGAATAGTAAACAGCAGAGATTTAAAGGAAACTCTGCTAGGCGATGGGGCTAGATGGAAGTCTCTTGCCCTTGTTCCATTAAATCTTACAGGGATATAGAAGCTTAGGATACTCAGTATTTCTAGCCAATTTAAAAAAATTGGGGTGGTTTATAATTTTGAGAGATTTGTCCATCTGCAGGCCATTTGTTTACTTTTGTTTTTTAGCAGAAAGTTTCTATTTGTTGTGTTAAGCCCTAGTTTCATTTGGAGAACTATGTTACCTATTGCATTGAATCCTTGATACTTTTTTCAGATGTAAATAATTATATAATTTAGACATGAATTTGCAGACATATGTATTACAGGGAAGCAGCATAAAGTATTTCTGAAAATAGGTAAGGGAGAATTTGCCACATGCCTAGGAGCATATGTCTTTTCTCTTTTCATATTATTACTTGAGTTTCCTAATTTTATCCTAGGAATCATTCATTGACATTTATACTTGTAAAAATGGATGTAAAAAATGTGTTAGAACACTTTTTATAATTGCATTGCCTTTCAATATCACAGTAGTTTGGTTGGAGAATAGCTGCTGAGTATACACTGAAACAGTAGTCAATTTGCCCCATAATTAAGTGTACCCACCAAAGTCCATTCATTCTTACCCACACAAGATGTTCCTGTCTGTTTAATAAGTATCAATTTCCAAACAGCATCATGGGTTTTACACTATTCTAGGTATTTAATATTTTGAGTATAATAAATCTTGTGCCCTTTTTGTTTGTTTTCATGTTAAGTTAAATTGGAACCTTTGCCTCTGATTCACAGTCTAAAAGTGAGGAAGGCCTCTCCTTGTTTTCCTTAACCTGTGTGTCCTATGGAGATGCTGTCTACCCAAGAGTGAGATGATCTAAAGAGAGTTTAGGGTGGGCAGAGAGAAGAGAGAAAAAACAGAGCACCTGGTAATTATGTTGTAAGGGCCTCTGAGAAGACTGGCGGCATTGGGAGTAGGGCTGGGAAGAGGGCCTTAATAATTTGAGGCCTTGTTATCTGAGCTAGTTTTCCTGTAGACGCCTGCTGTGACTTTTACTGGTATCCACGAACCAGTTGGGCACGCCATTTGTGTTTGTCTGCTCATGACCAACACATTTTAACTTTTTGAACTTTTTGTTTTTAAGGTGTGTTTAAGAAGTCTGATGGCTGGGTTGGCTTAGGCTGCTGTGAACTGGCTATTACCTTGGAGTGTCGACAGGCATGCAAGCAGGTAACACTCGGCCTTCAGGCTCATAAGCAGCGTGGGAGACAGTTTGAGTATTAGCTGCGTGTATGTCTTGGACCTTGCCCACCTCATACCTTTGCAGAGGTGACCCGTAAAAGCTGCAAATTTTGCATTTCTTACGTAGACCACTTCCTTTTAGACTTGCTGCTTTCTCATTTATGGCTGCTCCATGTAAGGTCCTCAGCCTTCTTTTATTCTTTCTTAACTTTTCTCTGCCATGCAAAGAAGGAACATTACAGGAACCACGGCCTTTTGTACTTTCCTGTGGTCATACTCAGTCAATGCTGAGTGACTCCGAATGGTTGTGTAAATTTAGAGTATGCTTGGATGAGAGCGGATGACACAGCTGGCTTATTTAGCTTTCATCTTCCATTCTCTTTCATCATGGGTTTACCCTGGGCATGTTCTTTTATCCCTTCTCTGCTCCTGAGGTGAGCATGACTCCTATGGTGAACTGTGACTTCTCTTTGATCTGATAGATCTCTGGTCCAATTCAAGTTGAGTTCTTCCTCACTGTGTATATTTTCATAGTGGTTCCTCAGAGTGCTGTGGGAGAACTAGTCTCCTAGCTCCTCATACTTCCAAGCAGTGAGAGTAGATTTAAGTGGGAAATTTAGATGGACCTGAAACCACAGCTGGAAAGCCTCCTCTTATTTTCTTCTCGTAGTGACTGGTTTCTGGATCAGAGTACATGAGACATGGTGTCACCTTTACTTTCATACAGACCACAGACCACTGTACTATTTAGCCTGAGCAACACTCTGAGCAGCTCACAGCCTAGTTAGTGATCTGCTGCTGTCATCCAGCCATTGAGATGGAGCTGAGTTGCAGAGGCTTTGAACTCTGGATCAGGGCAGGAGGGAGGGCATAAAGAGAATTAGAAACTACTTTTGTTAATTGCCTGGCAAAGCCTTTTCCTCTTTAGTTGCCCCCTCCATTACATACAGATCTTTGCTGAGGAGATTGGCTCATAAGCTAGTAGGAGAATTTAGAATATGAAGAGTTAAAGAAAAAGCAAAAGATAAATGCCCTGGCAGAGCTTCACAAGAACATTTGCTGCAGAGTGGATTTCAACTAAGAAAAAAATTCTCTGATTTACATTTCCTTCAAAGTCATCTAGTTTCTGAAATAACAAAAGGACCCTGTTATTATGTGAGATTAAAGCCATAAAAGAGCGAAGCTTTAGCAGATCGGGTAGTTCTGGGGCTGATGTTTATTTTAAAGAACTTGCATGAAATTTGTTGTATTTTAGGAACTTTTAAATATTAGAGCATAAGTTTTCCTTGGTGAAATAAAGAACACCAAAGCAGCAAGTAACATATTAATTTGTGGGGGGTTTTTTGTCTCGTGTTGAATAGCATGTGTAATAAATTAATGGAGAAATTTGTTATCTTTTAGGCATCTTCAAAAAATGATATCTCTAAAGTTTGCAGAAAAGAATATGAGGTATGCACTTTATTTAACAACTTTGGATAGACTAATTCAGATATTATCAGAATTGCTAAAAATCACCTAAATTTTCAAAATGAATTCATTCTTATATAAATTACCCTTTACAGAAAATATAGCCTTGACAAAATGTAGCCTTATCATTTGCCTGTTTAGAAATGTCATGACTTTAATTGACTTGTCGAAATTGAACATTAATTTTAAAGAAATGCCCTGTTAGCTATACATGAGTTAAAAAATAAATCTAAAAATTAAAAAAAAAATTTCTTAAAGAAATGTCTAAATCACATATGTAGAGGCTTTAACCTGTATTGTATTCATAACGGCAACTGGTTTTACCCAAGTGTAAAATAGTTTTTCTAAAGTTCTATATCCTCTATTGCCCCCTTTCCTATGCCTTGACCCGTGCAGGTATCCATGTTTATTAACTGTCTCTAATCGGAAAAATAAAATCACACTGCCAGTGTGAATAGCTTCAAACTTTTGCAGCTCTCGCATTTGGTGGAAAAAGTAGTAAATTACGAAGGCTGTATTAAATCTGAAGGATTCTTGTCTCCCATTGGTGGTATTTCCAGCACTGTGGTGTCTAGATGGGGCATGTCCTAGGGCATTGGTAGACGAGGTATTTCACGTTGTGCAAATATATACAGAAGATTGTCCCTGATGTGAAAAAGCTCTTCATTGCACTACTTCCTTCAGTTTCTAGAAGTCCATTTTTAAATGTGACATTGCTTTTCATAGTGTAAGACCATGCAGTTATGGGTACTAACATGTATCTCCTCGTTCATCATTTTTATCTATAAACATTGGGATTCCTATTGCTTTTAATAGCCTGTATTCTCTTGGAGAAGAAAGATAGAACAGTTCTCCTAACAGCTTCTAGATTATAGTTCTGACTTTTTTTTCTTTTTCTCAATGCCTATATTATATCTCTTGATTAATATTATTAAATTGGAAAAATCTTATTTATCTTTTGTCCCTTTGTACTATTTGCTAAGTTATATCTGTTCTCTGAAGACAAAGTTCCAAATTAACTACAACTCTCCTCTGTTCTTATTAAAAGGAGCCTTGCTGCAAAGAAATAAAAGAGCTTTCTTTTTTTCTTATCTCTCTACCTTTAAAATAACTAGTTTTAGTTTCTCTTGAACAAAGTGGCTAACTGTGATAATTCCTTCTTTTCTCCCACATGATGTCTGACACTGTCCATCTTCTGTAGCCTGTCCTCCATTATTTTAGTGTGCTTCCTTCTCTTGTCTGGATTTCTGCATTGCCCTAGGAAGTCTGCCAGTATGTGTTGATGAAGGACGGGACAGGAAAGGTAAGAGAGATAAGCTCTGTCCTATGAGAGAAATACTAAGGATAGTTTACTTTTCCAGTCTATCCTCCCTTACTGGCCTAGAATTAGGCAACTGTTTTAAAAAAATCTACATGCCGAGAGGGTTCTTTTACACACACACACACACACACACACACACACACACACACACACATATTATATATGTGTGTGTAAAAATATATATGTAAAATACATATATATGTAGTATAATGTATTTATGAAATATACATATTAATATAAATCTATTAAAAATTGTAAATTATTAAAGATAATTCAAGACTCAATTTGATTTCTTATGTATTACTTAGAGATAAAAAGAGAGACAAGAGCACTTTAATGCAGCAGGCAGGTTCTGCATTATAAACCCCAAATAATAGTCACTCTCATGATTATTGAAATCTAAAGATAACAACTATTTGTTATAAAGTGAATTGGGTAAGTTTGGTGTAGTGCATCCTGTTTTAACTGGATTTGTTATTTATCAACAGAAGAATAATTTATACACTAGGCTTTTTAATATCTTTTCCTTGACACTGGAGTGGTCCCTGGAGTGAACTTCTAGATGTGTAAGCTCTTCCTTTAGACAATTTCAAGAGTTAGCATTTACCCTGAAGGATGGTTTTGTATAGGCTGATTAGAGAGAGTCAGACAGTGAGTAATTTTATTTGAGGGGATTTCCTAAGAAATTCACTTACATGAAAAAAATTGAAAAATGTTAATGCTATTTAAAATTGTTTTGTTCCAACCAAGCGAAGATAAACCAGTTAAATGTTGAAGCATTGTTATGTCTGATTTTATAGCTTCTAGTTTCTTATGTGAGTCAACATTTATTAAATACTAAGAGGTAGTGCTATATATTAGAAAGAACATAAACTTTGGTGTTATACCTAATTCTGAATTCTCGTTAAGCTACTTATAACTTAACTTCAAATACTGAAGAATTATATCTGAGTGAAGAATTAAACCATATGCTTATATACATAAGGGCTCAGGGAAATCAGAAAGCAGAGTGAACACATTGGGATTTATCAGGGGAAACTCTGCAAAGGAGAAAGGCCTAAAAGGATTGGTGTATTTTGGTTAAAAAACTGTGGATCAAAAGCATACTAGCAAAAATCCTCATGGCTTGTGCAGGGGACAGAAAGAAAATAAGCCTATTTGGGGCTATTAATCTGTGCTTGGATTGGCAAAATTGGACCAGATCCTGGAAAGATGATTTTTAAGGACTTGGGAGAAGTAGAGGGAGAAGATTCTGTAATAGACCAACGTAACAAATCCATATTTTAGAAAGCTAAAGCCTTAGTTGTGTGTATGGTAAGGTTTGGATCCCACAGACCCCTCTAACCTAGCTAAAAGTAGATAAGGCCAAAACTAGGGTGATAACAGTAGAACCAATTATTCAAGAATAACTAAGACATTTGAAGGCAGAATCCATCAATAGCATTTGTTATGGTGGACTGAGAAGAGGAGATAATATTCAAGGAAATATATTTTAAGAAGACACAGTAATTAGTGAATTTGGAGGTAGAACTGGAAAAATTGTATGATCAAGCAGCATTGGAGGACAGACTGAAAGACAGCTTATGGGTTGTGGGAGATAAAGGTTGGAATACTAGAAGAAAAGAGAATATGGGGAGAGGCAATATTTAATGAAGCCCAATAAATTCCTAGCAGGATTAAAAGGGGAACAAAATCCATATCTTACAGACACATCTCATAGCCAAGATCTTAGAAGCAGTCAGGAAAAAAAAGACCTTGCCTTCAAAGGAGACTAACAGCTGATTTCTCAATAGCAACAGAGGAAGCCAGATGCAGTGGAATGATGCCTAAACTATTCTGAAAGAAAATAATCAACCTAGAATTCCATATCCAGTAAAAGTATTTTTCAAGCAAGAGGGCAAAAGGAAGGCCTTTTCAGACAGCAAAACAAAGAATTGCCTTTACTGGACCCTTTCTCAAAGTCCTTCTCTAAAGGAAGTTCTAAAATGTCTTCTTTGAGATGCAAAAGATAATGGGAGAATGATGAAAATACAAAGTGGCTAAATTAAAACACAGATTGTAGAAAACAATAATGAATGGTGTATTATTCAGTTTTTAAACAAGTAATATGTAACACAGTAACAAGAGCATATGTGTTGGGAAAAGAGTTTAAAGAAATTGAGGGTATTGAATGTTAGGTATTTTTAAATGTAAAAACCCTATCTCAGAGGTAGTTGGGAATACAGGACTAAAGAGGAGAAGAAAGATCATGCCCATGTAGTAACCCTTGAATCTTGAGAGTGAAAGAAACCTCACTAAAAGAGAAAGTGTTGAAAAAAGTAGAGAGCTGCTTTTTGAAAACAGCTTTATTAGGGACCTGGAAGAGAAGGAATTAGAAATCAATTAGGAGGCCCCTACTGTGTTGAATAAGATTATTGGAATGCAGTGTTTCAAGAAAAAGAGAACTAACTTCCTGCCAGTGGAAATGTTCAAGCAGAGGCTTACTAGATTCACATATCATGGAAGAGATTTCTGCAATGGATGGGAGATTTGGCTAATCTCCCAACTCTGCAGTTCTCTTTTTTTTGACCCATATGTAAGAAAGTGTACTTCCTTCAGTAATTAAGAGTACTGTTTTCAGAATCACACGTTTGATTAGAGCCACGAGTATCAACCAGTTGCTTGATGACTCTTGACAAGGACATGTTCAAGTGTCACAGGCATGCTTAGTTCTAGGTTCTCTGCATTTTCACAGGCTTGGGCCCTTGGCTCACCCAGAAGTATTAGGCCACATGGATTCATAGATGTGTGATACTAGAACCAGGGATGACATTCAAAATATTCAACAACTAGAAGAACCGATGTACCAACAGAATAGATGCTGGCTTTAATCCACTGGTATAGCCACACTAGTGCATGATGCCTCATTAGAACCAAATTACAGACTAATTCATGTTTTCTGCAAGATGTGAGACATCTAGGTTGTTATTTTTTTACATAGTCTCTGTCTACAAGTTGGCTGAAAATATTTTCTTCTAGCAATCAAAATGGTGATTAAAAATTTTTTGTTGTTTGTTCATAGTTTCTTTCTTGATCAGGATAAACATTAAGGTGATGTGTGGGGGATGAATTTCCGGAGAGTTGGCAATGGCTCTAGAGTGATGAGACAAATTTTAGTTTTGGATTCATAAATCTATTTCATTTTGGGTTCATAAATCTGTTTTATACCTTTATGTCACCCAATGGCTCTAGTGCCATTCGTTTAACATAATGGTCAAAAATATAAATACCTTTCCATTTGCTGCATGAGCCACTAAAATACAGTGGTACAAATTTGTCATCAGACTTACATTTTTACTTGTTTCTTCTTCCTTTCACAGATCCTTCTCTGTGCTTTTCTTTATATTCTTTTTAGAAATATTTTCAATTCTTTCCTTTCTAGCTTTTTTTTTTAAGTCCATTTATTTGACGTTACTCCATTAAGAAGGTGAGAAACTATGAAAGTCAATAGGAGGTATTTTTGTAAGGACTCTTTTTTATATCTTAAGGCATTTAAGTTTTAAACTAAACAGTTGCCAAACAAAACTAAAATAATGTTCTGTCCTGGGGCCCTGGTTCTGTGAGAATGCTAAGATAAAATTAAGACCCTGAAGAGATATTAAAAAGAGGCTCTATGAATCACAAAAACAAAGGTGGCCAGCCCTATGAGTTTCAGAGCCAGTTCTGTCAGCACGTCCTGTCAACACACAGCTCTGTGTGTAAGAGAAAGGTGCACGTATATGTTAATTTTTATTTTTTGAATATGCACATGCTCAAAATTGAAAATGGTGTACAATAAAAAGTGTCATTTCAACTTGCTGTACTATAGCCACCCAGTTCCTAAAGTCACTAAAGATATTTGTGCATATAAAAGTAAATATATATAGTTCTTCTCCACCCCCTGTAACACAAATGATAGTTTGTCCTCTCCCTGGATGCTAGTGTTTAGTACACATTTATGTATGCCTACACAGGCTGTACAGTGTATTCCCAGGAAATGTCACAATAAAATGTTCTGCTTTAAAGATTTCTATGTATTAGTTTTATTGTGTTCCTTTTTCTCTCAAATGAACCTTATTTCTAAATTTACTACCAGAAGCATAAAGGAAAGGGATGAAGAAATAGCCCTAAAAATTTAGGAATAAGGCAGGGATGTTAGGGTCAGCAGGATTCTCTGGACAGCTAGAGGCCTGCTACGCTTCATGTGATTGGATCTGTTCTGCAATGCTCCAAGAATAGAGTAGACCATCTTCATGGCAGATGATAGTCTAGGCTGTGGATAGTCAGCTCTGGGAGATTTAGCAAAAAGAATAATGCATGCTTTGCCCCAGCAAAGCCTTCAGGACCTAAATGTAAAGCTTCTTTTAGTTAGTGCTAAGGAAACCCCAAGAACTGACAGAATATAGTAACAGAAGACTGTGAATGGGAGGCTTGTAAAGGACAAAATGCTATACTGATGCCCGCTATCAAAGTCATTGTGAGCCGTTACCTGCAGCTGATGAGCTCCAAAAAGAGCGAAACCTATTAGGTCCTGCAGTACTGGCTTAAGATATATAAAACCTTGATTATGTTCCATTTGTGGATTTGTTTTGTCATATTTTGTATTAGAAGGAAATAACTCCAGTCTCTTTGTGCTAGAATAGTTCCTCTCTTGTCCTTTCTTCTGAGAAGTCACATGAATGAGATCATCCCAAAGGGAAATCAGATGGAGTTTGATTAGATTGTGACCTAGTCTAATCTAAATGGCCAGATTTTTCTCCCTAGGCAATCTCATCATAGTTTTATTTGCCCTGGTTTGATGACAATTCTAGAATATTCTTTGCTAAACTCTTTTCCTGAGTTCTTTAAACAAAATTTTTTTTTTAGTGTTTTATTTACTTCTGAAAGAGAGAGAGACAGCGTGAGCAGAGGAGGGTCAGAGAGAGAGGGAGACACAGACTTGGAAACAGACTCCAGGCTCTGAGCTGGCTGTCAGCACAGAGCTCGACGCGGGGCTCGAACCCACCAACCGTGAGATCATGACCTGAGCTGAAGTCAGATGCTTAACCGACTGAGCCACCCAGGCACCCCTCTTTTTCTGAGTTCTTGAATCACTATTGGATATGTGTACTTTTGATTTTCAACTGGCATTTCAAATCAGCCAAACTGATTGTTACCTTCCATCCTTCCCACCACCTTCCCTCCGCCCCACTGCTACACAGTGCACGTGCACACACGCACACACACGCATCCAAAACAAAAACCTGTTGTTTTTTCTTACATTTCTTGTTTGGTTATTCCAGTATAGTGCTCTCAGACACATATGCTAAAAGTCTAAAGGGTATTGTCTCCTCTTTTCCTCTTTCTCACCGCCTCCCACAAATAATTGGTTACCAAGCTCTGAAGTTTGCCTGCAAAATATATCTTAAGTCGGTCTCTTTCCAAATCTTTGGTTACTACCTTAGCTCAGGTCCCTCTACCACTTTTCTGGACTATAGTAGTTGCCCAACTAGCTTCCTTATCTAATTTCTCCTCTTATTTATTCTCTCCACTTAAGATGATTTCTTTAAAGACCAGGTATGGCCATATCATTCCCTTCCTCAAAACCCTTCAATGGCTCACCTATGGGATGTAGTTCATAGGCTTTTCTCCTTCTAGCTGCTGCCTCTTCTCCTTTACACTTCAGCAGTATGCTGCTTGTACTTTCCCAGATTGTTTCTTGTGGTTGGACAACCAGCTTGTGCTACCTAGAATTCCTTCTCCCTGAATCCCTCCCATTACCCCCTCCAGTGCTATGCTGGAGCCAGTGCCTACTTGCTAGGGAAAACTGTTTGTTAAATATTCAGGAATTTTGCCAGCCAGTTTTCAACCCAAATCAACCATGATGGGGCTATTTTCACCACAAACATCAGTAAATATTACATATCAGGACTTTCCCTCCACCCCACCCCCTGCAAAAAGTACACCAGTACTCCCTTCCAACTGGCAACAACCTTTGCCTCAAATTCTAGCTTAGACGGTTCTTTAAAAACCTTCCCTGCCCAGCCCTGTCACCTCTACACACGTAAAATTGACTGCTACTTCTCCTTTACTTTGCATGCTTGATTATAGCATTTGTCACCTTATAATATAACTGTTTACAGGTCACTTTTTAATACTCAACCCTTGAGTTCCTGGGGCAGAGACCACATTTCATTTGTCTTTGCATCTGTCATCCATTCAGTCAACATTCACAGAACTGGTACACTTAATGTGTCTCAGGCACTGTTCTCAAGGTATGTGGCAGAAGGATTTAGCCACTGTCGGCAAGAACCCCATAGCCTAGTCTGTGGGAAGAGACAAATTCAAATAGGTCATTACAATACAGTGAGACTAGTACATTGCCAAAAGTCTGTACAAGACACATTGCAGCCTGAAGAAAACAAACAAACAATGCCCAGTGTGATGGGAAAGTCTTCACTGAGCAGGTAAGACTTAAAGAGTGAACAGAAATTTGTTGCCTGCAAATAGATGCTACAGTCAGTATTTTTATAGATAGAATTCTTTAATAGAAATTTTGCAATTCTGGACAGCTGAATTACACAAGGCTCTTTGTCTCAGAGTAAATAGCAGTTTTATGTGGAAACCTTGTATAAATGTCAGTGAATTAGGCAATCTCTGAGTGAGTCCAGAAAGCACTGAATACTCTGTCTGTTATCGCAATAACATGTAGCAGACCATCGAAAAACCCCATAGCCTGAAACAATAACAGTTTATCATTTCTTATGAATCTACAGGCCAGGTAGGCGGTTCTGACCTCACCAAGCAAGCTTAGCTGATTTGGCCTGGGCTCACTCATGCATCTACAGTCAGCATGCTGGTCAGCGTGAGCCTAGCTGATTTAGGATTCAGCTCAGCTCTCCTCCATGTGTCTCTTCTAGCCCTTGAACTCAGTCATGTTCCCATGGTGGTGACAGGGCCCCAAGAGAGGAAGTGCAACTATCTGTGCAGGACTCTGCTTGCTTCAAGCCTGCCACTGTCCACTGACCAAAACAAATCACATGGCTAAGTCCAGAGTTAATGTGAGAGAAGCAGATAGAGGGAAGGGAAATGTGAAGAATTGGAGCTATCATTGAAGTCGTTCTATCACAAACACTCCGTGCTGAGCTCTGTTCTAGATCTTGTGTTACTCTGCAGCTATTACTTGCCCTTGAATTTGCTTCCACTTGGTTGGATGCTCTGGTGATAATTAGCAAATTTCTTTGAGCAGTCTAGACCTATTAATCTTATTTTAGTTATGGGTGTTTCTTTTTATCCAACTCTTAACATGGTATTTATTATTTGGGAGGCTGAAGAAATTGAAGAATCACTTGTGATATCCATATCATGCTATTAAATCATTACATATTCTCGTCACTTAACTTTTTATCTAAAAAGCCATAGTGTCCACAACAAGGAAAAGACATCTTGTAGAGGTTTAAAAACATGTTTGTTTTTAAAGGTCAGTTATTGAGGGGTGCCTGGCTAGCTCAGTCTGTAGAGCATGCAACCCTTGGTTTCTGGGTTATGAGTTCAAGTCCCACATCGGGCCTAGAGCTTCCTTAAAATAAAGGTTAATTATTGAGTATCTCCAACTTAGCATTTGATGAACTAGATTCCTCATATGAAATGCAAAACTTCAAAGTGGGAGAAACTTCAGACCATTTATGAAAAAGAAACAATTTATTGAGGCCTTAGGGACAGAGCAGCTCCTTTACTTTTAACAAGTAGCCTTGGGAATAGGGAACATTACACAACAGTTTATAAAATGTGCTCTTTTGGGTCTTTGTCCAGAAGTGACTAAAACTTCTAAAATCAAACTTTTTTTTTTTTTAACAAGATTCGTGTGGTCAGTGTTTGTTTTGTTTTCATCATCCTCATCATCAGTGAGGATGGGGAAGGAGTGGAAGCAGGGTGGCGGGGCAGCCAGAAGTAGAAGGGCGGTGGCCAGGGAAAGGATCAAGACGAGTGGAAAAATGTTAGAAAGGAGTCCCAGAAATGGAAAAGTGTATGGCCAGGACAGAAAATAAATCCACGGAGCCAACTTCTGAACAAGTGATTAGACCAGGAAAGTCTGCCTCCCAGATGTACCCCAGTGGCTCTTCCCCTAAGGAGGGTCACTGTGGCTTGAAGGATCACATATGGTTCTCTTGACTTTGGTTTTACTTTGTATTTTAGTTTTTCTGCCGAGATTGCCCCCTGGTCAGCCTGCTCCCGGTGCTGGGTGGAAGGGCTTGGGGCAGTTTCTAAAAACCAGCAGGAGTAGGGCAGGGACCTGGAAGTAGCTAATAGTGTAACTCATTAATGTGTATGTCTTAAGACCTGTCAAACTAATCAATAGTTTAAGTAGTGAAAAGGTAGAGTTACCTATCATTTATATAATAGATACAGTTAGCTAAGGTATAGTTTATACCTAATTATAGTTACCTAAGGTTAAGAATCCTTTATTAAAGAGGAGGATATGATCAGAGTTTGAAATCATGAGTATAAAGTAAGCAACAGAGGATTGATGAATTCTTCAAAAACTGGTATATTTAAATGAAGGACCATCCTTTAAAACCTTAAAATTAATAAAGATAAAAATAGAGATGTAAAAATGGTATCTGTTAATACCAGAGGTACTACTGTGTTGAAATATGAATGTTTTAGTTTGATAAATTAAGGTGAACCTATCCATGAAAGGTCTATCAGTGAACATTAAGAGAAATGAGAGGTGCTTAAGGAACATTTCTGAACTCTGGCTGTGACATCGAGGGAGATAGTTGTGCCCTCCTACATCAGGGGTTGGCAAACTTTTCCTGTAAAGGGTCAGATCTCAAATATTTTAGGCTTACAATTTGTACGGCCTCTGTCTGTTCAACTCTACCTTGTAGTATAAAGTAACTATATACAGTATATAAACAAATGGGTGTGGCTGTTCCAATAAAACTTCATTTACAAAAGCAGGCAGCAGGCAAGATTTGGCCGATGTGCCATAGTCTGCCAGCCCATTTGTGGGTGAGAGCTAGAGTTCTATCTAAGTATTTTTCCTGTTTAGGCCTCCATCTCTGGCTTTGGTCAAATAAGGGGTTGAATTAGGTGATCTCTTGACATTTTTCAGGTTTTGTCCTTCCTTAAGTATCTCTCTGAAGTGAAGTGATCTACCACGTCAACTCAGAGTGATATTTCTTTTATTTGGAAGGTCACATTTCCAAAAATCCAGCTTGAACAAATTTGGAAGTCTTTAGAACAAGGTTTCTGAACCTTGGCACTATTGATCTTTTGGGCTGTTGTTATTGTTGTCAGCAAGCTGCCATGCACACTGTAGGTTGTTTAGTAGCTTCTCTGGACTCCTCCACCCATTAGATGCCAGTAGCACACACTGCTCCTCCACACCAGTTATGACAATGAAAAATGTCTCCAGACATTGCCAGTTGTCCCCTGGGAAGCAAATCACCCCTAGTTGAGAACAACTGCTCTGGAGACTTGTATGAGTAACTGGAAGAATTATCAAAACTGGAGATCAGGCCATGCGACCCAGGATGTCCACCAAGATAATGAATGCACTCCTTCCTTGTTGGGGATGAGCACTAGGTGTTGTATGGAAACCAACCTGACAATAAACTATACTTAAAAAATAAATACACTCCTTCAAGTACAAGATCAAAAAAGCCGAGCCCAATTTCTTAACAACCAATTTGTTAGAAAGAGAAAGGCAATGAGACTCAAAGGGGGCTGGAAAGTTGGTAGCAGATTGCTTTTAATATTGATTTAGATCATTTTATGGAAATGATCCATAAACCACTGAACCAAAATAGATGGCTATCTGTAGTAGGTATTTGAAAAGTCAAAGAAAGAAACATAAATGAAGAGAGATCTAGAAATGAGTGTTAAAGAACACCAAGAATGTTTACTTTTCACTCCTCATATTGCTTGATGAGATCTCTAGCAGAAAGAATTCCTACTGGATGAATTCTTTAGCCCTTATCTGTGAGGCCTGGGTTTTTTGCTTTTGTTTTGTTTTGTTTTTTGTTTTGTTTTGCTTTTAATGGATAAATCAAGTATGGTTTATTTCTACAGTAGAATATTATTTAGTGGAGAAAATGAATGTAGTACAGCTTCACACAGCTTCATAGATGGATCCCTGAAGGTAGATTTTAAATGTCAATAAAGCTGGTCCTTTTAAAAGTCCAGATCACATAGCCAGCTTATGATTTAGGTACAACTGAAACCTAAAGTCATCTCTGTTCAACTAAAAGAGCGCTTGATTTCCACCTACCTTTTATTTATGCCCATATTATTACTTTTAGGAATTCATTCTCTTCTACTATAAGAGATATTAATCATAGCTGATAAGCTCTGAATATCCAAATGGCTTTGAACAAGGAATTTCTTGTTTTCGTCTTGTTTTACCTCTTATTTTCCTTACAATGACTTTAACGTAGTGTGATATTTTCTGAACAGTGATCTAAGAACTCTAGAAATACTAATTCTAGTCTCTTGATCTGCTTTTGACTTGCTCTGTAACCTAAGGCAGTTTCCCCTCTGATGAGGAAATGGTTTGTTTATCTTTAAAATGGTAGAGAGAGCCCCCAACTTCCCAGGGTGGCTACATAAGAATCATCTGTTTATTTTCTATTTTAATTCCATTATAATTAACAAACAATGTTAATATTAGTTTCAGGAGTACAATACAGTGATTCAGTAATTACATAAGAATCATCCTGGAAGCCTTAATGTGTAGATTTCAGTGGTTCCTTCCCAGGTTCTGATCCTATAAGTGTAGAGAAAGGCCTGCGAAGCCCAGGTGATTGTAGTGCATGGCCATGTTTGAGAACAATTAGGGATGATCTCTAAGGACCTTTCAGCTCTAAAATGCAATGGTTACATGAAATCTCTTATTTCCCTAAATGCCTTTAAGTGTATTATCTTCTGGGAGCTCTCTTATATACGCCAAGAAATAATTTAGATTAATACATTGTGGGCCACCCCCACATAAACACACATGTACAGCTTTACATAAACTTGGTTTGCTATAACATGATCAGCTCATGATTCAGAATGAGGACCTTGACCCCCAGTATGTGTTAGAAGGTAGTTTCTTTTTTCACCAGGGTGCAGCTCACTTCCTTCATCTTCAGCCTTGGATTTGGAGAAGAATCAAATAGTTTGATATTCTGATTTCCATGTAACCATAAAGTGGAATAAAATTAGAAATTCTGCGTGGTGGTTAATTTGTCTGTTTTTCTTTAATTTGCAGAATGCTCTTTTCAGTTGCATTAGCAGAAATGAAAGTAAGTATTTTGTCAATGGTTATACGAGCAGTCCAAGGAGCAAAACACAGTTAACAGAATACGATTTAGCTGTTAGAAGTATTGCCAAGACCTGGCATTATGATGCGGGCTGTTAGTAAGCTGTCTGTAGGCCCAGCAGGGTTCTCATAGGCTCTTTCCTCTAGGGTGTCCAGATCATTCATGAATTATGACAACTGCTATGCCTGCAATGCAGATTTACAAAGTAGACACTACTGTTAGATGGGAATATCATGCCTGACTTGACTGAATAGGATTACTTGCAGAAATTCAGCATTCCCAGGTCATATAATGTAGCACTTGCCGAGAGCTGCCTCTCAGTTCATTCAGCAGATGTTTACTGACTGCTGGCTCTGTGCAGACATACACGCATATGAGGACACAACCTCTGCACAAAAACCTCTAGAACATAGAGGATATGGGATAGTGTCACTGATAAAAGTGCTTGCTGTAAGAGTTCAGAGGAAGGAGGGATCACATCCTGCCGGGGTTTTAGAGGTGACTTCATGGAGTTGGTAGCTGATCTGGGCCTTGAAGGATGGACAAGATATGACAGTGGAGATGGGAAGAAAGGCATCCCAGGTAAAGGGAGTAGTGAGGGCAGTTAGGGTTGGGAAAACATAGCTGAGGAACAGAAGAGTTGATTAGATTAGCTTGGCAGTTCGGTTCATCAAAGTGTAATAAGAAACATTAGCTGGCTACACACTTTATCTTCTAACCGTCTCGAAGCATGGTTTAATTCACAGTTTCCCAGATAGTGCTGCACATAATCTCTGTACTCCCACATTAGTGAGCAAGCCAGCCTCATGGAGGAATCAGAAGATGGGCATCCTTGGCTTATTCTCACTTATCTCTTATGTCCTCAGTATTCCTCCCCTCCCCATCCCTCAGTTTATCCTCACTAAGGTTAACAGTGATAAATGTAGCCATTAATTATTCTTTGTGTTGAAATTGAACAGTTCAGCAATGAGCACAGTAAGTAGTAAATTATAAGCAATGGACACAGTTCAGCAATGAGCACAGTAAATTGTAAGTTAAAAACAGGTGGCACAATAATTAGGAAACTGTTTCCTGGTGCAGGAAACCAAGGCCTGTCCTGCATCAGTTCAGTCCTAGCTTAATTTGTGTATAGTTTTATCATTGTTATTATTTCTGGAAGTTGCCTGGATTCCCTGCTCATTCCCTGGTCTGTAGAATTCATCAGAAACCTGATTCTGGTTCCTCCATAACCTCTAATAAGTATCAGAGATTTCCTACCTGCCTTTCTCTTACCTGTTTCCTGCCATACCTCCATCTTGGTTCCCTTCAGCCTCCCACAGACCCCTTAACCTCTCCTGTGAGGGTCTCTTGTTTTTCTCCAGTGTAAATCCCACATCTGTACCCACAGCCACTCATCTAACTCTCCCCAGACACCTGAGATGGTCCCCCGCTTTGATTTCTAAAAATATATAAATCAAGAAATGTATTTCAAATACAGGCTTTACTTTTCAGTATTAAAGCAGGTCACATCAGTTGGGAACTAAAGAGCATTTCAACTTAGGCATGTTCTTGGAGATATTCAAATGGAACAGAACTTTTGAGTTTTTTTCAAGATATATAGTTATATAAGTGTCAAATTTATGAAATGAGCCTGATCTCTCTTAGTTTTTACTGGACCTATTTTATAAAACCCCCAAAGGGGTCTTGTTTTATTTTGGTTTTGTTTGCCTTGCTTTGTTTGTAAATCTCCACAAGTCTAACATGAAAAGAAGCTGTTCCAGTGGTTCTCAGCATGGGCAGTATTGGGAATTTTGGAGACAGTTTTGGCTGTGTGAAACTGCCTCGTACACTGCAGAGCAATGTCCCCATGCACTAAATATCACCAGTAGTTCCCCAAGTCATCATGAAAACCAAAAACACTTCCATGCATCTCCATAATCTCCCACAGGGGTGTGCAGCTCCTGCTGAGAATCACTGGACTATGTAGATTCTAAGTTGACAAATAAGACTTTCTTGTACCAGTAAGCACCTGAATGTCCTCATGGCTATTCCGAAAGTAGTGTTGATTTAAAGTAATTGTCTTCTGCGGCATGGTTTTATTTCTCCATTTTTCTATCAATATTATGATGCTTTCTTGTCAGCCAATAGCTGTTTCCATTCCAACATCTTCTCCTTTTTTCCCCCTTAGTGGGCTCAGTTTGTTGCAGTTATGCAGGCCATCACACAAATTGCCGAGAATACTGTCAAGCCATCTTTCGAACAGACTCTTCTCCTGGCCCGTCTCAGATCAAAGCAGTGGAAAACTATTGTGCCTCTGTTAGTCCACAATTAATACACTGTGTGAACAATTATACCCAATCTTATCCAATGAGGAACCCAACAGATAGTAAGTAAAATGGACATATTCCTCTTGTTTCAAACTTTGGGAAAATAATTTGTAAAAAGGAAGTAAATTCTTGTAGATATCTGCAGTCTTGGTCATTTGGGAAGTACCAGACTTCCTTTGGTGTTTAGATTTGGCAGATTGAATGTTATGAACACAGCTGAAAGATGCCAAGAAAGAAGAGCTGTCAAGGGTATAAGGAAGCAAGCACTCTTTGTTTCTGGGAATGGGAGAATTCATTGGTATGGAGATTTTGAATTTTTTTAAATGTTTTATTTATTTCTGAGAGAGAGAGAGAGACAGCGTGAGCAGAGGAGGGTCAGAGAGAAAGGGAGACACAGAATCTGAAGCAGGCCCCAGGCTCTGAGCTAGCTGTCAGCACAGAGCCCGACGCAGGGCTCGAACCCATGAACCGTGAGATCATGACCTGAGCCGAAGTCGGACACTGAACCGACTGAACCATCCAGCCCCTGGTATGGATATTTTGAAAGGGAGTTGAGAATTTCAAATGATCATACCTTTTAACCTAGGAATTCCATTTCTCAGAATTTCTCCTTCAAGAAAACTCATAAATTTGCAAAAATCTATCTACACACGTAAAAAAATGTTTGCTACAACACTGATGGTAATGAAGAAAAATTAGAAATAACCTAAATACCCGTCAATAGGGTATTGATTAAAATTGATGAAATAAATTATATATCTGTATAGTAACAATACTATGTAACTCAAATAAAGACAAAAGTATGTTTATATAGAAAGAAGTCCAAGACCTAATAAAGAAAAAAAGCAAGTTGTAGAACTAAGTGTATAGTATGGTACATATTTAGTTATATACATATTCCACATTGTCTGTTTTTGTGATGTTTGAATTTTTATGGTGAACAATTATTACTTTTATAATAAAAGCATCATTAAAATGAGAAGAGATCCTGATATTTTTGAAAATCAGGGCCTCCTAATGAGCCTGCACCTTATGGGGTCTTCAAAGTCTCAGCATTGTACATCCCATAATCCATTTTCTTTACTTAGAGGTGACCAAACTTGAAACGATTGACTTTTTAACCAAACTGACAAAAGATGAGATTTATAAGCCGAATGCCAATGTTTTGATTTATACTGGGATGCTGACAGACTTGTTTTTGTAAATTCAGAAGCAGTGCTATGTGCCCTGCATATCCAGCATCTAAAGCAGAATTCTAAAGCTTATGACATACTGTGGTATGACTGTATCATGAATATCAGAGGATGAATATCAAATGACCTTCATTCATTTGAAAGGCAGAGTTGTAGAAATTGACATTTAGGCTATACAGAGGTGCTGCTGGAACTCAGGTGGTAACAGCTCTGAAAAAAATAAATAAAAACAAAAACCAGAAAGATGTTTTAAAGCTAGAAGAACAACCATCTCAAATGTCTGTACTGATACATAGGAAATCTGGAGAAGAAAAAGCTACAAAAAGATAAGCCTGAATATGTTTCTTAAAAAGTCAAAGATGCCTGAGAAAACTACTTCAAAGAACCCCTTCTGAATTCTGTAATCGGGTTAGAAGTGCTTTTCTTTTCTGATTCTTTGTAGAAAATTAAAGGCAGAAGGAAACTGATATTTTGTCAGAGTTTGCTATTATATTGTTTAAATTACAACTTAGATTAATTAACTTGGAGAGATATATAAGAGCTTTGCATCCCAGAATGTCATGAAATACGGCGTTTGTGGTTTTTGTTATTGAAATTATTCTTCTCTCTCATTTTGTCGAGAACATAATCCCTTTTAGGCAGTTGCTTCTAGCATGAAATAATTCCAGTTTAATCTGTAGTACCTTTTCCAGGAACTTAACATACTTTGCACGTAAGGTCTTCTTAGGTGTAGGACGAGATGACCTTTCATGATATAGGATTGACTTGATATAGGGTATAGGATTGATGCTAAAGATCTCATGATTGGGGGCAGTGGTGAATTCTGGGAATAGATACCTAATCCACCTATAGCTCTTCAGTATTTGCTGTGCTGCCAAGTAATGGAGAGAGAATTTGGTAGGCCTCGTGTGCTGCAGCTACGGACATATGACTCACTAGTAGTGTTTCCAGTACACCACCATGTTCTTCTGTTCTGAGCAGTGCGTGACATAAAATCAGCTAATTAAGCCACATATATTCTAAAAATGTAGGTTTATATTGCTGTGACAGAGCTAAAGACTATGCTTGCCAGAGTGCCTGCAAGAGAATTCTGATGTCTAAGAAGACAGAAATGGAGATTGTTGATGGCCTCATCGAGGGTTGTAAAACTCAGCCTTTGCCTCAGGATCCTCTTTGGCAGTGCTTTCTTGAAAGTTCACAGTCTGTTCACCCTGGAGTCACTCTACATCCTCCTCCCTCCACGGGCCTTGATGGGGCTAAATTGCATTGTTGTTCTAAAGCAAACACTTCAATGTGTAGGTCAGTATCTCATTTTCCTTTATTAAAACCAGTAGAAAATAGCACTTTAATTCATGATTTTAAGTCTAGCAAATATATGTTATATTCTCACATTTACTTATTGAGTGTCATTTATAGAAAACATTGTTTTTGAACATCAAGTGCCAAAAGAACTGTGTTTGGGGGTATAGAGGATTAGCATTGGCAGGGCAATAAATATTTAAAGATGATGTAATTTGGACTGTACCCCCAAAGTATCATTAAGTAAGCTTAGAGTTTAGAAGATGTTTTGATCTGACATCTAAGGGATATTCTTTTTGTTAAATTATGAAACTTTGAACATTAACCAACCTTTTGCACATATTGGTACATGATCTGTGTTGGCACTTACACCCAAAGGTAGAGAACAGTGGACTGGCATTCATTTGGATGATACACTTGGGGATAAAAAAATTAACAATACAGATTTAGGATGGCAGAAACTATCTATAGACAGGAATAAATGGAGATTACTAAGGTTGTGGTAGAACACAGGTGAAATAGAAGTTTGCTTTACTAGGGAGATTTTAGGTGAAAAGGAAGTACATATTACTAAAACATCCTGAAACGAATATCACCTACCAGAATGAAACAGTCTTTTCTGTGGTTTCCAAATGGAAATTAGTAAAAATTATGCTTAGAATAGCATAATCAAACTAAATCAAACTTTACCAAAGATATTTTAAAAAACTGGAAAATGTCCAAAGAAAAATCTTAAAGAGAAGTTAAGTTGGTCCTGTAATTAATGAAATTGAATTGCTGACAGGCATTGATAAATATATTTATGGGAGGGATGCTGAGTAATTCTTTGCATGTCCTTAAAAGAGTTTATGCCCTAAAGACACTGGAGATTGGAATCCCTGCATCATCCTAGAAGAACTTCACTAAAAAAACACTTTGCCCTGCCTTACCTTGATGTAAGGTTTTATGGTTTATTTCCATCTTATTTTCTCTTCATGAAACCTTAAAAGATGATTGTGTCACCTTCTGATAGGTGTCAGTTTGTGTAATTCCTGCTTATATATAGAAAACTAACTCTGAGATGTTATTAAACCATCTGTCCAAGGTCATAGAGAAAGTTAAGGGCTAGAGAAAGGACTGGTTTCCAGCTCAAAGTACCTAATATAACTTGATCTCAGCATCTTTATCTCTATGATGTATGAGCTCCATTGAGAGCAGAGACCTTGTCTCTCTTATTTACCACTGAATATCCAGTGCCTTGAACAGGGTCTAACACAAAATAGGCACTCAGAAAACATCAGCAGAGTAAATGAACAAACTTACGAAAGTAAAGACATCCTCCTCAAAGGGTTAATTTTAAGAGTCAAATAAAATGTGGCAGGAGTGGAAAATTTTTACTTCTGACTTTGTGTATTTTGGTAGAATTAAATTTTATATTATATGCATTATGGTTTTTTGCATTTTTATTACATTTGTAAATTTTAAAACTTAAACTAATGTGAAGGCACTTTGGAAATGGTACTGATATTATTTTAGTTATATGCATGTAGTCAAGCTGCTTTGTAATCATGGAGTACTACAAATAAGATTGTCATGTATTAAATACAATAGTATATAGGAGCTTTGGAGTACATAAGCCTTTACATGTAGAGTATCTTGGTATATCTTAAGGAATATAAGTGATTTGGGGGTAATTTTTCAGGGAGAACTAGTGAACCCTAAGTCTGTAAAGCTTGTTAAGTCTGAAGACCACATCACAGTTTTACTTTCTGTGATTGGAACATAAGTGTAGATATATCTTACTTTAAAGGTAAAAGAGGGATCAGAAGTAGAAGAAATAATTGTGCCAAGAATAAGGATGTACAAATACTATAATTAAACATTACATTTAGCACTGAGCTTTGTTAACAACCATGGCAGAAAGGAAAGAGATGGATGATTAAAAGAAGGCTAACATTTTCATGGTGAAGCTCTGTTTATGGCTTTAAATTCTAGGAGATAAATTTTAGTCTTTTGGTTTTTGTACTTTCTTCTTGTTCATATTCTAAACAATGTATTCATTTGGCTCACCTGTGTTTCTACATTTGTGCCTTTGTTTTAGGGAACTGTGCACGAAACTTTATAGCATGAGCTGGGGCAATACACAGAGTTGGCAAGAGTTTGATCGCTTTTGTGAATATAATCCAATGGAAGTGTCCATGTTGACTTGTTTAGCAGATGTTCGGGAACCTTGCCAGTTGGGCTGTAGAAATCTTACTTACTGTACTAATTTTAACAACAGGTAGGTGCAAATTATTGTACATGGAATGGAAGTATTTTGTCATTAATTATCTTGTTTTTAAGTAATTGAAAAGACCACTTGACTCTGATTTTTACTCGGATGCCAAGTTAAAAGGAAGGAGCATTTCTTTATGATTTCGTCTTTAAATGCTATAACCCATCTGATACGTCACCTCTGGGAAAGGGAGCACTTCAAGACTAGACTAGACTAGACTAGACTAGAGATACTTAAAGCACCCAGAATTCAAGAATCTTCTCTGCCTTCAGTCTACCAGTCTTACCCACTCCCTTCTATTACACAACCAGTAGAAGCAATTTACTGCAGAATAAATCACTGCGAACAATTTGGCCATCCAAATGCCCTCTTGTGAACAGTTTACTTTGAAGGACCTTCAGGATGTCTACGGGCCCTACCACCCTGAACACGCCCGATCTCCTCTGAAGGACCTTCAGGGCGGTTGAAGGTCTCACTCAGTGAGTTCCCTATTTCATACAAAAATATTTTCTTACCTACTTGTATTTTCTTGGGTTATCAAGCCTGGTCAGAAAAACAAGGGCCCAAAACCTAATGGCTGAACAAGCAGTGAGGAAAACACAAAGGCATCCAAAAGCCTAGAGAACACCATATCAGGAAGCCAGAGAGAGAGTTTCTAAATGAGAGGGGGCTGATTTTGTGAGCTGCAGCCTGGAGATCAGGAGGGCAAAGAGGAAAAAAAAAAATCATTCAGTTGGGCCAGAAGAAGGTTCAAACTAACACAAATCCCATTCTTCTAAAGTATTCAGAATATTATTTCAAACAAGAAAATTGAGATATCTTTATGGCTGGTAATAGAATGTTAGCCAATAAGGACTTGGCTTAGAGATTGAGGAAATCTGAAATCTATGAAATGTTTGAAGTTAAACTTAGACACATAGTTCTCGCTGGTAGAGATGGTGGAATAGTTTGTATCAGACTAATGCTTCTACAGGTACCAATTATGAACTCTGTCTAAAATATTGAAAAAACTATTGTCTTAAGGCATTAGAGAGGGACCAAAAGCAGGACGGGTAGAAACCACACTGTGTGAATGCCACATATCCAGTTTTCCCTCATGGGGACTCTCAGTCTCCTTGCATGGCATAAAGAGTTCAAACAAAAATCAGCAGTCTTGGGCAGAGGAGTTAGAGGTCAGAATTTGGGACTGCTGCATTGGCTACCTGTGGGAGTAGCAAACCCCAGAAAGGTGGGAACCACAAATTTGGAGATGCCCCCGAATTTCCATACAAACTCCCCTTAAATCCTTGAATTTAACAAAGTCACAGGATACAAGGTTAACATACAAAAGCCAATTGTATTCCTGTGTGTTAGTAACAAACAACTGGAAAGTGAAATTTATTTTAAAAATACAAATTTATACAATTGCGTCAAAAAACATGAAATACTTAGGATAAATTTGACAAAAAATATTTAGGAACTATACACTGAAAACAAGAAAACTTTGCAGAAAGAAATTAAAGACAGTAAATAAATGGAGAGAGCTCCCATGTTCATGGATTAGAAGACTCAATATTGTTAAGATGTTAATTCTCCTGAAACTGATTTCTAGATTCAGTGCAGTCCCAATAAAAATTCCAACAGGACTTTTATTTTTTATTTTTCTTAATATTTTTTAAATGTTTATTTATGTTTGAGGAGAGAGGGACAGAGCACAAGCAGGGGATAGGGAAAGAGAGAGGGAGACACAGTATCTTAGGCAGGCTGCAGGCTCTGAGCTGTCAGCACAGAGCCCGACAAAGTGTTTGAACTCATGAACCATGAGATCATGACCTGAGCCGAAGTCAGATCCATAACTGACTGAGCCATCCAGGCACCCGCCAAGAGGCTTTTTAAAATAGAAATTACCAGGGGTGCCTGGGTGGCTCAGTCGGTTATGTGTCTGACTTCGGCTCAGGTCATGATCTCATGGTTCATGAGTTTGAGCCCCATGTTGGGCTCTGTGCTGACAGCTCAGGGCCTGGAGCCTGCTTTGGATTCTGTGACTCCCTCTCTCTCTTTCCCTCCCCTGTTCGTGCTCTCTCTCTCAAAAAAAAAAAAAAAAAAAAAAAAAAAATTTAAAAACTTAAAAAAAATAAAATTAAAAATTAAAATAGAAATTACCAGGCTAATTTTGAAATTCAAATGAAAATACAAAGGACCTAGAATAGCTAAAAGAATTTTCAAAAAAATAACAAATTTGGAGAATTTACAGTACCTGACTTCAAGACTTACTATAAAGTAACGAAAATTAAAGCGATGTAAATTGGCATAAGTTTGGGCAAATGGATCAATAGGACAAAACAGAGAGTCAAGAATAGACTCACACACAGTAAATTGATTTTCAACAAAGGTAGCAAGGCATTTCAATGCAAAAAGAAACATGTTTTCAATAAACAATGCTGGAACAGTTGAATATGTATATATATATATAAAAAAGGAACCTCAACCTCTATCTCACATCATACACAAAAATTAATTTAAAATGGGTCATAGAACACAACATAAAAGCTGAAAATATAAAGCTTCTAGAAGAAGACATAGGAGAATATCTTGACAATCTGGCTGTAGGCAAAGATTTTATAGATAGGAGACAGAATGTACTAATTATAAAAGAAAAAATGTTTACAGTTAGAGTTCAAATGTAAACATTTGTTCACCAGAAGACACCATTTAAAAATTGAAAAGGCAAGCCACAATCTGAGAGAAAATATTCAGTGTACCACGTGTACACTCACACACATTTGACAGAGGACTTGTAACCAAAATATATAATAACTCCTACAATCTCATAATAAAAAACTAACCAACCCAATTTTTAAAATGGGCAAAAGCATGTCAAGGGTCTTTCACCAGAGATGACATCAAAATAGCCATTTAAATGTACGAAAAAGTTCTTTGTCATTTTTTATGCAAAATACAAATTAAAAGCTCAGTGAGATGCCTCCTCACACCCACTAGAATAGCTAAAATTAAAAGACCAACAGTCTCGGGGGGCGCCTGGGTGGCTCAGTTGGTTGAGTGTCCAACTTTCGCTCTGGTCATGATCGCAGTTTGTGAGTTTGCTCCCTGCGTCAGGCTCTGCGCTGACATCTTGGAGCCTGGAGCCTGCTTCGCATTCACCTCTCTGTCCCTCCCTCTCCCCTCAAAAATAAATAAACATTAAAAAAAAAAAAAAAAAGACTGACAACATGTGAAGCAAGTGGAGCTCTCATAGTTCCCTGCTGGAATATAAGATGGTTTAAGAACTTTGGAGAGTTTCCTTGCAGTGTGTTAAAAAGTCAAGTTCATGACCCAGCAATCCCATTCTGAAGCATTTACCCAAGAGACATGAAAATCTAATTCCAAAAAAGACTTATATAGCAACCTTATTCATAAGAACCCAGAATTTGGGGGAAAATAAATAAAATGTACATCAAGAAGGGAATGAAAGAGCATATCATGGTGTAGCTGAACAATGGAATAGTACACAGTAAGGAAAAAAAGCTAAACTACTGATGAACCCCAAAATATGGATGAGTCATATGTTGAATGAAAAAAGCCCAATATAAAATAAAGGCTTTGTAATTCCGTATGTATGAGGACCAAGAATAGGTAAAAGTAACCTATGAGGATAAAGATCAGAAAGATAATGCCTTTGGAAGAGGAAATTGGCTGGAAGTGGGCATAAGGGAATTCTGTGAGGTGATAGAAATATTCCATATCTTGTTTGAGGTTTTGATTACATGGATGAATACAATTTTCAAAACTTACTTAACTCTCAAGATCTGTCCGTTATACTCTTTGTAAATTATATCCCAATAAAATATTTTAGCTAAATAAAATAAATTAAAAAATTTTTTTTTAAATTTTGCTCATCAAAAGACACCATTAAGAAAATGAGGGGCGCCTGGGTGGCTCAGTCGGTTAAGCCTCCAGCTTTGGCTCAGGTCATGATCTCACGATTCGTGGGTTTGAGCCCTACATCGGGCTCTGTGCCGACAGCTAGCTCAGAGCCTGGAGCCTGTTTCAGATTCTGTGTCTCCCTCCCTCTCTGACCCTCCCCTGCTCATGCTGTCTCTCTCTCTCTCTCTCTCTCAGAAATAATAAAACATTTAAAAAATTAAAAAAAAAAAAAGAAAATGAAAAGGCAGGGCTGCTAGAGTTGCTTAGTCAGCTAAGCATCCGACTTTGGCTCATGTCATGATCTCGTGGTTTGTGAGTTCAAACCCTGCATTGGGCTCTGTGCTGGTGGTGAAGACCCTGCTTGGGATCCTCTCTCTATCTCTCTCTGCCTCTTCCCCACTGACATACTCTCTCTTGCTCTTTCTCTCTCAAAATAAATAAACTTTATTTATTTATTTATTTATTTATTTATTTATTTATTTATTTTTATTTCTAGGAGAGAGAGAGAGAGACATTATGAGCAGGGGAGGGTCAGAGAGAGAGGGAGATACAGACTCTGAAATAGGCTCCAGGCTCTGAGCTGGCAGTCAGCACAGAGCCCGATGCGGGGCTCGAACCCATGAACCGCGAGATCATGACCTAAGCGAAAGCCAGACACTTAACCGACTAAGCCACCCAGGTGCCCCAAAATAAATAAACTTAAAAAAAATTTTTTTAAATGAAAAGGCAAACCAAAACTGGAAGAAAGTATTTGTAGTACATATTTGAAGCAGGACTTATATCCAGAATATATTAAAAACTCTTATAACTCAATAGTGAAAAGACAACTTTTTCTAAAAAGGGCAAATAACTAGAAAGATACTTCACAGAAGAAGATACCTGAATAAATAATAAGTGCCTGAAAAGGTGTTCAACGTGACTAGTCATCAGCAAAATGCAATTTTTAAAACCCCATCTACAACTAAAAAAGACAGACAAGCACGTAAAGCACCTGGAACTTTCATACATCGTGGCTTAGAGTGTAAAATGGTGTAACCACTTTAGAATATAGTTTGGCAGTTTCTTAGAAAGTTATGACCCAAAAATGCCATTTGTAGCCATGAAGAGACATGAAAACTGGAAACAAACTTTTTTTTTATTTTTTTAAACTTTTTTTAATAGTTTTATTTATTTCTAGGAGAGAGAGAGAGAGAGAGACAGCGTGAGCAGGGGAGGGTCAGAGAGAGGGAGTCACAGACTGAAACAGGCTCCAGGCTCTGAGCTGGCCGTCAGCACAGAGCCCGACGCGGGGCTCGAACCCATGAACCGCGAGATCGTGACCTAAGCGAAAGTCGGACGCTTAACCAACTAAGCCACCCAGGCGCCCCTGGAAACAAACTTTTTGTCTATAAACAGGTGAATGAATAAACGAGCATTTCTCAAAGTGTGGTCCATGGTTCCCAAACCCCGTGAGATCAAAACTATTTTTATAATAACACTAAGCTGCTATCTTTTTTCACTCTCATTCTCCCAAGAGTGAAGCAGTAGAGTTTTCGCAATGATATAAAACACTGGGATGATGTAACTGGGGTGCCTGGATGGCTGTCGTTTAAGTGACCAACCCTTGATTTTAGCACAGGACATGATCTCACATTTCATGAGTTCAAGCCCTGCATTAGGCTCTGCACTGATGGCATGCTTGGGATTCTCTCTTTCCTTCTCTCTCTCCCTCCCATACTCTCTCTCTCCTTCCCAAAAATAAATAAATAAGCTTTAAAAAAATGCGCTGTAACAACAGACTGAAGTCAAGAGAAGATATGAAAATCCAGCAGTCTTCTGTTAAGCCGGATATTAAAGATATTTTCAAAACTGTGAAATAGTCCTATTCTTCTCACTAATTTTAGTTTTATTTTGAAAAATATAGTTACTTTTCATAAAAATATTACTTCTTACATGTAATGGGTTTATTAAACCCATTTTAAATGAATTAGGAACTATGAATCAAAAGATGTTTTGATTTATAATGTCATAGATATTGGTGGTTATAACCCACATAAACAAAAGCTTTTTGAGAATACAGAAATTTTAAGAGTGTAAATAGGTCCTAAGATCAAAAGTGTGAGAACTGCCAGGATAAACAAATTGTGGTACATTTATTAATAGAATGCCACTCAACAATAAAAGGAAACAGACAACTTGCAATATATATAACAAAGGTAAATCTAAAAAAATTGTTTAGCCAAAGACACCAGACCCAAAAGAGTACATACAATATGTTCTCATTTATATAAAGTTCTAGAATGACAGAATTAATATATGGTGATATAGGTATGAATGGAGGTGGCCTCTGGGGTATAGTCAATGGGGAGGGCATTGACTGGACAGGGACGCAAGGGAACTTTGTGACATGATGGAAATGCTCCTTAATTGATTTGGGTGTGTTTATGTAAATGTACACATTTGTCAGATCACACCAATCTGTACTTAAAATCTGTGCCTTTCTTTATTTTTTTCGTATAGTTGACACACAATGTTACATTAGTTTCAAGTCTACAACTTTGTAATTTGACAGGCTTATACATTGTGTCCTGTTCACCACAAGCATAGCTATCACCTGTCCCATTTGTGTATTTTCTTTTTACAAAAAAATTATACCTCAGTTTTTAAAACTTGTAACTCATTTATTTTGTAGTATGAAAGTCTAGAGATGATAGCCCCATACAGAGCGTTTAAGTTTTTAACTTGTATTAAAAAGGAAAGATGCAGTCAAAATCTTAATGTGTCTGCATTGAATCTCCATACATTCAAAGCTGATATCCTTTGATGCGCCATATGTACTTTCTTTCAAAACACCAGATTTTCCTGATGCATTAGTATGTCAGGATTTTACCCATTACTTCTCTCTAGAAAATAATTGCCTCTCAATTCTGGCCTTTTTGCTTTTCAGGCCAACAGAACTTTTTAGGAGCTGTAATGCTCAGTCAGATCAAGGAGCCATGAATGACATGAAGCTGTGGGAAAAAGGAAGCATAAAGATGCCTTTTATCAACATACCTGTTCTTGACATTAAGAAGTGCCAGCCGGAAATGTGGAAAGCAGTAGCTTGTTCACTGCAGATTAAACCTTGTCATAGGAAATCACGGGGAAGTATTATTTGCAAGTAAGTTTCTTTCATGGTAATGACTCTCCAGTCTTGTTCAGACCATGATCTGAACCACAGCCTATCTTTAGAGTTTTCCCTCCCACCACTTCCCTTTGCCCATCACCCCCACATGTCAAGTGCTTTCCTACTTTTTCCTCCTCTGCTTGAGATACTCCTCCATCTCCACTTGCCTACTGCCTATATTTCTTAGCCCTTCTCAAATGCCCGTCATTCCCATGGAACCTTTCCATATTTCTCCAGCTAATAGTAATTTATCCTTACTACAAAATTTTATAGGCCTTTATTTGACCTTTTCTTATGGAATTTAGTTCCAGAAACCTTTAGTGAGTAATTTCAATACACAATTCTATTTTTATATTTTATTTTGTATACTTGTCTTACATTTGGTTAGACTTTGCTCTCCTTGAGTTTATTCTTCTTTGTGCCTCCTTTTTCTTATCTCCTCTTTTCTCTTTTTCTCCCCTTCAGTGATTAGCATAATCCTGACACACAATAAGTGCTCCGTAAATGTGTGATGAATGAAGGAATTAGTGATTGTAGTCATTGGGACCGGTTTCTAGCAAACATGTTGTGAATGGTTTGCTTAGGAGATCTAGGATGAAGTAAAGAGGAAAGCTGCTATACAGAGTGAAACCAAAAGTATTGGCCACATTGTAATATATGCCAGCTGATCTTTAAACATCTATTTTTCTAAAAAAACTTTTCTAAAAACCAAATTAACGTCCAGCCCCTAAGATGTTGGTGTGTGCCTTGGTGCTGCTGGGGACTTGAGGACTGCTTGCAGATGACTTCAACCTTAAACAGGAACCAGATCTATTCTCTGGCATGACTTGGGGATGACCTGTGTAAGGGGTAATTTGGGCGACAATTAGAGGCAACCAGTGGGAAATTTATAGACTCTTAGTATGAAAAATGTATAGAAAACGAGTCAAATCCCTTTTGAAGACTGAAAAAATTTTAAAGTAGTGTACTTCCAGTTGTTATAGGTGAAACATCTTAATGTTGATAACTAAAAAGATATTTAAAAAGAGAAAGGGAGGGAAGGAGGAAGGGAGGAAGGAAAAAGCAAGCATGCATAAGGTCCTGAAAGAAAGGATGTATGATTTTGCAAAGAGCTTAGCTTAATTTCCTTTCAAAGACAGGGACACGCCACATCAATAGTAGTAACTGTATGAGTGTAAAATTTGAGCAAGGCCTTTGATCTCAGATAAGAGAAAGCTAGGGATGCTTTGATACCATAATACATTACTTACCACTGTTCAGCCTTAGGTCTTCTATGACTACTGTTTTCTTTTGCCATTACTTTGACCTAACCAATTGTGAAACATTGTTATGAAAACTCACCTTCTGGAAAGCTTCAGAAACAGGACTGATATTGATTAGACAACATGAGGAGGTTCCTTGAACCCCAAACTTGTGTGTATTTTTCTTTTTAAGATCAGATTGTGTGGATATTCTCAAGAAATGTGGGAATCAGAATAAATTCCCCGATGACCATACAGCTGAAAGTATTTGTAACCTTCTGTCACCTAAAGATGACCTAGAGAATTGTATACCTTTGGAGACATACCTCAGTAAGTATTTTGTTTTTTTAGATTTCAAATACTTCTCCCTTCTATATCTGCCCTTCATGTTTGCTTTGGATAAACATCTGTCTGTTGAGAATGTGTGGTTCAATGTTACTATCTCAGTTGCAGACTCTAATCTTATATGCTTGGCCTTTTTGGCCTGGAAAGAATTGTCCTCTTAAAATATATAGGCACAAGTGATTATCTTATCAGTTTGAAGAAGTGATAAACTATTATCAATCAGGAATTCTAAGCAGTGAATTTGGGGCCAGCTTCTAAGATAACAGCTCCATATCAATGCTGTTTCCTTGCCATGATTTGACCAGGGAGTGAAATTTCTCCAGAGAATCTTCAGCTTTTTGTCATCAGAATAGTAATGCACCTGAGCTAGGCCCTAGCTGAGACTGACACACCAAATAGAAGTAAGGAATGACGGTCTGGGTTAGTACACGAAGGTGGAACTTTTGTCTCTGCCGAAATACTCCTGTCAAGAGTTAGGCCAAGGGTTAGAAGAATAAGTTGGTATTTCATTGAGGGATCCTGGAGCTGAGCTTCTTGGCAGGAGGTGACCATGCGTGGTGGAAACCAGAGGGATGATGAGTGGAACCCATATACACACCAAATGTCTATGCTGCCACCAGGGGGCACTCATGTCCCAAACTGGCTGGAAAAGCAGACCTGGATCCTGTTCCTCATTTCTTTGTTTTCCCTGTGTCAGATAGGACTGAGTTCTACTGCAAATAACAGAAAAACAGGTAGTAGTAAAAGAAAACCCAAAGTAAATAGTCCAAGGCTGTTACAGTGGCTCCACCATATAGAGTCCAGGCTTCTTTTGCTTTACGCACCGTCCTTAATGCTTGGTTTCCATCATCAAGGTAACTTCAAGTACTTTATTATCACAACATGACTCCTGGGACTCTAGCCACCATATCCTAGTGTAAGGGAAAACCACCCTTGCTGTAAGGGAAACTGAGGAAGATGATATTTTTAGCTGTGGGCCCATTGTCACTCTAAGCAAAATTGGATTTCTGTTATTAGCGAGCAGAAAGAAAAGAGTAGATGCTAGATTTGCAGCTAATGATATTGGCCACATTTTCCTAAGGCCAGCAAACTATGTACCTTAGCCTTTGTGACCAGTATAGCAAAAAAGAGAGCCTTGGCTAGAATATAGGCCTCTGTGATTTTGAACAGATCACTTCTTTCCGCCTCAGCTTTGCTATTTATAAAAGGATTGGGCTGGATGTGATGAACTCCAAGAACTCTGATACCTTTATTAGCCTAACAGTCTGAGTCTGGCCTAAAATTAAGTAAGCAAAACTAATATCTCCACTAGCCTAGACCTTATTAGAGCAGTGAAATGTATGTTCAGAATGAAAAAGTTTCAAGAAATGTTTTTGTTTGAATTTTAATATTCAAACAAAATTTAATATTAACTTTCTTTAAATATTATACATGAGACTCTTAGTCATTATTTCACAAGTTAACAAATATAATCATGGTACAGCATCTGTCTTACCATAGTGAGTTATTATGGTTTATGGTAAAATGTGCTGAGTTATTCCTTTTAGGCATAAGCACCTGTTTGACCCCCTTACCCAAAGTAAGTCATTTTCCATCCCTTTATACAACTTATTACATATCAGAAAACAACTTATTACCTATTGAAAAAGTAGGTGCCTTTTTCATTTATATACATGGAAACACATGTGCACACACAGATGCCCAGTCTATTTATGTATAGTTTCCAACTAGAATGTAAATTCTATGTTAGAGATTTATCTGTTTTGTTAACCACTATGTCTCTAGTGCTTAGAAACTTGTCCAGCATATTGTAGGTACCCAATAAATAAGCAGGTGAATGAATGTATGTTGCTAAATTCACAAATGATCAGAGAATCTCTGTATTTTAGTAGTTTATTAGAATCAGGCCTTATGTTATGCTCATGAGCTCTCCATTTATTAAAGCCATAATTAATTCGGATAATTTACAGACTTCCATTTCCTTCTGGGGTTGGTTAAACTGATCTGTGTTTTGTTTTTCAGGGCCTAGTACTTTGGGTAACATTGTAGAAGAGGTCACTCATCCCTGTAACCCAAACCCTTGCCCTGCTAATGAGCTCTGTGAGGTAAACCGGAAGGGGTGTCCGTCTGGAGATCCCTGCCTTCCATATGTTTGTGTTCAAGGTAAGAGGCAGATGCGTGTGAATGTAGGGCGGGTATGGATTGCTACTGGTATTTCTGTATAGGCATTATCTTTGGAATAGTGAGGTTACAATAGACTTTAGATTCTAACTTATATTTTTCTGTAACATTTGAGGTTTTCCCAATAAACACGTGTTAGTTAAATAGGCAGGAGAAGACAAAGACAAATATAATTTTCAATTATCATTTAGATTGTGAACTGACTCTCATAATGAGTTATAGGGTTCTTGGCAACAAAAGAATAAAAACTCTTGAGCCACTTTTTGTGTATTTTCTTCCATGTTGTAACATTTGAGAAAATCTGCATGTTGTGATTTTTTTCTTTTCTTCCCTTTAGTTATATGGAGAAATGGCACACTCACTGTGATGTGTAATTATCTCCATAAAGCTTAATGTTTTATTGAGATGCATGTGATATTTTTTTAAGTTTATTTATTTGGGGTGGGGAGGGGCAGAGAGAGGGAGAGAGAGAATCCCAAGTAGGCTCTGCACTGTCAGCAGAGCCTGACGAGGGGCTCACTCTTACAAATTTGTGAAATAGTGACCTGAGCTGAGATCAAGAGTGGGGCACTTAACTGACTGAGCCCCCCCCAGCTCTCCAGGATGCATATGATTTTAAGACTGATATTTTTGTTTTTGAAATGCAGGAGGCCTCTTGAATAAAAAATGTTTATCCCATAGAATTTTGAAAGTCTTTATCTCATTGTGCATCCCTTTAGAGTACAGTTGTGGCAATATTTTGTTGCCTTTTATCTATTTCCCAATTGAAAATGTTTATTATGTTAAAATCACCATTGAAAAATATCTGTGATGTTAAAAGGAGTAGAAGATTGAATTAAATAAAGCTGATGTCTCAAAGGATCTATAATATATCAGAAATATATATATCAGTTACAGAGTCATGATAAATCTTGTTAAAATTAGAAATGAATGGGTTTTCCTTAAGCCCAATCAAGTATTCAGCTTTTCTATGAATTTAAGGTATGCTTGTATTCCAACACTAAAAGTTTTCCTGACCGAGAATATTCTAAAAATATTGTCCATTTCCATACTCTATTCTTAAAATATCTGTGATTTTTAAATATCTTTGATAAGTCCAAAGCAATAAAAAGTACATATCTTATAGTATTTTTGTACTGAACTGTAGCTAACTTTGGGGTACAGGTCCTTAATCAGCATCTTCTCATGGAACATGGAATTTTTCATTTGAGATGATATGTTTTGGTTAGTGAATCAAACCAATTCTTTAACTTAGTGCTATTACATAATGTTCAATAGCCACACAGTACCTCTATGAGACTTATGTAAAGTATATGTAATGTCATAAAACAATGACATAGAACAATGCTATCTCTCTAAGCTAATTTTTGTTTGTATAGGTTGCAAATTGGGAGAAGCCTCTGATTTCATCGTCCGTCAAGGGACACTAATCCAGGTACCATCATCTGCCGGGGAAGTTGGTTGTTATAAAATTTGCTCATGTGGACAAAGTGGACTCTTGGAAAACTGTATGGAGATGCACTGTATAGATCTTCAGAAGTCATGTATTGTTGGAGGAAAAAGAAAAAGTGAGTCTTGGACTGTTTATATTTGCTTTTTGGTTTTAATATGAGATTATTTCTCTTAACTTTGTAGGAAGGACATTGGATAGATTCCCACCAGAGTAAGGTCTACAAATCAGATCCTCCAGGGAAGTATTTTCCGAACTGTACTCTACAGGACACTAAGATTTTTTTTTTTTAATGTTTTCATTTATTTCTGAGAGAGAGAGAGAGAGAGACAGCATGAGCAGGGGAGGGTCAGAGAGAGAGACACACACACAGAATCCGAAGCAGGCTCCAGGCTCTGAGCTAGCTATCAGCACAGAGCCCGATGTGGGGCTTGAACCCATGAAGTGCGAGATCATGACCTGAGCTGAAGTTGGACGCTCAACCAACTGAGCCACCCAGGTACCCCAGGACACTAAGATTTCTAAGGAACCTCTTAGGAGCCTCCTTAAGAAGGGACTAATAACTAATAATAATTAATTAGCACTTACTGAGCTTTTAATTGTGTGCCAAGCGCTACGCTAAGTCTTGGCCTGTGTTATCACGTGAGCCTCCCGGCTGCTCTGTGGTTCAGTACTGTTATGAAGAAGTTGATGCTCACCCAGCTAGTAAGTGACCAAAACAGAATTCAGTCCCAGACCTGTCTGATTCCAGAGCCCGTGTATGCCACAGGCAAGGACACAGGTGTGCTTTTTCTCCTCAATTGTATGTCTTCACTGGAAGTAAACTTTAGAGTTTGAGATGGTGGAAAGCGAACTGGAGGATGGGAACTACACTATTGACTAAGCATTGGAAGAGAGCAGGTTACGAAGTGCCATCCTTTTTACACATATAATGGAATATTACTTAGCCATGAAAAAGAGTGAAATCTTTCCATTTGCAGTGATGGGAAGGAAACTAGAGTGTACTATATTAAGTGAAATAAGTCAGTCAGAGAAAGACAAATACTGTGAGTTCACTCATGTGGCATTTTAGAAACAAAACATATGAACATACAGGAAGGGAAAGAAAAACAAAATAAAAACAGAGAAAGACAAACCATAAGAGACCCTTAACTACAGAGAACAAACTGAGGGTTGTTGGAAAGAGGTGGGGGGGCGGTGGGCTAAATGGGTGATGGGCGTTAAGGAGGGCACTTGTGATGAACACTGGGTGTTACATCTACATGATTCTACTCCTGAAACAAATGCTACACTCCATGTTAACTAACTTGAATTTAAATAAAATCTTGGGGGCGCCTGGGTAACTCAGCCAGTTAAGTGTTCAACTCTTGATTTTGGCTCAGGTCCTGATCTCACAGTCATTAGATCGAGCCCAGTGGGGGTTCTGCACTGGGCATGAAGCTTGCTTAAGATTCACTCTCTCTTTCTCTCTCTCTTCTCTCTCCCTCCTCATCTGCCCTCCCCCAACTCTTGCTCCAAATAAATAAATAAATAAAATCTTGGAAGAAAAAAAAAAAATACCACCCTTTGATGCCCTCTCTAAAAGTCTGAGAGTCTTGCTTTCTCACTGCTTCCTTAACCATTTTTTGCTTATACTCCTAACAACCATTCATGTCAATATATGACCTTAAAAATTGTGAAAAACAGGATGCCTGGGTAGTTCAGTCAGTTAAACGTCCAACTTTGGCTCAGGTCATGATCTCACGGTTTGTTGGTTCGAGCCCCGCATCGGGCTCTGTGTTCGGATTCTGTGTCTCCCTCTCTCTCTGACTCTCCCCTGCTCATGCTGTCTCTCTCTCTCTCTCAGAAATAAATAAAACATTAATAATAATAATAATAAAATTGTGAAAAAAATGCTACTTTTGAGAATGTACTCCCCCACAGCGTTCACTCTGCTACCCTCACCCCTACCTCCATCCCCATCCCCATCAATCAGAGTACAGATTTTATATAACTGTTGGTTTACTTTTCCATGTGAGATCTCATTTGAAAGAAGATCTTTTGGCTAAAAAGAGGCTGCAAGTGTCTGCCCTAGAACAAGTCATGTATTCATTTTTTTAAGTTTATTTATTTTGAGAGAGAGAGAGAAAAAAAATGAATGAGTAGGGTAGGGACAGAGAGAAGGGGAGAGCAAGAATCCCAAGCAGGCTCCGTGTTGTCAGTGCAGAGCCTGATTCGGGCTCAGTCTCACTAATCATGAGATCATGACCTAAGCCGAGATCAAGAGTCCAACACTTAATCGACCCAGGCACCCCTAGGTATTCATTTTTTAATCCATATTCTATTTAGCCAAAGTGTAGGGTAGGTACCTTGGACCACAGAATATATCCGAGGATAAACAATTCATTCCTTCCATAGACTCCACTGATTAAAGGCCTGTTTTTTACAGAAGAACATACTAGTGCCTTATGGGGCTAAAACTGGCCTGAGGGATTGAGGTCATACTGTACATGATCAGATGGGGGAGAATTTGAGCCACAGAAGGGAGCAAACCAAGTGGTGCCCTTCAAGAACCTAGTCACTCCTACCAGGGCATCAGGGGAGTCTTTGATTCAAAGATGGCATCAGGGCTGGTTTGGGAGACTTGAGCAAAATTCCAGAAGGAGAGGAGCATGTGAGGCAGAAGGGACAGCCGGAAGCATTCTCAGAGAATAGGGAGCCATCTGGTGAGACTAGCACATTAGGGTTTGGAAGGATATGGTGGGAATTAAATAAGAAAATATAAATATTACAGATTTAACTCCCCCAGTTTGTATATTCATAAGTCATCTTTCAAGAATTTCTATTTTAAAACTTTATTTAAACTATTACATTTTTAAATGTATGATATATTTATAAATGCATAGAATAGATCAACATTTTATTTCTTTTTTTCTCAGGTCATGGGACATCCTTTAACATTGACTGCAATATCTGTTCTTGTTTCGCTGGCAATTTGGTGTGTTCTACCCGCCTGTGCCTCAGTGAGCACAGTTCAGAAGATGACCGTCGCACCTTCACAGGTAACCGTGGTCACCCAGAACATGTCCTCAGCAGCCATCATCTCTTTGTATCCATTTCCCTTCAAGGCAACTTCACTGGGCTGGCCATAACCGCAGCTGTACACAGTAAGACAAATACATAATCCGAGAGCAAGGTACTTTTCCTCTCTGGGTCTGTTTCCTCCTCTATGAACCGAAGGCATTAAACTACATGGTTTCTTAGGGCCCTTCCAGCTCTAATATTCTGGAATTCCATGAGTCAAAAGAACAGTGATTGGGATGGTTTTGGTTAAATGGGACTTTTCTACCTGCCCACGTACCCCATCTCCCCCTGCCATTATGTTGTAAAATGTACATGTATTTTCTAAGTTTGTTTCTGTTCTAATGTTTTTCTCATAATCTTCTTCCATGAACTGCCTTAGCTTACTAGTTCATTAGGTAGAGACCCCTCTAAAGCTATAGGTAGAAAAAGTAAAGAATCTTCCTTCCAGTCTAGTGTATAAAATCTAGAATTTAAGGGATGCCTGGGTGGCTCAGTTGGTTAAGCGTCCGACTTCGGCTCAGGTCATGATCTCACGGTTCGTGGGTTTGAGTCCCGCTTTGGGCTGTCAGCTGTGCTGACAGCTAGCTCAGAGCCTGGAGCCTGCTTCAGATTCTGTGTCTCCCTCTCTCTCTGACCCTCCCCTGCTCACACTGTCTCTCTCTCTCTCTTTCTCAGAAATAAATAAAACACTAAAACAAAATCAGAATTTAAATGTTTGAAGTCTGACTTGGGGGATTTCTGGAATGTCAAAGGGTAATTAATACCGAAAACAAGACAAAGACAAAGATTGTAAACTCTTCATGTAGGTTTCTTCCACTCTCATCACATTAAGGGAGGGGAAGAACAAGAAAGTAGCTTGGGAATTATTGTAATTTTGAGGCTTAAGGATTTTTATGAATGTCTCTGAGTCTTGTTTGGGCTGGGACAATATCTGAGTCCCAAGAAATGTGGTACACTTTGTGGCCAATAAAATCTCCTTAGAATCTGCTAACTAAACAGTCACTAACTTAATTTATCCCAGCACCTGCGGGGCTACACACTATAGGGAAAAGGGTCCTGCTAGTTATGAAGTTCATCTTCCAAAAACATTTAGATATAAGTAAATAAGTAAGTAAGTAGTCTGCTGCATAAATCGTTAGTTCACTCTTCATCCCCACATGGTTTTATGGTCTCTCTAAGCAGAATGAATTGCTCTCACCAAAGCAGAGCAGATAGAGGATAATAATAATAATAAGAGCAACAACAATGATGACAGTAAAGCATCAGGGCTGCTACTCCAGGTGGGGAGAGGGTGCGGTGGAGACACGCCTGCTTTTACTTCCCCAGCGGCCTGCTGTTCACTTGTTATTTCTAATTTCCTTTTTATTCCCAGTGGGCTGGAGGTCCCAGGTTGGCAGATACCTAATCTACCCTCCTCCCACCCCGTTCCACGTATAACTAACTCCAGGGAAAGAAGAATCAACTTGCTGCTGCCGTGGCATGAAATGGGGTACAGGAGGCTACCTGGTTCCTCTTTACCTGGAATCAAAGGCATTCCAGATCTGGAGAAAAGCAGATACCAGCAGATACCCAGAGACTGTGCTGTTGCTGTTAACAGTGACAGCTGCCTCTCAAGAAAAGAGCATCCCTTCTCGGTAGCCTTTTTACTTGCTGGAGCATAATCCCAGCAGCGTAAAGCATAGGAATATTAAGAAAGTAGAATTCTTGGTTGATTACTCATAAAAATTTTTAAGTCTCAAAATTAAAGTAATTTCCCAAGTTACTTTCTTGTTCTTTTGATATTACCCTTTAACATTCCAGAAATCCCCCAAGCCGGACTTCATACATCTAAGTTCTAGATTTTACATACTGGACTGAGAGGAGCATTCTCTACTTCTCCTACCTATAGCTTTTTTTTATATGGGTCTCTACCCCTGGGATCAAGGTCTAGAAACCCTCAATTAAGTGGTAATAAATGGAACAAAGGAAAGCCATCATGCAGATAAATGGCTTTTCAGAGCCTCTCCACCTGTAAAAACACTGTCAGAGATTGGATGCTTTTTCCTGATTCAATTTACAATTTTATTTTAACTTGAGACCTCCAGTTACTTGGGAAATATGAAGAGCAAGGAAATGTACATCATTTCCTTCAGTGAGTCTGTGTCCTCTCCACAGGTCTGCCCTGTAACTGTGCAGATCAGTTTGTCCCCGTGTGTGGGCAGAATGGACGCACTTACCCCAGCGCCTGCATTGCTCGCTGTGTGGGCCTCCAAGACCATCAGTTTGAGTTTGGATCATGCATCTCAAAGGATCCATGTAATCCTAATCCCTGCCCAAAAAACCAAAGGTAAAGTAAATGACTCCTTATCTTTTTCTGTTTAAATCCCCCAGTGCTCATCACATATTTCACCCATCCACCCCACCCACCTCCCTTCTAGTAAGGATATTGGATACTAACCATCAGTTTGTTCTTTATAACTAAGAGTCTGTTTCTTGGTCTGTGTCTTTCTCTCTTTTCCCTTGTTTTGTTTTTTTTTTTTTCCTTAAATTCCACATCTGAATGAAATTATATGGTATTTGTTTCTCTCCAACAGACTTATTTCACTTATTTAGCATTGTACTTTCTGTCTCCTTCCATGTTGTTGCAGATGGCAAGATTTTATTCTCTTTTATGGCTGAGTAATATTCCATTGTCTATGTATACCACCTCTTCTTTATCCATTCATCAATTGACGGACACTGGGCTGCTTCCATAGTTTGGCTATTGTAAATAATGCTGCTGTAAACATAGAGGATTTGTATCCCTTTGAATTAGTGTTTTTTATTTTTTGGATAAATACCCAGGAGTACGATTGCTGTGTTATAGGGTAGTTCTATTTTTAACTTTCTGAGGAACTTCCATATTGTTTTCCAGAGTTATTGCACCAGTTTGCATTCCCACCAACAGTGCAAGAGGGTTCCTTTTTCTCTGCATCCTCACAACACCTGTTGTTTCTTGTGTTGTGATTTTAGCCATTCTGACGGGTGTAAGGTGATATCTTATTGTTGCTTTGATTTGCATTTCCCTGATGAGAAGTGATGAGCATCTCTTCATATAGATTGGCCACCTGTATGACTTGTTTAGAGGAATATCTGTTCATGTCTTTTGCCCATTTCTAATTGGATTATTTGTTTTCTGGGTGTTTTATAATTTCTTTATGTATTTTGGATACTAACCATTTATCAGATATGTCATTTGCAAATACCTTCTCCCATTCCTTAGGTTGCCTTTTAATTTTGTTGATTGTTTCCTGTACTGTGCTGAAGCTTTTTATTTGGATGTAGTCCTAATAGTTTATTTTTGCTTTTATTTCCCTTGCCTCAGGGTACCCATCTAGAAAAAAGTTGCTATGGCCAACATCAGAGAAATTACAGCCTGTGCTCTCTTCTAGGATTTTTATGGCTTCAGATTTCACATTTAGGTTTTTAAGCCATTTTGAATTTAGTTTTGTGTATGGTGTAAGAAAGTGGTTCATATTCTTCCTTTTGCATGCTGTCTAGTTTTCCCAAAACCATTTGTCTTTTTCCCATTGGATATTCTTTCCTGCGTTGTCAAAGATTAATTGACCATATAATTGTGGGTTCATTTCTGGATTTTCTATTCTTTTGGTTGATCTGTGTGTCTATTATTGTGCCAGTACAGTGCGGTTTTGATTACTACAGCTTTGTAAAATCACATGAAGTCTAGAATTGTGATGCCTATGGCTTTGCTTTTTCAAGATTGTTTTGACTATTTGGGGTCTTTTGTGGTTCCAAACAAATTTTAGGATTATTTGTTCTAGCTCTGTGAAAAATGCTGTTGGTATTTTGATAGAAACTACGTTAAATGTGTAGGTTGCCTTGGGTGATATAGATATTTTAACAATATTTGTTCTTCCAATCAATGAGCATGAAATGTCTTTCAGTTTCTTTGTGTCATCTTTAATTTCATTCATCAGTGTTTTATGGTTTTCAGAATGTAGGTCTTTCATCTCTTTGGTTAGGTTTAATCATTGGTATCTTATTATTTTTGGTGCAGTTGTAAATGGAATTGTTTCCTTAATTGCTCTTTCTGTTGCTTCATTATTGGTATATAGAAATGCAACAGATATCTGTAGATTGATTTTATATCCTGTGACTTTACTGAATTCGTTTACCAGTTCTAGCAGTTTATTGGTGGAGTCTTCTATATATAGTATCATGTCTTCTGCAAATAATGAAAGTCTTAACTTCTTCCTTACTGATTTGGATGCCTTTTTATTTCTTGTTGTGTGATTGCTGTGGCTAGGACTTCCACTACTATGTTGAATAAAAGTAGTGAGAGTGAATATCCTTGTCTTGTTCCCGACCTTAGAGAAAAGGTTCTCAGTTGATCCCCACTGAGGAGGATATTAGCTGTCAGTTTTTCATATATGACCTTTATGATGTTGAGGAATGTTCCCTCTAACCCTATTTTGTTGAGGGTTTTTATCATAAATGAATGTTGTACTTTGTCAATGCTTTTTTTTCCTGCATCTGTTGAAATGATCACATGGTTCTTACCCTTTCTCTTACTGATGTGATATGTCACATTGATTGATTTGCAAATATTGCAACCCAGGAATAAATCCCACTTAATCATGGTGTATGATTGTTTTTTTAATGTATTGTTGGATTTGGTTTGCTAGCATTTTGTTGAGGATTTTTGCATCTGTGTTCATCACACATATTGGCCTACAGTTCTTTTTTTTTTTGGTGTCTTTATCTGATTTTGGTATCAGAATAATGCTGGCCTTATAGAATGAATTTGGAAATTTTCCTTCCTTTTCATTTTTTTTGAATAGTTTGAGAAGAAGAGATATTAACTCCTTTTTAAACGTTTATTAGAATTCACCTGGTCCTGAACTTTTGTTTGTTGGGAGTTTTTTGATTATTGATTTCATTTCTTTGCTGATGATCTGTCTGTTCAAATTTTCTATTTCTTCCTATTTTAGCTTTGGTCGGTATATCTTTCTAGGTTGTCTAATTTGTTGGCATATAGTTTTCATAATATTCTCTTAGAATTATATTTCTGTGGTGTCCGTTGTTATTTCTTCTCTCTTATTTGTGATTTTACTTATTTGGGTCCTTTCCCCCTTTTTTCTTGATAAGTCTGACTGGAGGTTTATCAATTTTATTGATATTTTATAAAGAACCAGCTCCTGGTTCCATTTATCTGCTCTGTTGTTTTGGTTTTGTTTTGTTTTGATTATATATCAGTTATTTGTGTTCTAATTCTTATTACTTCCTTCCCTCTGCTGGTTTTAGATTTTGTATGTTCTTTTTTTAGCTCCTTTAGGTATAAAGTTAGGTTGTTTATTTGAGATTTTTCTTGCTTCTTGAGATAGACCTGTATTGATATAAACTTTTCTCTTAGAATCACTTCTTGCTGTATCCCAAAGGTTTTGAACTGTTGTTTTTGTTTTCATTTGTTTCCATGTACTTAATTTCTTTTATTTCTGCTTGACCCATTTATTGTTTAGTAGTATGTTATTTAACTTCCATATATTTGTGGTCTTTCCAGGTTTTTCTTATGGTTGACTCCTAATTTCATAGTGTTGTGCTCAGAAAAAATGCATGGTATGACTTTGATCTTTTTAAATTTGTTGAGGCTTGTTTTGTGCCCTAATATGTTATCTGTTCTGGAGAATGTTCCATCTGCACTTGAAAAGAATGTATATTCTGCTGTTTTGTTTAGGATGGAATGTTCTCAGTATATCTGTTAAATTCATCTGCTCCACTGTGTCATTCAAAGCCGCTGTTTCCTTCTTTATTTTCTGTTTAGATGATCTGTCCATTGATGTAAGTGGGGTGTTAAAGTCCCCTACTCTTATTGTATTATTATCCGTTATTGTATATTTCTATTAACCATTTTATGTATCTGGGTGCTTCCAAGCTGGGTTCATAAGTATTTACAATTGTTATATCTTCATGGGGCACCTGCATGGCTTAGTCAGTTAAACGTTTGACTTAGGCACAGGTCATGATCTCACAGTTTGTGAGTTCAAGCCCCGCATCGGGCTGGGTGCTGACAGCTTGGAGCCTGGAGCCTGCTTCAGATTCTGTTTCCCTCTCTCTCTGCCCCTCCCTCACTCGCACTCCATCTCTCTCTCTCAAAAATAAACATTAAACAAATTGTTGTATCTTCTTGTTAGATTGTCCCCTTTGTTATTATATAGTGTCCTTCTTTATCTCTTGTTACAGTCTTTGTTTTAAAGTAGATTTTTTCTGATATAAGTATAGCTACTCTGGCTTTCTTTTGACATGCATTAGGATAATAAATGTTTCTCCATCCCCTCAATCTACAGATATCATTAGGTCTAAAATGAATCTCTTGTGGGCAGCATTTGGATAGGTCTTGTTTTCTTATCCATTCTCTCATCCTGTGTCTTTTGATTGGGCCATTTAATCCATTTACATTCAAAGTAATTATTGATAGATATGTATATATTGCCATTTTATTACTTATTTTAGTGGTGCTTTCTAGAAATTTTATTTGATTCTTTCTTGTCTTTCTCTCTTTCATGGTTTACTGGTTTTCTTTAGCGATGTATTTGGATGTTTTTCTTTTTATTCTTTGCGTATTTATTAGTGGTTTTGATTTGTAGTTACCATTAGGTTTGTATATAACCTCTTCTGCATATAGCAGAAGATTAAGTTGATGGTTGTTTAAATTTGAACCCATTCTTTACTCCTTCCCTCCCCACATTTTAGGTATATGGTATATTTTACATAATTTTATTTTGTGAGTTCCTTGACTGAGTTTTTACAGAAATATGCATTTTTACTGCTTTTGTGTTTCCTACTTTCATACTACCATTTTTGGTCTTTCCTTATCACTCAAAGACTACCCTTAAATAATTGTTACAGGGCTGATTTAGTGGTCATGAATTCCTTTAGTTTTTATTTGTCTGGGAAACTCTTTATCTCTCCTTCTATTCTGAATGATAGCCTTTCTGGATAGAGTATTCTTGGCTGCAGGTTTTTCCCATTCAGCACTTTGAATATATCCTTTCCAGTTGGGAAAGTTTCTGCTGAAAAATCACCTGATAGCCTTATGAGGTTTCCTTTGTATGTAACTGTCTTCTTTTGTCTTGTGGCTTTTTTAAGAACAATTTTATTTATTTTGAGGGAGAGAGAGAGAGAGAGGCAGAGAGAAGGGAGAAAGAGAATCCCAAGCAGGCTCTGCACTGCCAGCACAGAACTCGACATAGGGCTCAATCCCACAACTCTGGGATGATGACTTGAGCCAACTGAGAGTTGGATGCTCACCCAACTGAGCCATCCAGGTGCCCCAGTGTTTTTTTCTTTGTCACTGTATCTCGCCATTTTAATTACAATATGTCTTGGTGTGGACCCTTTTTGTTGATTTTGTTATGGGTTCTCTGTGCCTCCTAGATCTGAATATTTGTGTCCTTCTCCAGATTAGAGAAATTTTCAGCTATTATTTCTTCAAATAAATTCTCTGCCCCATTTTTCTCTCTTCTTCTTATGGTTCTCCTATAATACAAATATTATTACATTTGATGGACTCACTGAGTTCCCTAAGTCTATTCTCATTCTGCATAATTCTTTTTTCTTTCTTTTGTTCAGCTTGATTACTTTCCATTACTCTGTCTTCTAAATCATTAATTCATTCCTTTGCTTCTTCCAGCCTGCTGTTCATTCCACTGGGCATGTTTTTTGTTTAATTTATTGAGCCCTTTATCTCTACTATGTTATTCCTTATCTCTGTGTTAAGGGTCTCACTTATGTCTTCCACTCTTTTCTCAATTTCAGTGAGGATCCATATGACCAATGCTTTAAATTCGCCATCAGCATGTTACTTCTATCTGTTGTGCTTAGATCTCTGGCCATGCCCTTGTCCTGTTCTTTCATTTGGGACAAATTCCTCTGTCTTCTCATGTTGTTTAATTCTCTGTGCCTGTTTCTGTGTGTTAGGAAAGTCAGCTATGTCTCCTGTTCTTAAGGGTGATGGCATTATGAAGAAGCTCTCTAGTGCCCTGCAGTATAATGTTCCCTATTCGCCAAGGCCTGCTTCCAGGAGTGTCTCCAATGTGTGCTACATGTGCTCTGCTGTTTCATCCTGGCTACTGTATCCTTCAGGCCAGTCGTCTGCAGAGGCTCTTTACCTGTTGTGGGCACTGTTAATCATGGCCTGAATGTGGGGCACTTTAACTAGGTGTGCTCTGATCTGTTTGTGAAATGAGACATGTTGCCACTGCTACTAGAACCAAGTCTCTGCAAAACTCCCACACGGGGAGATGCATCATGAGCAGGGGTTTGGGCCAGTCTTCTGCAGGAGGGAGCCCACCATGCTGGGACTCAGGCAAGTGTGCCTGGAAGGGTAGTTCCACCACAGCATGATGGGGCAGGGCCTGGTGTAAGAAAGTTAAGTTGCAAGTGTTGGTGCTGCACTGGTTCCCAAAGGTGACCCTGTGCTTATCTTGAGGAGTGCGGGAGGAAAATGGCACCTGCCAATTCCTTTTTTCATGGAGGGGTCTCTCCATGAATGCTGTCTCTCTGGGACACATTCTGAGATGAGCGAATAATCTCCCTACTGTGTGCTCCACTTATTTCCATGTTGTATGCCCATAGGCTGTTTGCCCTGCCTTTTCTTCAAGAACAGTCCCAATGCCCTCCAAGCTCTCCTAGAACCAACCACAGTGACCATTAAAACTCCAGGCTTTAAGCCCCACTGGTTGTAAGAACTCATGAAATTTGAGCCCTCTCATTTTCCGAGCCAATTGCTGCAGGGATTTGTCTTCCCCAAGCACTCCCCTCTGTGCATGCTAGTTTGTTTTCTTGCCTTTCTCTATGACCATGGCTGCCTCCCCAGCATAGGGGCCACAGTCTCTTTCTCTCCCGAGCTGTGTCTGAGTGGTAGGATATATTCAACCTGCTGAACTGGAAAAATATGCAGCCAAAAAGTCTTTATTCAGCAACGCTGTCATTCAAAATAGGAATGGAGATAAAGAGCTTCCCAGACAAACAAAAACTGAAGGAGTTTGTGACCACTAAACCAGCCTTAAAGAAATTCTAAGGGGGAATTGCTGAGGGGAGAAAAGATGAAACAAAACAAAAATGACCAAAAGCAACAAAGACTATAAAGGAAAAGAGAACACCACCAGAAATTCCAACTCTACAGGCAACACAATGGCAATAAATTCATCTTTCAGTACTCACTCTAAATGTCAATGGATTAAACACTTCAATCAAAGACATAGAGTAACAGAATGGATAAGAAGGTAAGATCATGTATTTGCTGTTTACAAAAGACCCATTTAAGACCTAAAGACACCTTGAGATTGAAAGTAAGGGGATGGAGAACCATCTATCATGTTAATGGATAACAAAAGAAAGCCAGAGTAACCCTACTTATAGCAGACAATCTAGATTTTAAAATAAAGACTGTAGCAAGAGATGAGGAAGGACATTATATCATAATTAAGGGGTCTATCCACCAAGAAAATCTAAAACTTGTAAACATTTATGCCCCCAACGTGAAAACACTCATACATATAAATCAATTAATCACAAACATAAAGAAACTCATTGATAATAATATCATAATAGTAGGTTACTTCAACACCCCCCTTACAGCAATGGACAGATTATCCAAACAGAAAATCAACAAGGAAACAATGGCTTTGAATGACGCACTGGACCAGATGGACTTAACAGATATATTCAGGACATTTCGTCCAAGAGCAGCAGAATACATATTCTTCCTCGAGTGCACATGGAACACTCTCCAGAATAGATCACATACTGGGACACAAATCAGCCCTCAACAAGTATAAAAAGATCAAGATCATACTGTGCATATTTTTAGACCACAATGCTATGAAACTCTAAATCAACCACAAGAAAAAATTGGAAAGACAATGAATACTTGGAGATTAAAGAACATCCTACTAAAGAATGAATGGCTTAACCAATAAGTTAAAGAAGAAATTTAAAAAGTACATGGAAGCCATTGACAATGATAACACTATAGCCCCAAAACTCTGGGATGCAACAGAAATGGTCATAAGAGGGAAGTATATAGCATTAGAGGCCTTCCTAAAGAAGGAAGAAAGGTATGAGATACACAACCTAACCTTACACCATAAGGAGGTGGAAAAAGAACAGCAAATAAATTCCAAGACCAGCAGAAGAATAAAGATTAGAGCAGAGATCAATGCTTTCGAAATAAAAAAAAAACAACAACAGTAGAACAGATCAATGAAACCAGGAGTTGGTTCTTTGAACGAATTAACAAAATTGATAAACCCCTAGCCATTTTGATCAGAAAGAAAAAGGAAAGGACCCAAATAAGTAAAATCAAGAATGAAAGAGGAGAGATCAAAACCAACACCCAGAAATACAAACAATAATGAGAGAATATTATGAGCAATTACATGCCAATAAATTGAGCAATCTGGAAGAAATGGACAAATTCCTAGAAACATATAAACTACCAAAACTGAAACAGCAAGATAGAAAATTTGAACAGACCCATAACCAGTAAAGAAATTGAATTAGTAACCAAAAATCTCCTAAAAAACAAGGGTCCAGGGCCAGATGGCTTTCCAGGGGAATTTTACCAAACATTTAAGGAAGAGATAACACTTATTTTTTTAAGCTGTTCCAAAAAAATAGAAATGGGAGGAAAACTTCCAAACTCATTCTATGAGACTTCAATATGGATTACAAAGCTGTCATCATCAAGACAGTATGGTACTGGCACAAAAACAGACACTTAGATCAATGGAACAGAATAGAGAACCCAGAAATGGACCCACAAATGTATGGCCATCTAATCTTTGACAAAGCAGGAAAGAATATCCAATGGAATAAAGACAGCCTCTTCAGCTAATGGTGCTTGCCAGCGAATGGAAAACTGGACAGCAACATGCAGAAGAATGAACCTGGACCACTTTCTTATACCATACACAAAAATAAACTCAAAATGTATGAAAGACCTAAACATAAAGACAGAAAGCCATCAAAATCCTAGAAGGGAAAGCAGGCAAAAACCTCTTTGACCTTGGCCTCAGCAATTTCTTACTCAGCGTGTCTCCAGAGGCAAGGGAAATATAAGCAAAAATGAACTATTGGGACCTCATCAAGATAAAAAAAACTTCTGCACAGCAAAGGAAACAGTTAGCAAAACTAAAAGGCAACCAACAGAATGGGATAAGATATTTGCAAGCGACATATCAGATAAAGGGGTAGTATCCAAAATCTATAATAAATTTATCAAAGTTAACAGCCAAAATATAAATAATCCAGTGAAGAAATGGGCAAAAAACATGACTAGACATTTTTCCAAAGAAGGCATCCAGATGACTAACAGGCACATGAAAAAATGCTCAACATCACTCATGATCAGGGAGATCAAAACCACAATGAGATACCATCTCACACCAGTCAGAATGGCTAACATTAACAACTCAGGCAACAACAGATATTGGTGATGATACAGACCAAAAGGAACCCTTTTGCACTGCTGGTAGGAATGCAAACTGGTGCAGCCACTCTGGAAAACAATATGGAGTTTCCTCAAAAAATTAAAACTAGAACTACCCTACGATCCAGCAATTGCTCTACTAGGTATTTATCCAAAGGATACAGGTGTGCTTTTCAAAGGATCACATGTACCCCAATGTTTATAGCAGCACTATGGACAATAGCCAGAGTATGGGAAGAACCCAAATGTCCATCAACAGATGAATGGATAAAAAAATATCTGGTATATGGGGCACCTGGGTGGCTCAGTCGGTTGAGCATCTGACTTCAGCTCAGGTCATGATCTCATGGTTTGTGAGTTTGAGCCTCACCTCGGGGTCTGCGCTGACTGCTTGGAGCCTGGAGCCTGCCTCAGATTCTGTGTCTCCCTCTGTCTCTGCCCCTCCCCAACTCATTCTCTCATTCTCTCTCTCTCTCAAAATTAAAAATTTTTTTAAATGTTTTATTTGTTTCTAGGAGAGAGAGAGAGAGAGAGACAGCGTGAGCAGGGGAGGGTCAGAGAGAGAGGGAGTCACAGACTGAAACAGGCTCCAGGCTCTGAGCTGGCAGTCAGCACAGAGCCCGACACGGGGCCCGAACCCATGAACCGCAAGATCATGACCCAAGCGAAAGTCGGATGCTTAACCGACTAAGCCACCCATAAGCCCCTCTCAAAATTAAATTTTAAAAAAAGATGTGGTATATACATACAATGGTGTATTACTTGGCCATCAAAAGGAATGATATCTTGCCATTTGCAATAATCTGGATGGAACTGTATTATGCTAAGTGAAATTAGTCAGTCAGAGAAAGACAAATACATATGACTTCATTCATATGAGGAATTTAAGATACAAAACAGATGAAAATAAGGGAAGAGAAGCAAAAATAATATGAAAACAGGGAGGGGGACAAAACATAAAGAAACTCTTAAATACAGAGAACAAACTGAGAGTTGCTGGAGGGGTTGTGGGTGGGGGGATGGGCTAAATGGGTAAGGGGCATTAAGGAAGACACTTGTTGGGATGAGCACTGGGTGTTATACATAAGGGATGAATCACTGGATTCTACTCCTGAAATCATTATTGCACTATATGCTAACTACCTTGGATGTAAATTTTAAAAATATCTAAATATAAATAAACAAACAAAGATAAATAAATAAGAAGATGAGGAGATTGCAGGCAGGGTTGACAGTGGAAGAAAGGTGGTGTTGGTGAAGTCAGAGAGAAAAACAGGAGGAAAGATCTTGGCTGCTAGAAATGAGGAAATAGCGTGATATCTCCTGGGAGCTATAGCAGTTCTGTAAGACTAAAATGGAAAGTGCAAGGCACGGAATGACAGCAGACAAGACAAGAGAAATGAATGTATTCTTATTATTAGCTATTTATGCCTGATAGTAATGGAAATTTTCTCCTGCTTATCTACCTCTATTTTAGGGATTGTACATGAGAAATCTCTAGAAATGCAACTTCAGTATTATGTGAAGTTATTTGTGTAGGGGCTCCTTTCTCTGCAGTTTCCTCATGAGCTCTAAATATAGTTGACCTAGCCTTAATAATGATGGATTTCTGTATGTGGTGGCCAAACGGCAAGTGTCTGCTGACTGTCTTAGGTTTAGAAACTCCTAGAACAGGAGTTTTCACTGGCTGCCTCAAAGACCTGAACACATCTTTTCCTTGTGAAGGATTTTGTGGAGAATAAGCAATTGCTTCTCCATCCTGAAAACCCTGATGCAGTAAGGAGCAAGGGGAAGATTCTCACAATGTGAAAAGAAATGGCAAAGAGAATTAGTCACCCATCTGGCGAAGTTTATACCATGAAAACTAAGCCCAAAAAGTTCCTATGGAAAGAAGACAGGGTGTTGGGCATAACAAATAAGCTAATAGGATAAGCTAGTTGTATTGGGAGGTGGCTTGAGGATTGTTTCAGTGTTTGTTTGTTCATTTGTCTTCCTCTATTTGCTAACCCTTTTGAATAGGGCTCTTTTGCTTTTATAATGAAACAATAAAATCTCAAAATGGGAAGGTCTTGCTGGGTATAATACAAAACCAATATTTAAAAATGGATTGAAAAATGCAGCTACATGAAAATGAAAATTTTCTGCATGGTAACAAATTACAAACTGGAAAGAATATTGTGGAAATCAAATCACTCTGTCCTGGTTAAGGAGATTATAGGGAATGCATTCCATGCTTTCTGGCCCTGCTAAAAACAGTGGACCAGCATCCAGTTAATGTGTATATAAGGATTGGGTCCTGCCTAAGCTCATGAATTCCTTAGGCCATGTTATCTATAGAATATCTTATCTTGTTTTCCACCCTGCTTTCAGGCATCTGCTCTTTTGGAGTCTTGGGAATGCCTTGTTTTGTTTTGTTTTTTGCCCACTTTCTATACTTTTTTACTGGCACGTAGCCACTGACACATTGTGCAATGTTTTCCCCGTAATGTATGCCTAATAAGTACGAGAGCTTGAGAGCACCTTGGGGTGATTTCCTTTAGCTTCCCTCCCATCTCTCTTGACTTGCAAGGTCTTGAGTAATCTTTTCTCTGGTCCTCAGCTTTGCTGAACAAAGCTTAAAGCGGAACCCACAATTGGTAACCCCAGTGTGATGAGCCAAACCCACAGAATATCACAGAGAAAGGGCTGATTTCCTTAAAATATAGAGTTCCTACAAATCGTCATGTAAAAGATCGACAACCTCCTATAAAAATAGGCAAAATCAAAAACCTAATAGAAAAATGGAGCAAGGATATAAACAGAAAAATACAAATAGTTGTTAAACACTGGAAAAGAGGCTCTTATTAGAGTAACTCTAGCTACTATATACAAGCCCAATAATATTAGTACTTGAACATAGTAGATATTCAAATACCATGCATTTGAGTGTTCAGCAGGTGGCTTTCCACACAGTGATTCAGAAACTTAAGATCCATCCATCTAGTGACGCCTGAAGCTCCAGCTCCAGACTCCTAGTCCTCCTCCATGTCTTCTCCATCTGGCCAGAAATTAAGAGAAGGGAGATGGTGATGGTTGCTATTGAGAAGCTTTTACAGGCCAGGTGTAAAAGGGACATTCGTCTCTACTTCCAGCCACATTCCACTGTTTAGAACTCAATCACCTGGCCACCATTACTGCCAGGGAGACTGGGAAATATAACCTAGACATGTGCCCAAGAAGAAAATAAAATGAATTTGATGAGCATCCAGTCAAGCTACCATGATGCTTAACCTTTCTCATCTTATGAGAAATGTAAGTTAAAGGTATAAGTATGCACCATTTTCCATCTACCAGATTGGCAAAGATAAAAAGTTTGAGAACGTGATGTAAGGAAACAGGAACTCCCATACAAGAAGGGGATTGAAGGGAGGCTTGGTACATCCTCTGTGGAGGGCAATTTGGCCAAGCCTGTCAAAAATTTAAACGCACAGACTCTTGGGGCGCCTGGGTGGCTTAGTCGGTTGGGTGTCCGACTTTCGCTTGGGTCGTGATCTCGCGGTTCGTGGGTTCGAGCCCCGCGTCGGGCTCTGTGCTGACTGCCAGCTCGGAGCCTGGAGCCTGTTTCAGTCTGTGACTCCCTCTCTCTCTGACCCTCCCCTGCTCGCGCTGTCTCTCTCTCTCTCTCTCCTAGAAATAAATAAAACTTAAAAAAAAAAAATGCACAGACTCTTGAACCAGTATATATAAATGCTTATACTTACCTAAAGGATCTCTGGAATTAGTAAGCAAGAAATTGATGATAGCAGTTGTCTCTGGGGAAGGGTTCAGGTGGCTTGGCTCTAAGAGTAGGAGGCAGGCTTATTTTTTTCACTGTGTACACTTTTGCATCTTTTCAGTTTTACCAGGGACTCGTATTATCTGTTCAAAAAATAATTATTAAAAAATACAAAGTTGTATTCATTCGTCAAATATCTACTGATGTACCCGGCATCTTTCTAAACACTAGAGCACGACACTAAGCAAGACAGAGTGCCTGCCCTGATCATGTTTAATTTAGCCCCTGGATTTTCAGCTTTCCAGATGATCTTCTTATTTTTTAGTACTCAAATCTTTCCTTCCAAAATTACCAAATGTCTCCTGATAGTCTTGGTTCTCATTCCTTCCATGTTAATAGGTAATGAAGTTCTAAATGTTCTTTTCCTTTATTTCTTTTCAAATGTCTTAAATTTCCAAAAGCCATACAACCCTGTGCATTCTGATTTTAAATCCCGTCAGAAAAAGTGACCACAGGTGAGTAGTAGCGATGATGGTGGTAGACGTTTCAGAGCAGGAGGCTTCTCCTTAAAAAGAATGGAGGATGGGGCGCCTGGGTGGCTTAGTCGGTTAAGCGTCCGACTTTCGCTTAGGTCATGATCTCGCGGTTCGTGGGTTTGAGCCCCGCGTCGGGCTCTGTGCTGACTGCCAGCTCAGAGCCTGGAGCCTGTTTCAGAGTCTGTGTCTCCCTCTCTCTCTGACCCTCCCCTGCTCACGCTGTCTCTCTCTCTCTCTCTCCTAGAAATAAATAAAACATTAAAAAAAAAATTAAAAAAAAAAAGATTAGAGGTAATTTCCTTGGAAGTAAAATGATGCCAGCTGCTATACTTTTCTCCTTCTGTTTTACAGACTAACATTTGTATATCCTGTTATTTCAAATGCCCAGTGCAAGCTGAACATTTCAATAGGTCTTCTGATAGAAAGTTATAAATGTCCTATATAGAAATGAATAGCAGAAAAGTCTAAAGAGCCATCATCCCCAACCCTTCTGAAGAAGTTCGGGAATTGAGACTGAAGCAAGGTCCTGAGGTTATTAGGAAAAGCCAGCTTCGTGGGGCGACATTCTGTCTCTGATCCACAACCAGCCAGCAGCAGGTCCTCAGCCTGTAAGCACAGAAGCCTGATTGTTTTCAACACACACTGTGAAGCCTTCTCTTAAGACAGATTCATATGTATTAGCCAAGCTGAAAATTAGCCCCCAGAAAATGCTTCATTTATTATTGACTAAAAGGGCATCTCACGTCGGACGCTAACCCATGATGACCTCCTATCACGCCACTTCTACCCCTGCGACCTTGGCTCCCGCCCTCAGGGTCACCTCTCCTGTCCCCCAGTCCTGTAGTCTACAGCACCATACCTTTGCTCGTGTGGCTCCCTTAGCCTGGCACGCCTGTGCGACACTCCGCATCCTCCACGTTGCGACCAGGACGCACCCTCTTCCCCGTGCTTTCCTTTGGCTCCTGAATCAGAATGACTCATTCCCATGAGCATTTTATGTGTCATCTACTAGCTTATTTCATATGCATGCTTGACCCTCCCACTCTCCATATGCTTTGGGGGACAGGGGCTCTTTCTGATTCTTCTCTTGCTTTTTTCCCCCGGCCTCTTGTGCCTTGTCACTGCCGTACTGGCCTCACCATCGCCCCTCCCAGCACTGGCCCACGGTGCCGCACTTGTGTTTTTCAGATGCATACCCAGACCACAAGTCTGTCTGACAACGTTTGATAAATTTGGATGTAGCCAACACGAGTGTTTGCCGAGACAGCTCACCTGTGACCAGGTTCGCGATCCTGTATGTGACACACACCACATGGAGCACAGCAGTCTCTGCACGTTGTACCAGAGGGGGCAAAGCCTCTTATATAAAGGCCCGTGCCAGGTACGGTGGTTTGGCTGACAAACCCAAGCACACTGAGCGTACAGTCGGTGTCGGTATATGATCTTTCACAGATTGAAGCCGCAGTAAGATCGCCTGGGGGTCTCCTGCGAGTCCTGTCAAATCTAGAGAACTAAAATGAGCCATTCCAAGCTGGGTTTTTTCTGCTGACTCTGGTGGGCTCTCTTGCTAGTGTATGTACCTTCGTGCGTCTAGTGCACAGGCGAGGACAGAGCGGCCTCCTGGCACTGCCGTTAGGAGTGGAATGTAATGTTAGCACCATTGTCGTTTCCCACGGTCTGTGGGCCCTCATTAGGGAATAGCCGGGAAGTGTGTGAGTTAAAACCACCAAGAAAAGAGTCCTTTCCCACTCTTTCCATTGAAGTCCCACTCGCACTACTGAAGAGTGAGTGAAAGTTTCTTGAAGAGCTTAATGTCTTTTTGCATCAGTCTGTTTTTTAGCCTTGTAGGGTTCTTGTGAAAAAAACACCCCCAAGGACAACTCCACACATAGCACCGCACAGCACCCCCCACCCACAGCCAGCGAAAACCCGACGACAGGCTTGCTTCTCATTTCCTGGTCATGGCCGGCAGGAAAATGCCTTCAGCTTATCCCCCTAGGCTCGTTTTCCTTCAGAGCTTGTTTTCCAAGTGCACTGATGCCTTCTATTCTGAATTCCCAGTCTTCTCTTCCTTCTTGTTCCCTCTTCCTGGCTACAAGTTTTGTCTTACTTATTCCTAACCTACCTTTTGGGTCCCAGGTCTCCGCCCCACTGATCGCTCTACTCTTCCCTCTACTTATCCCGTACCAGCAGGAAATGATAAGGCTTCTGAATTTGCATAAAGATTGATCTTGTTTTCTTCAGACAGGCACTTCTGGATTCATAGAAGCCTGGGGTGGAGGGGGGCAGCATCTCATATGAGGAAGTCCCAGGGAGGCTGAGAAAAGTAATCATTTAGGTTCATCTTGGGACAGCCCTATTGACCCCTCCCCCAACCCAAAGTTTAGCCGATCTTAGAGCTTAATTAAGAGGGTCCGGGAATTTATACCTGTTTCGCTTCCCCTTCCTATTCTGGGCTCTTGGTTAGAAAAAGTGTACCATACAGGTTTCTAGGCTAAATGTGCTTTGTTTATCGTCAGCCCTTCTGCAGAGCCACAGAGCCCATCTGCGGGCACAATGGCGAGACCTACGGTAGTGTGTGCGCTGCCTACTCAGACCGTGTGGCGGTTGATTACTATGGGCCCTGCCAGGCCGTTGGGGTCCTCTCAGAGTACAGTTCTGTTGCGGAGTGCGCTGCTGTGAAGTGTCCTTCACTCTCTGCAACTGAGTGCAAACCCGTCATCCCACCCGGTAAGCTGGCAGTGCTTGGGGTGGGGCAGGGGTGGGATTGGGAAGGCTTACTTAGCACCTCCAGAGAATGAGTCACTCAGAAGAGAGTTGACTCGTTTACTTAAATTTTTCAAAAAGTCTTTGCTCTACCTGATGCTAATCTGATGCATTACTCTGAGTCCACCTTAAAAAGCTATAGATTACCTTAGATATCATCTTATCCATTGGATCTAAAACAATATGGTAGGGGTGCCTGGCTGGGTGTCGGAAGAGCATGCGACTCTTGACCTCAAGGTCATGAGTTCGAGTCCCATGTTGGGTGTAGAGATTACTTAAATAAAAAATAAATAAACTTGGGGCATCTGGGTGGCTCAGTTGGTTAAGCCTCCAACTTTGGCTCAGGTCATCATCTAGCAGTTTGTGATTTCAAGCCCCATGTTGGGGTCTGTGCTGACAGCTCAGAGCCTGGAGCCTGCTTCAGATTCTGTGTCTCCCTCTCTCTCTGTCCCCCCACCCCCATGCTCTGTCTTTCTTTCTCTCTCAAAATTAGATAAGCATTAAAAATTTTTTTAATAAAATAAATAAACTTAAAAATAAATAAATAAATAAATAAAGCAATAATGGCAAACTTTGTCAGGCAAAATCCTACCAAACACCAATATATAAATAGATAAGGCAATATTTAATTACTAAAGTTATGATTCTTTATTCAAATGCATTAAATTTACTCATTATAAAGTTAATAAAGAATTAGTAGTTAATGAGTAAAGAATCAATAATGAATGAATGATTCATAAATAATGAATGATTGAGGTAGTTGTGATGAACACAAACATTTGAAATTGAGAGAAATATAAGATAGTGGTCTTGGATTGGCCTTAGCATCTTAATTTAATTGTTTTAGTCGCATATAATCCAGAAAGTCTGTTTCCTACAGACTGTTAGAAGTGGGAACCATTTTCCTAAACTACTTACCTGGCAGTGCCATACTTTTCAGTTAAACAGAGGTATCAGAGAAGGCTTTATCCCGCGTCTGCACAGAACAGGTTAATCTGAAGGCTAACAAGTTCATTCCTCCATCCTTGGATTCATCAGATGTTTCTTGAGCTCCGCTGTGTGCCAGAGACTCATCTAGGCACTGGGACACAGCAGTGAGCAAACCAAGGCCTCTTTCCTCCCGGACACCATGGTCTGATGTTTTGTTATCACTTTTAACAGTTTAAAATAATTTTTAAAATTAGATTTGAATCAAAAACTCATGCAATCCCTAAAACACCTGCTCCCTTGTTTTGTGGACAGGAAATGAAAGGCCCAGGAAAGCACTTTCCCAGGATCACACAGAGAGTTTTGAGGCAGGGGAGGGGCCAGGCCCTGCATCCCTTGAAGGGTCAGCTGTCTCTGCTGTCCTGCACCATAACTGCCTCACCCTGAGAAGTGGTAAAGGGTGAAAGCAGGGGTGGAGGAAGGATTTGGGCACGCGTGTGGACAGTAAGGCCCGGGGTGGTCAGGGAACGTATCTGCAAGCACAGCGAGCAGGAAGGAAGCTACAGCTCTCCTAGCACAAAATGATGGCTGGGTAATTTCACCAGCTACTTTGAATTTTCATTTTCTAATTCTGCACACACATAAAATGGTTTCTGTTATACAGGCGCTTGTTGCCCCTTATGTGCTGGGATGTTAAGAGTTCTGTTTGACAAGGAAAAACTGGATACTATCGCTAAGGTAAGTTGCTTTCTCTGCCAGGTGTTGTTGAAAGCTTATCGATGAGACTCTCAGTAATGCCACAGAGGAGACTGTTGTCCCATTTATAGAGGAGGAAAGCAATCCTCGGAAAGCAACGTGCCCAGGGCCGTGCCACACATAACCAGTAGAACGAGGCTGCCTGGCACCCGAGGCTGTGCTCCTCTCCTCTGCACCCTGGCTGTTTGGTGACCTTGCTCTACACGTCACGGTCAGCCTGAGCCTTCCTTAGAAAAGGTCCCAGCTTTCACGGAAGGCAAAGTTAGGGCTGGAGGCAGGACCAAGCAGCCAGAGACTGGTAGATGCCCGGGTGGTTTGAAGGCTGCCTGCCCCCTCAGTCCCCGTTCCTCCTGGGGGAGCTTCTGGAGTGTGCCACCCTCCTGTGGGGGGGTTGCCCTTTTCCCTTTTCTACACCATCACTGCTGCCCCACTTTGTGGACCCAGGGCTCCAGAAATGTAGCAGCCACCACCTGCCACCACCTGGAAAACCATCCCCATTTGGATTCAAACCCTTGTGTTTTTACAGGAAGTCTCTAATCGTTTTCCTGTGGCCCCCAACTGAGAACAGTCACTTAAAAGGAGTTGGGGGGGGGGGGCTTCTGGTGAGTGTTTATCTTAGCTACAAAGCTCAGCAGTCAGACAGAAGGAGGTTGGAATGGACCCTGGAGGTGTAGCATTCAGCCGGCAGGGCGCCTACTGAGTTGACGCCCCACACTTAGGGATTCCAATAGGCAAGGTAGCAAGGCAGTAATAAGGAATTCCCCTTTTATTCGGGTAATAGGAATGTTTTCTCTTTCCAGGTAACAAACAAAAAGCCAATAACAATTCTGGAAATACTTGAGAAAATCCGCATGCACGTGTCTGTCCCACAGTGTGACGTATTTGGATACTTCAGCATTGAATCAGAAATTGTGATCCTGATCATTCCTGTCGATCATTATCCAAAAGCTTTGCAGGTGGGGCAAGGCGCGCGAACCCTCCCTGTCGCCTTCGCCTTTGGGGGACTTTGTGGGGTAGGGGATGGAGGCCTTTGGAAAGTTAGGCAGGGCGGGAGGGAGAGGAGCAAGGCCGCCTCTGAAGGACAGAGCCGGACCCGTGAGCGCTCTCCCGGTGGCAGAGGCCGGGCACACATTTGATGGCTGACCGTGAAGGAGTAGGAGAGCGGACAGGTCAAGATGCCGCTTCCCGGAGTGTGCAGGCCCGGGGAGGGAAGGGGCTGACACGGGTCACACAGTAACACAGCCAGAGTAGACACCTGTCTCCTCAGGGCTGTGCTCCTACTGGGGAGGAGGAGTGCGCCCGGACTGGTCTTATGGACCCCATTTTTCTTCCTCAGACTCTAGAGTGAGCCTCACCCATTGGGCCCAGGTGTTAGAATCAGAATGGGGGTGGGGGGGTCTCAAGTGAAGGGGTGACTCAAGCAGTTTGTAAACTGCCCAGGAAGTTCAGTAAAGCCCGCTTGCTTTTCTCCAGGATGGGTACAGAAACACTGAATGTCCTTTCCCTATGATAGTGTCTAACCACGTAAAGACAGTGTCTAAATGTGGATAAGTGGTGAACAGGATTATGGGAAAAGTAAGGGCAGTGGCATTGTGGATCATTTCCGCTAATTTCCATTGACGCTGTTACTATTTGTGTAATAAAGTGAGACTAAATTAAAATGTGACTTTGGCTAAGAAAAGGAGAGCATATTCTCTATGTTGAGATATATTTGGATTTTTGTCTGACCTGATCTTTTCCTAGGTTCTGTGATTTTAGATTTTTAAAAATCTGGTTATCCTCTCCTAGATTGAGGCCTGCAATAAAGAAGCCGAGAAGATCGAATCCCTCATCAACTCCGACAGCCCCACTCTGGCGTCGCACGTCCCTCTCTCTGCCCTCATCATTTCCCAGGTACAGGTCTCGAGCAGTTTGCCGTCAGCTGGCATCGAGGCCAGAGCCCCCTGTCTCCCTGTCCTCCTCCTCAGCCTGGGCCCTGCCTTGCACATGTTCTGGACACATAACTGACTGCCCGTGAAAGGTGCGAGATGTTTCTCCATCGAATGTTTCTCTACTGTGAGGGACATGCAGGACTCCTGGTTTCTAGTAGAATAGTGGCCAAGTAAAAGCACTTGTCACCTCTGTTCACCACACAGTATTTTTTTTAATCTGCCAATATTAGGGTTTTGGTTTTGTCCTTACAAATGTTAAAATATGTTCTTCCAAATACTAATGAAGAGAGGATTTCTTCTTTTGGTGGATTTCTGCCTTACAGTTTGCTCATTAGATGGGTCCCCCACTCTCAAACGAAGTTGACATCATTGATAAGTGACATGATCGCTTTTTAGAAAGGTAACTCACTTTACTATAAGGTTCAAGTCCAGAAACTTCATTTCAGAGTTCCTTTAAGTATTGAGGTGCCCCTGGGGTATGTGTGCTTGTTTACAGATAACTACCTGGTCTGTCTAGAAGCTAGGGGTCATGGTGAAGAGCCTATCAGAGTATGAAATAAAGATAAAGCATCTTTGGAATTATCATATACATCATCAGGCAAATTTAGCTTACTGAAATTTTCATCAGGAACCCATCTATTGTGTTAAGCAGAGCAAGCTATGGAAATGGCATTCACGTGACACATTGTAAGCAATAGATAGGCTCAGTGGTTACTAACGTGCGTGTGACTTTTGTGAAAGGGAGAAGTTATTTCACATCAAAGCATACTGCATTATGCATTTTTATATTAACCAGATGTATATTCTTCGGTATTCATCCGAGTTAAACTTAGAGTTTTTAAACATCATCCTTTAAACCAATTGCTGCTACTTTATATACTTTGCCAAAAAGTGAAATAATTAGTAGTTCATGTAAATAATACCTGATATTTTTATTTTATTATGAAGAAGGTAAATAGCCATATTTGTAAAATGACAATCATGTGTGTTAACCCAGTACTTTCCGTTCATGAAGACACATTGCTTTTTGTGATATGCACAGTGTGAATAAGTGTTCTGTCTTTCTTTTTTGATATAGAATTATAAAGAATTGTGGTTTATATATTTAAAAATGTCGATCTAAGTATTACGATGTTTGCATGTTGTCTGAGAAATTGAATACTTTGAATGTGTTTCACAGTTTGAAATAAGCTATTCAATGGAATACTTCTTGTTTGTATGCACCTAAACTTAGATTTTACATGAAGTATTTTTTTTCAGTATTATATGTACCCTTTGAAATATAGGGCTATGCTCATTATACCAAAATATCATTTAAAAGTGGGCACTTAAAGCTTTCAGAATCTCTCAGTGCTGATGTAGCGTGTTTGTTGCAATTGCTTTTTCTATATAAATGTCTTCAATGCAATATACTGGAAAGCTTTTTTATTTTAATAAAAATAATTTTATATGATTACGTGTACTTCCAAGCAGTGTGGACCTTTAAAGTGAAATCACCGATCACTCTTAGGTGAGCAATGCCCTTTGCTCTGAAAGAATTTATGGGAGTTTTCTTTCTCGAAGCCAAGGGCTCTGGGAGAGCGAGGCGGCTGCAACAGAGCTGCTCAGGTCAGACCCAGGCAGGACCAGAGGGGCATACTGTGGCAGGACGGCAAGTACAAAAACCCCAGCTTTAGGAGCTCCTGGGTGGTGCAGTCAGCTAAGCGTTTGACTCTTGATTTTGGCTCAGGTCATGATCTCAAGGTTGGTGATATTGAGCCCCGAGTCGGGCTCTGTGCTGACAGCATGGAACCTGCTTGGGATCCTCTCTCTCCCTCCCTCCCTCCCTCTCTCTCTCTCACTCTCTCAAAATAAACAAATAAACATTTAAAAAACAAAATCAAAGAACCGCAGCTTTAGGCCTTCCAAGAGCCAGGAACAGAGTAGGCCATCCTCCTCCCACTGCCTCGGGCCCGCTGTTGCAGCTCAAGGGCTTGTCATGAGGCAGAGAGAACTCTGGGCTGTGGAGACAGAGGACCTCTTCTCGACTAGAGCCAGAGAGCTTCTATCAGTCACTGAGGCTAAGGCCCCCAAACCTCCATGGCTGACAACAGAAGCTCACTCCTTACTTCCATCGCGTGTTCACCACGGGTCAGCCGCACTTTACTCTACCCCGTCTTCGCTCCAGGACCCTTCTAGCATTCTCACAAGGGGGAGGAACGAGGCTGGAGTTCTGTGGGAGCCTCTCAGAACTTGCCGTTGGGCTGCTGGTCCTAGCATGGTTGACAGCGCAGGTGCTGTTGAGGCCCAGGCAGACGACGGACGCCCAGTCTCTGGACAGGCTGCTGAGGTCACTGCTTCTGCCACCATGGAGTCACACCCGCCCGCGGTGGTCTCTTGTGCAGGAAATAGGAGGCCCATTGGTGGTTTTTTTTTTTTAAATTTTTTAAATGTTTTTATTTATTTCTAGGAGAGAGAGAGAGACAGTGTGAGTAGGGGAGGGTCAGAGAGAGAGGGAGTCACAGACTGAAACAGGCTCCAGGCTCTGAGCTGGCTGTCAGCACAGAGCCCGACGCGGGGCTCAAACCCACGAACCATGAGATCATGACCTAAGCGAAAGTCGGACGCTTAACCGACTAAGCCACCCAGGTGCCCCAAGAGGCCCATTGGTGTTTTACCTGGAGGCATGACTGGCTGACTTGATCTTCAGCCCAGATCAAGTCATAATTCTGGAAATTATGGAGTGGATAATCCACCTGGAGTGGATGAGCCAGGCCCTGCTGACAGTGGACATAGTTAACTCCAGAGATTTAGTTGAAATCGCCATCTTCAGTCAGCTGTGTATACAAAATCAGGTGAGAGCATGCCCCCAGCCTGGTGTGGTGGCACCAGAACGTTGTGCCCGAGCTATGCGCCTGCACAGGGGGAAGACCGCGTGAGGACAAAGCCAGATGGCAGCTGTCTGCAAGGCAAGGAAAGAAGCCTCGGAAGGAACCAACCTGCTGACACTTTGATCTTGGACTTCCAGCCTTCAGATCTTTGAGAAACTAAATATCTATTGTTTAAGCCAAAAAACAAAACAACAGAAAAAAAGGAAAGAGGGGGAAGAGACAGAGAGAACCACAACTATCCATTAGGTTTCTGCTTAGAAGTGACACTGTCATTTCTGCTTACACCTTACTGGCCCAAGCAAGTCACATGGCCACCCCTAACTTCAAAAGGTAGGGATGGTATAATCTTCTAGGGTGTGTATGTGTGTGTGTGTGTGTGTGTGTGTTGGGGGGAGGCAGCAGGGAAGGAGCTGGGGCAGGGACCGTGAGTATTTGGAACAACAGTACAGTCCACCGCACAGGACATTTCTTATCAGGGTAGCCAGGACTCACTAAAATTTTTTATTAGAAGATCAGTAGACGTTTCATGGTCAAGGAAGGAACTAGGGAAATGAGAGAGGTGCTTGGGTTTGGGGAAGGGGAGTATTAATGGAGAGGAAGGTTGGCCCTGCTCTGAGGACACAATCATGAGACCTCCGAGGACAGGGGCAAAACGAGCCCAGGTCAGGTCAGTCTTGGGAGAGAACGCTCCTCCCTCGGAAGCTGCTGTGGCGAACACACCCCGACGGCCACGTGAACTGATCATCTGAGGCTTTGTAACACCAGTGCAGGATGGAGCCCCCACCGTTTTCCAGCGTCTGCCCGAGGCCAAGAGTGTCAGGCTGGTAGAGGCCTTGAATCGAGATTCTGTAGGAGAGAGCTGGGGCTGTAGGGGGAGAGATACGGGGTTCACGTGCCCCAGTAATATCAGCAGGGAGGACCTGGAAGTTCAGGAGGAAGCAGTTCTGCAGGAGAACACAGGTGCGGTAACCACCTGAAAAGTAGCTTCTAGAGAAGGATTCAGAGGCTTCTGTGGCCATAGGTCATGAAACCAGATACAGGAAAAGCAAATGAAATCGCTCCCTGTCCAGTCTATGGAACGTGATTGAGCAGGAATGGACCCCATGAGAGTCATAGGCCCAGCGTGGGTCACATGCCCACCGCTGTGGCAGAGGAGGGAAGATAGTGGAGCTTCAACCCCACCTAAACCTGATGGAATGGATTTCTCTCAGGAAATGACTCTTTTCCTAGAAGAAGCCTCTGCTAGAGGTATCCTTGGGGAGAGTGCACCTCTCTAGCAGGTCGTTAGCCCCCAAACCAGTTCAATCTGTGAGCACACGGCAGTGCCTCGCCCTCCGGCCGGGCACACTCCCAGAGGTATTGTACCATCAGCCACCGGAGCCCGGTGACGGCCAAGGGAGTGCTTTGAAGGCTGGCCTGTCAGAAGAGGGAATTATCCAAAGTGACAATAAAACAATAAAACAATTGTTATACCAAGGGCAAAAGTGGGAACAAAGAGGAGACCCTGTGATGAGTGCAGAAAATTTATATCAGTGCAAAAAGAAGCAGGCCAAGGAGGGGCTTCCTGGATGCCTTGCTTCCCAGTGGCTCCAGGACAGAGGACCCAGGCATAAGGCCGGTCACTGGATGACACTAAGTGGTTGATCTCTCCAAAGTCACCGATGTTCTAAGAGCATGGGCAGCAGGTGCACGTCACCCATGGCACCACATCCTCGTTTTATGTCCATGTTGAAGAGATCATAGCCCCTTCATGGTCTTCTGGTGCTTGTCTCGGCTCCAAGCTGAGCTTCACGCACAGAGTTCTGAGCAAGAAGAAAGACAAGAGTCACAAGCGCCTTCTTAGGGCGCCTGGGTGGCTCAATCAGTGAAGCGTCTGACTCTTGCTTTCAGCTCTGGTCATGATCTCATGGTTCATGAGTTTGAGCCCCGCATCAGGCTCTGCACTGACAGTTCAGAGCCTGCTTGGGATTCTCATTCTCTCTCTCTCTCTTTCCCTCTCTGCCCCTCCCGCATATCTCTCTCTCAAATAAACTTAAAAAAAAAAAAAAAGAGTCACAAGTGCCTTTTTGCTGCCACTGCCTCTTATGAGTAAGAAAAATATTTCTCAGAAATGCCTCCGCAGTTGTCCCTTGTCTCTCCTTGGCCAGCATCAGGTGGCATTCCTGCCCTAGACAGTCAGCCAAGGGGAGCAGCATGATTATAGCTGGCTGGTCCGGGACTGTACACTCTGCTGCCCGAGCCCAGTCAAAGAGCAGGAAGGCAAGTAAGAAGGCAAAGGCCACCAACAGCATTTGCCTCCAGATAAAACCAGTTTTTTGGCAGTCTCAACCTGTTAAGAGTGTAAATAGGAAAATGGCTTTCTTTTTCCCGTAACTGGCCCCGGCTGGGCTAGATGGATTCCTGTTTGCAGCTCGGTAGTAGAACCCCATCATCAACATTATCTGACTCCCTGTCTTCAGTACTCACCTCCAGTGATTTAAACAGCCTCATTTCATTACTCAGGCCTCTTTCTTGGCCACTTTAAAAGTCGGTTACGTGTTCGACTCGGCTCAGGTCATGCTTGCAGTTCGTGAGTTTGAGCCTCGCGTCGGGTTCTGTGCTGACAGCTCAGAGCCGGGAGCCTGCTTCAGATTCTGTGTCTCCCTCTCTCTCTGCCCCTCCCCCACTTGCACTCTGTCTCTCTCAAAAATAAATTAACATTAAAAAAAAAAAAAAGCAGGAGAGTCTGGGTTGGTCCCCATGACAGAACGGTGGAGCTGACATGTTAGGAAGGGGCGGTGTAAGGCAGATCAGTCCTGCCGGCCTCGAATGCCTGGCCTGAATGGCAGCCAGAGCCTCCGCCCTTGCCCTCCTGCCTGTGCTGATGGACCCGGAATGACTCCGGTGCGCCCCAAGCTTCAGTGTCACAAGAGACCTTTGAGACCGTCCACTGATCTCGCCATGAACCTGTGCTGCTTCTCCTGTCCTGGGAACATCCTCGACTCTGCTGAGGAAACCTTAGCTGAGCCGGGCCAGGTGCCGGGCTTCCCCTGGGCCTGGCCCCCATTCTCAGGGGTCGGCCTCCGCCTGTCTCAGTTCCACCACGGGAGGCAAGTTAAGTCTGCCAGCAATGCTGATGGCCTTGACACGAAATCTATAGAAGACATTTTATTTTCCTTCATTCGAATTAATGGTTTTTCCTTCAGCCCTGGACTGGGGGGAGTCATACCCACACACCCCACAGAGGGCACTCTATTTCCCAAAGGGACCGGAGGCCCTGCTCAGGATACTCCCCTCCCCCTCTCTCTGAGCTGTGGAAGAGGCTCAAGCTGTGAGCTCTGTCAGCTCAGGGGAAGGGACAGCAGAGGCATCACTCCTAGGGAAATTCATTTCCCCAATCCAGCAATCTTGGAGCTCGGGGGTAGATTTCCACTCTGGACATAGAGGGAAACAGACCCAGAGAGGAGAAGTACTAGCCTGCGGTCACACAGCAAGTCAGGGCAAAGCCAAGGTCTGAGGCCAGGCCTGGGCTTTCCCTGGCACCGGCAGCAGGGCATGATTTGTGCTGCTCAGAGATGGAGCCAGCCATGTGGGAGGGCTGCACGAGGTGGACAGGGGGTGGGCAGAGTGAGCTAAGTTCAATGTCAGGTCAGACTGACAAGGGAAGCACTCCAGCTGGTGTCTGATAGACGAGTCCAAGGAGCAACAGGAATCATTAGAGTAACTGATAACTGCTCTCCAGCACTTTCTTTTTTAATGTTTATTTATTTATTTTGAGGGGAGGGGCAGAGAGAGAGGGAGAGAGAGAGTCCCAACCAGGCTCCCGCTGTCTGGCTGTCTGTGGAGAGCCCCTCGCTGGGATCGGTCTCACCAACCAAGAGATCATGACCTGAGCCGAAATCAAGAGTCGGACACTCAGCAGACTGAGCCACCCAGACACCCCTGTCCAACACTTTTAATGACAGTTTCTGTAGCGCTTTTCACCTTGTTCTCTCACTGACCCACAGCAAAATGGTGCACAGGGCCACTACTTGCAAAGTCTAAGGTCTAGTTAGGTTCTCAGGAAGTTAGGCTGGTGGGGGTCAAGGGTAAGGCAGAAAGCCTTCAGGTGGAGAAGCGCGCCAACAGCCCTGCCCCCAGCTGCACACACCTTCATTTTCCCAAAATGTAGTTCACACTATTGTTTTCTCATTATAAAAAATAATGCGCATTCCCCCCAAATACCTGGAAATATAAACAAAGGACAAAGTTACCCACAATGCACCTTCCTCTCCCTGCCTTTACCAGCGATTGCAGAATCCTTCTAGAGCTTTCTCTGTACAAAGATCTCTCTGTGTCTAATTAGGGCAGGATCCTCTTCTGGCTACCTCACAGGGTTGGGAGGGGATGTTCAAGAACATGGTTTCATGTCTGGGGCGTTTCTACTATCTCTGCTGGTTGGCACCTTCCTGCCGAATGGAAGCCCCATCTTGGCCAGAACCCCACCAGGTAATCAGGTGACACGCCACCCTCTTCCTGAGTCCCACCTCGCCTGTCTTCCCCCTACCAATCTGGCACTGAGCTCCGCCGGACACGTGAGTAGCGGCTTTCCGGAGCCAGCAGGTAAGATGCCATGTTGATCCCGGCCCAGCGAGGAAAACAGGTGCCCCCATTAGGACAACTTGAGGAAGGCTTGATAAGGGGACTATTTACAAAGGTGTGAGCAGCGTGTAAGAAACCAGAGGGAGAGTGCAGGTGTGAGCCATAACAAGGGGGCTACTAAGGCCCCGAAGCCCAACACAGCAGGGTGGTTACCAGAACACAAGGAGGGCGCAGCGTGGACCACCATTTCATGCGTCCGTCTGTCCGTCTGCTCCCACTGCTGAACCCAGTCAGACACCTGACAAGAAAGCCTGGCGCCCTAACTGTAAGTTCAGCCTCCCCCACCAAGAGCAGGGCCAAGTCAATTTAGAGAAGGAAGTGAAGCAAAAAAAAAAAAAAAAAAGGTACCAGCCACGTAAGAGGATGAGGAAATGTGACAGCATCTGCCACTCACCCCACGACATCGCCCAGGATGGGGAAGGCTTCTCCGCTTGACCCTCTGGAAATGCCTTCCTTCCTTTCTGACCCCCCTCACCTCCCTGTTCCTCTTAGTCCTTTATGCCATCACTTTCCAGCATCTCTCTCTGGTTCCAAGACTCCCCACCCTCCCTGATCTAGAAAGCATCCAGACCCTCTGCACCTTCTTCAGCCACACAAACGCTGCTGCCTTCAGGCGTTGAGACTGTTTGCTGGCTCTGAAATGTAGGCTGAGCTCTGGCCTGAGCTCTGAGGTCTGGGACCAGCTCACCCTCCCCACCAGCAAGCAGCCACTAAGTGTAATCACCCGTCACGAGTGGAAGTGAGTATTCATTTTCTTGCTAAAACAGCCCAGGCTGTCCTTGTGAGGAAAGGATATAATCCTCAAAGTAAAATGCTTGTGGTCATTTGTCTGGTGAAATAAGTCTATACCGGGGGCTTTTAAGATACAGCACCATTGTCGTTGCTCTTCTCAACATGCCCGGGTGATAGAGTCTTACTGGCTATTGATGCTTATCTATATTGATTTTTTTCAAATCATTTTTGGGACCTGGCTATCACTTTTTAAATTTTAGATTAACTTCATGGATTTTCTTAGGTTTTTCCAGAGGGGAGCCTATAGTTTCTACTCTCTTCCTTTTACAATATTTATACCTCTTCTGTCTTTTTGTTGTCCTAGTATTGGCTAGAACTCCCAGAACAAAGTTGAATAACAGCGGTGATTGCTGGAAACCTTGTTATGTTCTTGATTTTAATGGGAATGTCACATCGTTTTACTGGTAAGCATGACATGTTCAAGTATGACATGTTCTGTTTTGTTTTGTTGTACCATTTATTTATTTGAGAGAGAGAGAAAGCGAGGGCATGAGTGGGGGAGGGACAGAGAGAGAGGGAGACACAGAATCTGAAACAGCCTCCAGGCTCTGAGCTGCCAGCACAGAGCCCAATGTGGGGCTCGAACTCACAAACTGTGAGATCATGACCTGAGCTGATGTAGATGCTTAACCAGCTGAGTTATCCAGGTACCCAGGTTTTTATCTCTTTTAAATAAATCTTAGTAATTTGTATTTTCCTAGAAAATTGCCCAGTTCAGAAAAAGTATTGGAGAGCTGACAATTATTTTTCGGAACACTTCTGAAAAGAGATTATAGCCCCTTTTTTTATTACTAATGTAGTACATTTGAGTTTTCTCTCCTTTTTTAGACACCTTTATTTGATTTTGCAGTTTTATCTATTTGATATGCTTTCCAGTTCTAGGATATGTTTTCAATTCTCTTTTTCTTTTTTCTAAGGCATAATTTTCTGTTTTTAACTATATTAATTTCTAAATTCAATTAATTTTTAAACACTTTATAATGGAAGATTTCAACCTTACAACTTGAAAGTGAAAATCCACATACTCACCACTAGGTTCTACAACAGACATTTTGCTATATTTACTTTATCATTATTTATCCATATCCACCCATCTTTTTTTTTTTTTTTTTTATTTCTAGGAGAGAGAGAGAGACAGCGTACACAGGGGAGGGTCAGAGAGAGAGGGAGACACAGACTCCGAAACAGGCTCCAGGCTCCGAGCCGGCAGTCAGCACAGAGCCTGACGCGGGGCTCGAACCCACGAACCGCGAGATCATGACCCAAGTGAAAGTCGGATGCTCAACCGACTAAGCCACCCAGGCGCCCCTATTTTTTTATATGCTCAAAGGAAGTTGCAATCACCAGTACATTTGCCCCAAAGTACTTCAGCATTCATTCATTAACTATAGTTCAATATTTGTTTATGGTACTTTCCTTTATTTTTTGTAATTTGTCTAGCAGCTTTCATCCACACCTAGTTTATTATTTTTCTTTTAAAATAACTAGTATAATAATATTTAAGACTTATTGACCATCAGTCATGTTTCAGGCCATTTTAGGGGCATTTTTCTTTTTTTTTCTTCTTCTTTTTAATGTTTATTTTTGAGAGAGAGAGAGAGAGAGAGAGAGAAAGTGAGTGAGCAGGAGAGGGGCAGAGAGAGAGACACATACAGAATCTGAAGCAGGCTCCAGGCTCTGAGCTGTCAGCACAGAGCATGACACCGGGCTCAAACTCACAAACTGTGAGATCATGACCTGAGCTGAAGTAGGATTCTTAACTGACAGAACCACACAGGTGCTCCTACAGGCATTTTTTCAAAGGTCAAGGGACAGACTTCTCTCTTCAGGCCTGAAATTAGATACTTGATTGATTAAGTTAGTAAATGTAAGGTTGAGAATTCTAAGATACATGTCTGAGTCACCTCGGGCTGCTATAACAAACCACCATAGACTGAGTGGCTTATAAACAACAGAAACTTATTTCTCACAGATCTGCACGCTGGAAGTCTGAGATCAGGACGCCAGCAGGTGGGGTTCTGCTAAGGGCCCTCTTCTGAGTTGCAGTCTGAGTTCTAGTTGTGTGCTCACGTGGCAGGAGGGAAGAGGGAACTCTCTTAGCTCTCTCATAAGGGCGCTAGTCCTGGGGCACCTGCGTGGCTCAGTTGGTTGAGTGTCCACCTCTTGATTTCAGTTCAGATCATGATGTCATGGTCACAGGAGTGAGCCCGAGTCGGGCTCTGTGCAAAGTGTGGAGCCTGCTGAAGATTCTCTCTCCTTCTCTCCGTTTCTTTCTCTCTCTCCCCATCTCCTCTTCTGCTCCCGAGTTCCCTCTCTCTAAAATCAAAGGCACCTGGGTGGCTCAGTCGGTTAAGCATCTGACTTCGGCTCAGGTCATGATCTCTTGGTTCGTGGGTTCAAGCCCCATGTCGGGCTCTGTGCTGACAGCTCAGAGCCTGGAGCCTGCTTCGGATTCTGTGTCTCCCTCTCTCTCTGCCCCTCCCCTGCTTGCTCTCTCTCTCTCTCAAAAATAAATAAACACTAAAAAAATTAAAAATAAATTAAATAAATAAATAAATAAATAAAGGCACTGGTCCCTTTCATGAGGATTCCACCCGCATGATGTAAACCACTGAAAGGCCCACCTCCCAAATACCATCACATTGGGGATTAGGTTTCAACACATGAATTTCAGAGGGACACAAGCGCTCGGTCTGTAACAATACAGATAACAATAAGAAGGGATTTTCATTCAAGTCCCTTTATTTTCAAATCAAAGGATTAAGTAAGTCACTGTACATTTTTCTCAGCTCTTTAATGGTGAAGTTTCTCCCCTTCCTGGTTTTCATAAGAGCTCCCTTTCTGAGGAAGGGAGGACAATCAGAGGCTCATCGACAGTTTAGCTCTATGGACCTTATCTGGCGACTACTTCCATCCCTTCTCCCTTCCGACCTTCCTGTTGCTTATCCAAGACTGACAGTGATGCCATCTGACTACAGCGTGTTGTTCTCATTTGGAGCAGGAGAGATAAACGTGGTCTGAGTGTTATCAGGAATAGTATGCTGCAAATCAGCAAAATGTAAAATCCAAGGAAACACTCCATGCTCAGTTGTACCTTACATCTATTTTTTTAAGTTTATTTTGAGAGAGAGAGAGAGAGAGAGAGAACCAATGTGGGAGGGGCAGAGAGGGAGGGGTACAGAGAATCAAAGGGAGCTCTGTGCCAACAACAGAGAGCCTGTTATTGGACTCAAACTCACCAGTGGTGAGAACATCACATGAACCAAAGTCAGACCGTTAACTGACTGAGCCACCCAAGCGCCCCTGTATCTTACATCTATTATCTCATGGAACCAAGACAGCTTGAGCCTTGCGTAGCACACTCTTCTTCTGAAAATTTCCACTGGAAGAATAGTCATGTGACAAGTAGCCATGAATGACCAAAAAGTGTCTTGGGCCACTTTCTCAACTTTATCCAAGAATTCCTTTCACACAGGCAGAGTATTAAGTACTTTAAAGAAATTATCTCATGCAATTCTCACAACTTCTCTCCGAAGCAAATACAGTTGATCTTGACCAACACAGGTTTGAACTGACTGGATTCACTTGTGTATGGGGGTTTTTTTTCCCAGTGAATAGGGTGCAGTGCTGTAAATGTATTTTCTCTATGATTTTCTTAATAACATTTTCTTTTCTCTAGCTTACTTTAAGGATACAGTATATAATATGCAACATACAAACTGTGTTAATTCAACTGTTTTAAGTTATTGGCTAGACTTCTGGTCAACAGTAGGCTATTAATAGTTATGTTTTTGGAGAGTCCAAAGTTATACACAGATTTTTGACTGCATAGAGGTGGTCAGTGCACCAAACCACCGTGTTGTTCAAGGATAAAACCTAAAGGGCTTAAAGCATAGGGCGAATCTCAAGCTATAGTTTGGGGAAGAATTTATAACAATGTAAGAGCTTCGACTGAGAAGGACTGAGTCACAGGATGCAACACATTCTGGGGAAACAGAATTTAGGACAGAATTCCTTTTTCTGAAAAGGGAGATCTGATCCACATTTGCTGGGTTTGGGCCGTTCAGCGTGTGGAGAAATCTCTATTGTATAAAGGATCTTGTACCTAACTAACTATTGAAGCTGCAAGAGAGGAGACATTCATTTGTTTGTTCTCTTTCCAAAAACATGTGGCCCCCGCTCTGCCCAGGAATATGAGTCTGGAGAAGTTGACCCAGAGATGTGGACAGAGCCAGGAAAGAGTGGGGATTTCTTGAGCATAATCCCAAAAGACTAAAGTAAGAAGTGACTGAGTTTCCCTCAACACTCAAGTTTAAGTTTTCTACCATCAGTAGAATTGGGGCTGGATCCAGACAGAGAAACAGAGTTCCCTTTTTACACGTCTAAATTGTGACTAGGAAATGTCTCTCACACACACACACACACACACACACACACACACACACACACACACACACACATCAGTGACATTTAAAGAGTGCTAAGTGTCATCTCATTTAATCGGGGAAAAAAATCCTCCAAGATAGGTAGTGCTATCTTTATATCAACACCTGGAGCAGAATTCCAGTGAGTAGGCAGCAGTGCCAGACTCGGATGAGGCACATGGCTTCACACCATGCCTCACGCTCTGAAACATTACAGTTTGTATTCTAATTGTCATTCATCTCTGAACATCTGCTTTGATTTTGTCTGTCAGTGCTTTACGAGGGATTTTTAAAAATGTATAAATGGTTCAGAATTTGTCAGTTAACCTTTTGTTACCAGGTTTTAGTTTTATTATGTTGTGCCCAGAAAACTTGACTAAGTGGTTCTACTTTTAGGAATTTATCGTGGTTTGCTTTAAAGACTAATGATTGCGTATTGGTATTCCTTAGAAATTTGAAAATAAAGTTATCAGGTTTATATTGTCTTAATGCAAATTTAAAGGCAAGATATTGCCGGACTGGGTAAAAAGAAAGACCCGACTACATCTTGTCAACTACAGCTACTCATTTTTAATGTAATGAAACAGATTGGTTAGAAGTTGAAGGGTGGAGTGGTGGAAAACATTTGCACAGTGCTTATTCTGTGTCAACAACTGTTCTAGGGGGGCACCTGGGTGGCTCCATCGGTTGAGTGTCCGGCTTCAGCTCAAGTTATGATCTTGCAGTTCTTGAGTTCGAGTCTCACATTAGGCTCACTGCTGTCAGCCTGTCAGCGCAGAGCCCACTTTGGATCCTCTGTCCCCCCTCTCTGCCCCTCCCCTGCTTGCACCAGCCCCTAAATTAATAATTATTTTTAAAAAAAGAACTGTTCTAAGTACTTCTCATGTATTAGCTCATTTATCTTCACAACCACTGTATGAGGGAGGTACTATTACTATCCCCATTTTACAGAGGAGAAAACTGAGCCAAGTAACTTATCCAAGGTCACACATTGTTCACATGAAGTCTGTATTTTTATATTTACAGAGCATTCATTTACAAGGGGCTTAGTGTGAACCTTGTTGTAGTAAAGCAAAGTATACATTTTTGCATATTTGTACACATTTTTGTCATTTTTTCTATACCACTCAATACATATAACCTCAAAAGACATCAAAATCAAGTTTTATGCTACTAAAGCTACAGTTCTATAAAACATGAAGACAAATGGCATTCTGCTATGGGAAACAGCAGTCTTCCAAGCTGCTGAAACAAGGAAAATGGTTAAAGGGTAGAAATTAGATAAGCCTACTAATACTAATGTAAAGAAAGTGGGGGAAAAAATCCCTATAATGACTATATTAATATCAGACAAGTAGATTTCACAGGAAGAAATATTACCAGAGATAGAGTCCTTTCAGAATAATACACTAATTTATCAAAATGATATAAGAATTAGCAATGTTTATGCTTCAAATAAAAATGTTCAGAGTATAGGAAGTAGAACTGATTAGAAAATAGGAGAAATAAACAAATGCACGATTATCACAGGAGATATCAATATCCCTCTCTTGGTATATGATAAAATAAGTAGACAGAAAATCAGTAAGGATATAATAGACTTGAACACTTTCAGTCAGCTCCATCTAATTGGCATTTATGGAACATTCTACCCAGTAACAACAGGACACAGTCTTTTCAATGTACACAGAACATTTACCAAGATAATGTCACATCCTGGGCCATAAAATAATTCTCAGTAAACGTATGAAAGGATTGAAGTCATACAAAGTATATTCTCTGTCCACACAGAACTAAAGTGAGAATCAATAACAGAAAGATACCTGGAACTTTCCCAAATATTTGGAAAGCAAATAACATTTTAAAATAAACTGTAAGTCAAGAGAGAATAAATCACAAAGGAAATTAGAAATTATTTTGAACTGAATAAAAATGAAAACACAGCATATCAAATTTAGTGACACGCAGCTAAAACAGTCTTAGAGGGAAATTAATAGCACTAACTGCTCCTACTGAAAGGAAGAAAGGCTTGCAATCAATGACCTTAGCTTCCACCTTAAGAGGCTGGAAAATGAAAACCCAGTGTAGGCAGGAAAAAAAAGTAATAAACAGAAAAATCAATGAAATAGTAAATGGGAAAACAATAGAGAAAGTCAATGAAACAAAAACCTGGTTTTGTGAGATCAGAAGTACAAATGCTTCTCATTATTTGCAGGAGTTATGTTCTATAAAGTTGGGGGGGACACTGAATTAGAGAACACTGAGCTGCCGCCGCTCGGGAAGATACAGGGGTAGGCTCCCACGAGCCTCTGGCCACACACAACATTTTGTCGGCCGATCAGTAATAGCCTGGCTGTACACGTGTCTCTGTTTAAAGACACCTTATCTAATCCACATTGTTGATTCATGAACATGGGACTTATGGCCTACAGCCCTCTAACTCATGCCTGGACAAACTTGATCTAACACATCTTCTCCATAAGGCACACCGCAGCCTTCTTGCATTTAAACAACACTTCAGCACTGTCCTTGGGGACCATTTTAAACAGCAAAATCACCAACAAAACCCACAAAAATGCCCCGGATCTGGCACTAAATAGACTGTGAAAAGGGCATTTGTTTACAAAGTGTCAGAGCTGTCTCACAGCGGCCCCTCTCAACCTCAGCTGGGAACTTGTGTGTTGGGCAACTCAAACTTTTTTCAACGTCTGTGCGTGTTTTCCAACATCTGAAAGCATTGCAGGTATTGACTCGAGGGTTACAAAAAATCTTAGCAAGTAGGTGAATTCATAAATACAGAACCCACACAAAAGGAAGATCAACGGTACTGATAAGCCTTTAGAAGACACCGATTACCAATGTCAGCAATGATAAAGGGTCACCATTCGACATCATTCAGTTAAGGGATAAAAGTGTAGGCAACTTTAGGCATATAAATTCCACTGCTTAGGTGAATGAAATACACACGTTTCTTAAAAGGTATGAGTCACCAAACCTCACTCAAGAAGAAAAAGACAATTTGAGTGATTTTATATTTATTAACAAAGCTAAATTTGTTATTAAAAACCTCCCCTCCCCACCCACCCAAAGAAAAACACCTCCATGCCTAGATGGCTTCGCTGATGATGTGTAGCAAATGTTTAAGAAAGAAATATACTAATTCTATACAAACTCTTCCAGAAAATAGTAGAGAGAACCCTTTCCAACTTCTTTTAATAATGCCAGTGTTGATCCCCAAATCTGAAAAAAGACATTACAAGAAGAGAAAACTAAATACAGAGCAACACCCCATAAAACATACTGAGAGAGTTTAAAGAAGATATAAATGAACAGAAAGACCCACCGTGGTGATGGACCAGCAACTCGATATTAAGAGGTCAGTTTATCTATGTATTCATGGCAATCCCAATAAAATCCCAGCAAGTTTTTTGTTTGTTTTACAGTAGTTGATGAGCTGATTCTAAAATTCACATGGAAATGCAAAAAAAAAAAAAAAAAAAACCCTTAAAATGAACAAAACAACTTTGAAAAGAAAAAGAACAAGAGGCTTTGCACTACTTGATTTCAAGATTTATTATAAAGTGGCAGCAAGCTAGACAGTGTGGTGTTAATATAAAAATATATGTATAGATCACTGGAACAGAAGAGAGATCCTGTATATATATGGCCAAATGGGAAAGAATCATCTTTTTAACAATGAGACCGGATCAAGTGGGGATTCATATGCCAGAGAGGAGAGAGTTATAATCCTGACTTCGTATTACACACCCTAATTAGAATGAAGGTAAGAGCTAAAACTTTAAAACTTGCAGAAGAAAACAAACATTTCATGATCTTGGAATAGGTAAGGAGTTCTTAAACAGGACATAAAACAAAAAGGAAGTGATGACTTGGGTCAGGCATTCCTCGTGTCTGACCTCTGTTGCCATTTCTGTCTCTGTTGTTTGTTGCCATTGCCTGGGTACCCGTAGGAATCAGCTGGGCTCCCCCTCCAACCCTTCGAAGGGGGCAACTTTGGCACTGGCCTGACCCCACTCAGCACCCTTTCCCTTCCACACGCCGGCTGCTGAGGCCGGCCCGACGGCCCACAGCGTCCCACCCCACACAGACTCCAAAGATGCCGCTAAGTTGGGATTTTGTCCTCCACCCGGCCCCCAAGTCCACCCTCATCTCTATCAGGGAAATGGGAGTGAAACTTAGTGGCCCCCTCAGCAGGCAGTGAGCGGCTCCACCGTGCTCAGCCATCTCCACTCCTGGCCTTAAAGTTTTGGTTACAGTGGAGACGGCTTTCTAGAGATTCCAGAGGTGATAGGAAATTCTTCCTACAGGGTTCATTCGGTCATTTCAGTGGGGATTTGTAGGCCACGTGGGACAGGGCACTGAACACAAAAGGATGGAGCTCCGTCTAGGAACAAAAGCCCCTGAGTCAGGGCGGGCCACGCCTTCTAACACCACCACTGCTTGAAAGCCTGACACCAGGGAGGGAGTAGAGAGTCCCCTTGCCCTACTGGACATTTGAAGCCTTTGGTATTGCAAATTCTCCCCTTATAATTGGCGAGTCAGTTCACTTCGTACCCACTTATTGAAAGGTCCTACTTAAATTTAAGTTCCTTTAATTAGGAGTTACTCTGAGGAGTTACACAGGTGACTCAGGCTGAGTCTTCATGCCCGTGCTCTACGCATGCAGGGGTGGGGCCACGACTGAGACCCCATCTCCCCGTTGCCAGGTGTGTACTGACTGCCTCAAGGTCAAGAAAGTAGTTACAAGGACCCAAATGCCCTGAGTAGGACTTTGGGCAGAGATGAGCCAGCACCAGCAAAGGCAAGGAGGTAAGAAGTCTCCGACTTGTCTGGGGAATATCAAGAAGTTTAGTTTGGAGCATGGGATGAAGTTAGGGATTTGAAGAGACAAGTCTGGAGCCAGACTTCAGGGGTGGGGGGTTTGGCTTGTTTGATAGGAATGAGGGACAGGCCCACCGGTCAGAGCAGGGCTGCGGCAGCCTCCCTGGGAAGGTCGACGCGGGAGGTTACGGGGCGAGTGCCGGACTCCAACTCGGATTAGCACCAGAGGCCGAGACTGAGAAGACAGAGATGCCCTCGGAGCCCAAATGTCCCTGGGGAGGGGGAGGCGGCGCACCCGGAGCCTGAGGTGTCTGTGGGGGGGAGGGGGGTCAGGCCGAGGTGGAGAGAGCCCCGAACCCTGGTGATGAGCGACAGTGGGCACCACGGTCCGCGAAGCGCCTTAGCGGTTGCTCTACGCGCCCCCATACCGCGTCCCGAGATGGGGAGCTCGGGGCTGAGATCCGGGAGGTCCCGGGCTCCCAGGCCGCACCTGGAGAGCCCGGGACAGCCGCTGGGGTCCCGGGCGACACGAGTTCTCTGGAATCGGGTGAGGAGGCTCGCGGAGCAGGGGGGCGCACGGCGCCTCCTCCGGGCAGCCGGCGGGGTGGCCCCGGGAGCCTCCGCCAGCAGCTGTTGCTGCCTTATAAGGCGGGGGCCGGGCGGCGCCGGGGGAGGGGCCGCAGCCGCCGGGCCTCCTCGTAGGCTCTCCAGCGGCGCGGGGCCAGCGAGAGAGCGCAGCGCAGCGCAGCGGCAGCAGGAGCAGGGAGCGCGCCGAGCGGGCCATGGGCACGTCAGGTGAGCCCGCAGGCGGGCCGGGCGCGCTGCGGGGATGGCTGGCGAGCCTCGGCCCGGGCATCCCCTCCTCCGCCGCCCCCCGCGGCGCGCCGGTTCCCCGGGGAGCGGGACGGCCGCCGCCACGCGGGATCCGGGTTCTGGCGGCGCCGCGGGACCCTCGGGTGCGGGATGCCGTGGCGCGCGGTGCGAAGCGCCCGCAGGCTCGGCGCCGGCAGTTTCCGGGGCAGCCAGGAAGCCGGGGTGGCCTTCGGGCCACCGCGAGAGAGGGAGGGAAGGCGAGACCGAGGGAGGGTCCCCCTGTCTGCGGGCCAGAGATTGCGTCAGGGAGGGCTTCCAGGCGCTGATGGGATTAGCGCTCAGCGTCCGGCCGAGGCGTGGCTTCGCTTTGTTTCTGGAGCAGAGTTAGAATCGGAAAAAAGCCTCCAAACTATGACAGCATCTCTTGCTGCAAAACAGCTCGCCCCACCGACCCTCCTAAGGACATCCTTTTCTTCTGTCGTTGCCCCTCCTCCCCTGAGCGCCCCCTCTGTGCCAGGCTCTGTGCCAGGCGCTCTCTGGCTCCACTCGGGTATATACACTCGCGCTTCCCCTTTATGTCTGACCTGTCGCTGCGCATCCTCACCACTGTGGCTGTCGGGGTGAACTTTCTAAAATGCAGATCTGACCTGTCACTCCCTAACACTTTCCATCCCATTGTCCGCAGGTGAAAGAGTACACACTCTTCCGCGGGGCTTGGAGCCCCCTGAGAGTTGGTTGTCACCCCTTAACTCCCCCTACACTCAGTTATTAGGAGCCTGGCAAGCTGCTCCCTTCCCCTGGGCTCCTTTTCCAGTGCTCACCGCCACCACTCTGCCTCTCCCACTTCGCTGAGGTGGCAAATCCTCCCCATCTATCTAGGTTCAGCTCCGCGCTGGGACCCCCTCCCCGATTTCCCCATTGCCCCAGAGGGACGGTCCCCACTGTGTTGCAGCACTCCCAGCAGGCAGCTTGGGACACTACCCCAGCCGTGGACCTGTTGCTCACAGGCTTCTCACTGCTGGTGGCCAGGGGCCATGTCTATTTCAGCATAGTTCCTGCCTCACAGGAGGCTCTCAGTGAACAGCTGTTCAGCAGAGTTCCGGAGTCCTGCTTCATGGGAAGCTGGGTTGTCATCCTCAGGTGGGTGAGGCAGGGTCCCTTCTTGAATCTCTTCTCAAGATCCAGACTCATGAGGTACCCATGCTGGGAGTAAGTGGCTTTCCCCGGCGTTGTTCCTGCCCTGCCCTGACAAGTCTGCCTTTCAGCCCTGGCTCTGCTAATCACTAGCTGTGTGATCTTGAACAAGACTTTTCTCCTTCTCTGTGCCTCAGTTTCCCCATGTATACAGTGACGGTGGTCCCTATGCTCTCCAGTATGGAAAGTGGCATAAGGAGTTGCCATGTAGTTGAAGGACAGGATGATAGGTGTTGATGGGGCAAGAGTGCGGCAGATGTGACAAAGCATTTTGAACATCAACTCCTTTCTCTGTACCTTTGGAGAAAATCCACAAATTCTCTAAAGCTACATTTTTATCAGTTGTTTCTGGCTTGTTCCCTAAGAAACAGTTTTCCAGAACTTCTACTAGTCAGCTGTATGCCCATTCTCCTGTTATCCATCTATCCAACCCTCCCTCCTGCCCTCCTCTCTTCCCTCCTTTACTCTTTCCCACTCTTCCCTCCATCCCACCATCTATTAGGTCTACCAAGCCGCAGACCCACTGCTGTGGAGGGCATGGCCTCTGTCCTCAGGACTATTCATTTGGATCATGAAATGAATCATAAAGCTAATTGAGGCAGGTGTGGGGGGGGTGGGGGGGTGGATAGGCTCCAGTAATAGGTAGGAGGGGATTCAAACCTTAAGGCAGTGCAGGTGGCGAGGGATAGGAGCTCAAGGAGGAGGGAAATCTCTGCAGAGGGGACCGTTGCAGCCTCCTGGAGAATCTTGGGGATTTGTACTTTACCCATGGGATCTAGGGTGCCATTGAAAGACATTGATCTAAACATGGCAAGACCAGAGTTGTGCCAGGGTGGATCAGATGGGGAGGGTGGAGGCGGGAGGCAGGGGGAGCTGCTGCAGTTAACCCAGGAGAGAGATGACGGAGACGTCTGAGGGACTGCAGAGGAGGAGGAGATGAATTTTTGAGATGGTAGCCAAAAATGGACTTGGTGTCCAACTTACTGTGAATGTGAGGGAAGGGCCAGCCTTGTGAGTCTGGGTGCGGGATAGTGGTAACAACTTGCAGGACTAGAAGTGCACAGTCAGGCCAGTTTCAGAGGAGGAGGGCAGTACAGAAGGCAGGTAAGAGCTGGTCCTACCACGTACCCAGGGACCTTCCAGAATGCTGCTCCAGGCCTATCTCCCTCATAGCCACATGCATTTTATGGGACTCTCCCACAGACCATGAGCCCCCAGGTAGTGTCTGGCTCCCCTAAGGGTCCTCAAGAGAAAGTGAGCCCCATGGGCCTTCAGCACAGGCCCAGCCTTGAGGTTCCAGACCATCAGCCTGAGGTTACCCGCGCCTGCCATCCGATAGCACTCACAGATACCTATCTACACAGGATTCCAGAAAGACCAGGGTGAAGAGCCAGCCCCTGCCTCTTTTGGACCTCAGTTTCCTCATCATTGCATAGGGGCTAATCTCTTTTCAATATTTAACCTCAGATATATTCCGGAGCTGCCTGGGGTTGTGGGCATTGCTGAAAAAGTATCAAACAACCGACCCAGATTAAATTCCAGAAGATACTCAGCCCAGCACTTAGAGCTTCCCAGGACCTGCTCCTAGCCCTGGTCTCCCTGCTGGGCTTCAGTTTGCAGCACGTGTGATGGGAACACAGAACGGCAATGACCTTGGGCTCTGTAGAAGCCTCTAGCCTAATAATCGTGATTACCAATTATTAAGCTTCTACTACGTGCCAGACTTGGAACGAGGTATTTCATATGTGTTACCAACATCTGTAACAGCACTACAAGGTGTTATTATCAATTTTATAGATCTACAGAGGTTGACTACCTTGCCCAAGTTCACACCTTGACCAGTAAGTGGACAGATTGAAATCTGACTTCCCACCTGTGTGCCTGCCCCTCGGACACACTGACCGCTTTTCTACCTGCTCCCCACCTGCTTCTCACCTGAGCTGCCAGCCTCACAGGGAACTCTACATGCCCTGCAATTATCGCTGAGAATCTTAGTGTCCCTCCACCCACATCTCCCAGCACTGGGGGATATAAGAGCAGAAGGTCTTTGGGAACCAACTAGCCCAGGAATTTTCTACCGAGGGGGGCTGTCACACCTCTGCTAAGGGAGGCTGTGCGGGCCGGGTCATTTCCAGAAGTTTCATGTCATCTGTTGATTTTATTGAAAACAAAAGTGGTTCAAAGAAAGGGCTTCCTGCTCCGAAGATGTTTTGAAAACCACAAATGTCATCCTTCCTTCACACAGATGGGGAACCAGGGCCAGGGAGGCAGGGACTTGCCCAGGGCCTGGGGCAGGCCCGAGGGGCCACAGGCAGGACCAGAATATGGACAGCCACTTTGCAGGCCAGCAAGCCCTCTCCCCTCCCTGGTTCCTTCAGTCCTTCAAGGACAATTGTCTGCCCATGAAGGGGCAGCTGGGGCCCAGTGCTCTGGGACATCCTTGTTCCAGTAAGCAATTGAGCAACTCTTCAGTGACCATCATTTTTGCCATTATGAAGAGGAAGATGTATGTGAAGTGGGAAGTGTGTGAGATTTGAGGAAGGGAAGAGGGCGAAGGGAGCGACATACATTCTTAGATCTGGCTTTACTGTGGACTGATTGTGAGACTTTGGGCAATTCACGCGTTCAGCCATTTCTGTTCTATGGTTTCCTCATCTGTCATGAGAAGGCTCCCATCCCGGCGCCTTCTCTGTGCTCGTGTGGGACTTCCATTCGTTCGTCGTGTGCTCCTTCACACAGCAAATGTCTGAGCCCAGAGGTACTGAAAGAAGTCATCAAAGACCAATTTAAATACCAGCAGCTCTGCTTTCTTTAAAATCTGGGAAGGGCGGGGTACCTGGCTGGCTGGTCGCCTGCACACTCTTGATCTGTGGGTCATGAGTTCAAGACTCATGTTGGGTATAGAGATTACTAGTAAAAATAAGTAAATAAATGAACCTAAAAATTTTGTTTTAATCTAGGAGGAGCTTTGACAGGGCAGTTTCTCCTAAGGCCAGACGCCAAACGGTCCCTGCCCAATAGTGATGATAATAATTATCGTTGAATTTAGTAGCTGTTCACTGTGACCCAGAACTGTTCTAATGCATTTCCATAGATCAGTTCGTTCAATTCTCCCAACAACCCTGTGAGGTAGAAACTGTTATCCCCATTTTATATGTGGGAGAAATGAGGCACAGAGTGATCGAGCAACTTGTCCAAGATCATACAGTGAGTAAAAGCTGGGATTTGCCTCTTGAGTTTCCTGGAAGCCAGGCTGAAAGAGGAAGAACTACCCATCTGGAACTCATTCTTTGTTGTTGTTGCTGTTTTTTAATCAATTTGTAATTTTTCTTCCTGATAAACTAGCAAAACCAGCTTTGCCCCAAAGGCGGGACTAGGTGGCTTTCCAGCCTCTTGCCAAGGGGACAGAAGGGGCTTGTTCACAATCCCCGCCCTGACCCTCTTTGGTGGGGATCCTGGAGAGGGCAGAGGAATGAGTCAGGCCCGGCCCAGGAGGCCTCAGAGGACATCCAAGCTGAGGGAGGAGCCGGCCCAGCCCCAGGGCTGGGGGGAGGGTCACGACCGTAGTCTTTCTCCGGCAGTGGCAGTTAGAGGCTTGGGCGGCACACGCTTGTACCTTCAAGAGCCCCCATCCCATTCATTGTCCTCTACCCTGGCAGAGACAGCCCAGTCCTGGCGCCTTCTCTCAGCCACAGGGAGCCATGCCCAGGCAGCTCCTTCCACCTTCCAGAAGCTCTGACCTCAGGCCCCACAGCTGCCGCCTGGAGCTTCTACTCCCACAGCACCTGATTTTCATGGGGGGGGGGCGGGGGGAGGCCCTCAGGCAGGTCCGTCCATAAATGGCTTGGCATGGAGGAGGCTCTTGAGAAAGTTCTTTTCTCCTCATACTTCCTCCTCCTCTGGATCTGAAGACTCAGCCTCCCTGGACCTGGATCTGGAAACCCCGCTGTCTCCTCTGTGTGCTTCCCTCTGTCGCATGGCCCCCCAGGGCCCCGTGTGGGGTGAAGGACAGGGTTTCCCTCTTTGTGAGCCTGCTACCCCTGTACCAGTTGTGGGAACTTGAGCAGGTTACTTCCCTTCTGGAGCCTCAGTTTCCTCATCAAAACAAACAAACAAAACCAGGTACAGCAGTCGGGGGGGCTCCCGCAAAGGGCGGTGATTAGGGTGATAGGTAAGTAAGGTCATGCACGGGCCTGGCACCTAGAAATAGTTGGTCAGCAAGCAGAAGAAAGGACCTTCTTCATTCTGGGCTGGCACCCTGAGCCTGTATGACCCCTCTGAGCCTCGGTTTACCCTGCTACAAAATAAGGACACCATCACTGCCCTCCCCCTTTGTGGGGTGTCTGTGAGGGCTCTCCCTGTCTTCTGTGGGGTTGGGTGGATTTTCTTTGACTTTTAATCTTTATCTTTGTCTATGTTATTGGGTTTTCCTACAGAGTGAGGTGTGCCTTTTGCTGGGTGTGGTCACAAGTGATATCTTGCCTCCGGGAGAGCCTGCTCTGAGGAGCCACCTGGGCGGGACTGGCCTCTGAGGTGGGAGGGACTCCTGGGGCCAGCTGGAGATGTGGCCTTGGGGCCCCCATGCCTCCCAGCCGGGGGCGGGGAGAGAGGCAACCCTACCGAAATGTCTTCCTGATTCATTTCTAGAAACTCTGGCCTAGGAAGCTGGCCCTGCTGGCGACAGTGCCCAGCTTTGGTTTCTGGGCACCAAGCTTAGACTGGGCACAGGAACTTTCACTTTTGTTTCTTTTTACTTCCCCACATTCTGGGAATGCAGTGACCTAGTTTCTAGCAGCCTTATATGTCCGTCTTTGCCAAAAAAACCTGCCAGGACCTCCAGCACTATTGGGTCCCCGTGCAACCTGAGCCCGGCCCTCAAGGCTGTTTTTAAATTTGTTTTTTTAAAACTTTTTACTGTTTATTTGTTATTTTGAGAGAGAGAACCAGAGCGTGAGTGGGGGAGGGTCAGAGAGAGAGGGAGACACAGAATCTGAAGCAGGCTCCAGGCTCTGAGCTGTCAGCACAGAGCCCGACACAGGGCTCGAACTCACAGACCGTGAGATCATGACCTGAGCTGAAGTTGGACGCTTAAGCACTTAACTGACTGAGCCACCCGCGTGCCCCTCAAGGCTGCTTTTAAACCAGCTTCATCTTAACTATCCACTTGCTCCCCGGGTCTCCTCCTTCTCCCCATTGCCCCTGATACTCCAGATTCTGGGTCCTGCCTGGCTTTCTCTGTGCCCCTGCACCTCCTCACTGCCTCCTGCAGGAAGCCTTCCCCGTTCATCGGTGGTCCCCATTGCCCATGCCACTCAGTCCCGTGTACCTCCTGTGGTGTCCCACTGTGGCCTGCCTGGGACATAGGAGCTGGCCCTCAGATAGGGATCCTCTGCCACCTTGACCCTGTGCACCCACACCTGCCCCTGCATGTACACATAACACTTATCTTGATCACTACCTCCCCTCAGAGAAGCTATGAACTCCTTGGAACCCTGAGGCGAGTCATTCACTTGTCTCCTCTCACCCCACCCTGATAGGACCTTATGGGATCTCAGGATTTGAAGGGACTTTAAAATCATCTGACTGGCCTCCAGTGCCTGAATCCCTTTGAGAGGAATCACTTTGGTTGTATTCCCCCAGTGCTGGGGAGCTCATTACCTTGGGAGGGTTTCAGTTGTTAGAAAGCTTTGATTGAGAGAAAGATCTTTCTTAGGCTGAGCTGAAATCTGTCATCCCTGCCCTTTCCACCCGTTTACCCTGACTTTGCCCTGTGGACCCCAGAATTCAATAGAGGCCTCCACTGTGTCTTCTAAAGTCTGATCTCCAGGATGAACATACCCAGTACTTGTACCCATTCTTTATAAGATCCCCATTTCCGGTCTTTTCACCTTGTCACCACTTCTGGACACGCTACAGACGGTCGCCGCCTCCAGACGAGGCCGGGCCCAGGCCGAGTGAAGCACTCCGACATGAGCCCCTTCTGGTTCCCTTGAGTTGCTATGGCTTCCACCCGAGATATTCTTTAAGAACCTCTGTGACTCCATAATCCCAAATACCACATTCACATGCTAAGCCCCAAATCTTTTTTACTGTGGTAAAAAAGCCAAAAAAAACATGACGTAAAATTTACCATCTTAACCGTTTTTGAGTATACTGTTCAGTAGTGTTAAGTATATTCACGTTGTTGTACACTAGATCTCAAAACAGTACCTTCTCTTTTCTTCCTCCCATAAATCTGAAATCTTTACCTTTCATACCAGCGAGGGTCTGGCCCCTCTGTTGGCCACAAAGACCTGAAGAGTTCAGCTTGCAGCTCCACCTCCTCCTGCGCCCAGCTACCACCACCCGTTTGTTCAGTGCCCCGTGTCTGCCCCTGTGTTTGCCTCCCAAATCCTGGCGTTCAGCCCCGCCACCCCCTGCCTGCGTGATGCTGTGACCGGACCTCACTGAACGGCCCTGCTGGGCCCCAGAGTCCTAACTCTTCAGTCATCAGAACCCCCTCAGGCAGCTAGACTACCACCCGCACTACCCACCTCTCATTTAGCCAAGGGCAAACCTTCCTTCTGCTTCTCCTCAGAGACCCAGTGGGATTTGATCTGAAGCCCCGGGGGACATGGGGACTCTGGCTGAGGGAGGGGAAGAAGACTCCCTGTGGGGTCATCTCAGCCTCTGGGGCGAAAAGAGCAGAGCAGAGGAAAGGCAGGCTGGTGAATGATCTGGGGGCAGGGGTAGGCCACGCCTCAGGGAAGGGCCCCTGCTGGATGGGACAAGCTTAGTGTAAGCCACCATCCTGTCCCCCCCCCGCCCCCCCACTCATGGTTTATACTTTTTACTTGTAACCCACCTAACTCACCCCATTTCACAGAGAGACACTCCCAGAATCCTAAGGCTGGTGCTCAGTGACTTCACAGTCAGCCTAGCTGGCTCGGTACGGGCATCCTTGGGGCCTCCGTTCAGGGCCCACCTTCTCTATCCCCCAGCCCACGTTAGGCTGCTTTTCTCCAAGGTCCTCTTGCCCTAGGCTCACTGCACCTTAACCCTCTCACACTGTTTACAAGGCTGTCTCCCTTCTGTCTGTGAGCTCACTGAGGGCAGGACCTCTCACACACAATCCAGGGCCCGGGGCAGAGAAGGCGCTCAGAGAGCAGACGAACAGATGGTGGATGGTGGGTGGGTGGACGGCTGCCGCCGTCGCTGCTGAATAGATCATGAATCAGAAGATGGATGGGTGAGTGGCGGGGAGACGGGTGGAAGGTGTGGGATGGATGAGGTTCCGTCTCCGATCCAAACTGGTGTGACTTCTGTCCTCTGCTGACCCTGCCTGCACTTCACCCACTTATTCCCTCCCTGACTGCAGCCTCCTCCAATCTTGTCATTTCAGAGGCCATGACCCAGTTGGGCCCAGGCTCCACCTCTTCCCTCACCGCACGCATGCCTGGGTCCAGCTGGCCCCACCCTGCTCCCCCGCCCCCCACCACATTCTTTTCCACCCTGTCCCTCACTCCACCTCCCCGGTGCTGTCCTCCCCTGCTCCCCTTCTTCACCTGTCCCTGTCACCCTCCCCGCAGCCCGGCCTGTTCTTCGCAGGCTCCCGCCTCCGGCCCTTCCGGGTCCCCGCTGCGTCCAGTGAGTGGGTCCACTCTGAGATACTCAGTCTCCGCACATCTTTTCCCAGCGGTTCCGTTGCTCACTCTCCTGCCCACAACCCCCTGTGTCTCCTGTGCACCTGCAGCCCATCCTCCCCCAGCGGCCAGCACAGTCTCTCAGAAACTCAGATCTCAGGGGCCCAGCCCCCTGCGCCCCTTCAGTCGCTTCCAGTTGCCCTGGGTCAAGACCCAAATCCCTAACGTGGTCCACATGGCCCTACGTGACCCCGGAGGTGCAGACGTGCAGAGATGTGGCGGGTGACATCAGGGGTATGAAGCAGGGCATTGTGGTTGCTCAGCTGGCCCGGGTGCCCAAGGGGAGCCGAAGGGGAGCCGCGGCCCGTCCCTGTGGCCTGAGGGTCGAGCTGGGCGTCACTCTGAAGCCTGCCGTCCTGCTTGTGATGGGTCTTTTCTCTGCACTGAGACATTCTCCGTTTTGAAATTATTGCAGCTTCCAAGCAGTTTAATAACGAGGTCCTGAAGGCCCACAACGAGTACCGGAAGCAGCATGGCGTCCCCCCGCTGAAGCTCTGCAAGAAGCTCAACCGGGAGGCCCAGCAGTGAGTGTGCCCAGAGCCCCGGGTGGCTCTGGCCCTTCGTGGTGCTGTTGCCGCAGTCGTGGCGGGGCCCTGGGGTAGCTGGACGGACCTAGGACGGGGTGGGGGCTGGGGGGCAGATGCAGCCAGGCTTGAACAACCCTTGTGCCACTTAACCTAGGCAGGTCCTTTTCCTCCGAGCCTCGGTTTGCCCCTCTGTGAAATGAGACTGTTGGGGGCTCGGGAGAGAAGCTGGCACGATGCTCCTGGTTTGGCAGCGAGCCCGGGGCAGGGAAGGAGGCGCCGCCGCCCACCCCAGGTTGGGGCCCATACGCTGGGGCTTCCCTGGGCGGCGCCCGCTCTGAGGACGCCCGTGGACTCCGGCAGGTATTCCGAGGCCCTGGCCAGCACGAGGATCCTCAAGCACAGCCCGGAGTCCAGTCGCGGCCAGTGCGGAGAGAACCTGGCATGGGCCTCCTACGATCAGACAGGTGGGTCACTTTCTCACCCTCACCGCCCCCACCCCTCCTGAGCTGGGCCCCGGACATCCAGTAGTCAGGCCCCTCCTGGCCCCAGCACCCTCCTCGGGGTGGCCTTGGTGCCACAGGCCCAGAAAGAGAGAGGCGCCCCCAGAGCCCTCTGCCTCTGTTCCCAGGGGCTGACCGCAGGTCACCGCAAACTCTCCAATGGCCGGCTCCGGGCCAGGCCGTGCTGGGTGCCAGGGACACAGAGATGAGTCAGACTGCCCAGCCCTCCCTTTCGGAAGAGCTCCCAGCCGAGGAATGGGGGGCGGGGGAGACAAATCATTTCTGTGCCCTTTTTGTGCAAAGTTTCGGCCTGACCCTGAGGGCGCCCCGGTATCCCCAACTACAGAAGAATTGGACTTTCTTCACGTTTTTCTTTCTTTTAAGTGTTGGTGTATTAACTTTTATCACCAGAAAAATACATTCCAGCTTTTTCCATGTTAGAAAAAAAAAATGAGGAAGACAGTTCCTCCATCCAAGGTCACAGCCGGGAATAACGATCCCACCACAACTGACCAAACATTCTTGAGCTTCCTGGCTCTGACAGGACTGTCCGGCTTTTTAGGAAAAAATGCTGGAGAGAGCTACATTGCCCTCTGAAGCCTTCTCCAGATCCCGATGGGAGGATGACGACTCCCTCCCTCTGGGGGCTGACATTCCTGGGAGTTCCCTGCGGGGTGGGGGTGGGGAGGCCCTGTGGGCTTCCTGGTCTCCCCAGAGCAGCTGTGCACATGCTCCCGAGGAAGGTGGGAGCCTGCAGCCTGCAGCCTCCTTCCCAGGTTCAGGCCTTGGGCTTTGGTGGGCCGGGGTGGGGGAGAAGTCGCCTCAAAGGGACGGGAACAGATGTGATTGGTCCCAGCCTGGCACTGGGTCCCTGTGGAGCCTTGAGTGAGTCACTCCCCTCTCTGGGCCCAGTTTCCCCATCTCTGTTTCATTAGGCTGTCTTGATCCCTGCCCTGGCTACGCACTGGGATCTTTTGCAGTGCTTAAAAAATCCCAACACCCGGTCTCTCCTCCGGAGACCCTGATACAATCAGTCTGTGGCAGGCCCCAGGCATCAGCAACTTTTTAGTGCTCCCCAGGTGAGGCCAGTGTGTAGCCTCTGGGGTCTCAGGTCTTGCCACTCAAAGTGTGGTCCACCGGCCATACTTTGAAATGCAGACTCAGAGCCTTCGCCCTTGACCTCCGTAAGTCAGAATCTGTAGTTTCACAAGCGCCCCCGGTGATTCATGCACAAATCACAGTTCAGAGTGGGGCTAACTGCTGCGGGATCTGAGGCTCCCACCTGTGTCCCAGACAACAACAGCTCCCAGGGAAATGCTGGGGGTTTTCTCCTACCAGCACCTGCCGGGCCAGGGGCCAGCCAGTGCTCCAGGTGAGGACGCTTCTGCCTGCAGTGGAGACCCTGGCCCACCAGCCCAATTGCTTTTCCTCATGTGGATATTTCAGGAGACAGACTTGGGGTGGGCAGAGTCTCCAAAAACTCAGAACATCGTTAGAAGCCCTTGGAGTACGTTGCATCAGCCCCTGTACGGAGGCCAAGGGAGGGGAAGGCTTTGCCTAGGATTACATAGCAAGTTGGTGGCAGGGCAGGGACACAGAGGCAGTTCCCCAGCCCCAGGCCAGGGCTCTTCTCAATCTCCAACAAAGCCCTCTCTTCAGCCTGGATACACTCCTGGGCAGGAGCCCCTATTTCAGCTCACTGGTGCTTCTAACTGTGAAGTGGGTAGTTTGGTGTTGATGGGAGAAGATGGAAGGAGTGGTGAGTGGGTTGATTTTGCTACTGAGGTGGGTTTATTTATTTCAGTTTATTTATTTTGAGAGAGAGAGAGAGCGAGCACTCTGGAGGGCCAAAGAGAGAGGGAGAGAGAGAATCCCAAGGAAGCTCCATGCTCTCAGTGCAGAGCCCAGAATGGGGCTCAAACCCACGAACTGTGAGACCATGACCTGAGCCAAAATCCAGAGTCAGACGCTCAACCAACGGAGTCACCCAGGAGCCCCTATTCCGCTGCTGAGGGGCTTTTTTGTTTTGTTTTGTTTTATGTTTTTTACTTACTTCTGAGAGAAGGAGAGCGTGAGCAGGAGAGGGTCAGAGAGAGAGGGAGACACAGAATCTGAAGCAGGCTCCAGGCTCTGATCTAGCTATCAGCACAGAGCCCGACACAGGCTCAAACCCACGAACCGTGAGACCATGACCTGAGCCGAAGTCAGACACTTAACCAACTGAGCCACCCAGGTGCCCCAGGCTTTCTGCTGCTCAGTTTTAAGCAGTGTCTTTTCCCTACAGGAAAGGAAGTGGCTGATAGATGGTACAGTGAAATCAAGAACTACAACTTCCAGCAGCCTGGCTTCACCTCTGGGACTGGTGAGTGAAGGCCTGGTCCTGGGTAGGGTTGCAGTTTGGAAAGAAACTAACCCTCTGAAAAGTGGCCATTTCCCTCCTATTTTACCTCTTCCATATTTCTCTGGTGTGACTTTGCCCAAAGGGCAAAACTCTCTTTCCCCATCACTTCTCCCAACACACACACATCCCCCTCCACCTGAGAACACCCGAGCCACACGATTCCCACCCCAGCAGCTCCAAGTTCTCCAGATGTCACAGGAGGCTGTGGATGTTACCAGCTGCTCAGTGCTTCCTCCCAGGAGTGGCGCAACGGCCCACCATCCTACTGCCAGTGTAGCTTCTAAAGCCCTCTCTTCCGGAAAAGGGCCAAACTGCTCACTCTCTCCTCCGGGTCTGAATTCCCTCTCCCCTCATCCAAACCCCCCTCCCCACGTGCTTCCCATCCCTACACCCTCCCAGGCTCCCCCTTCATCTTGTCTCTCCAGTTTGGGGTTCAGGTGAGCTCGGAACGCAGAGAGCCTAGGTCTGCGCTCAACTCCAGCACTATTAGTTGTGTGAACTTGGGTTGACTCCCTGTGCTTCCCCGTCCCGGAGGGGGAGGGGCGAGGTGGTACAGCCTCCAGGGGACATTCTGAGAGCTGGCGTTTAGATGCGGGAAGAGCCAGCTTTTGAAGCAAGGCTTTTCTGCAAGGCCTCTAGAGTGAGCAGTAAACGTTCAGCTTATTCCAGCCCCCGCCAGCTGCTCTGAGCTCTGGGCTCCCTCCTGCCCTTCAGCAGGCTTCCCTTACCTGACACCTGTCTTTCCTCAGAACTGACTCACATCTACTCGCGACCCAGAGTGGGTCAGAAGGACTGTGAGGTTCTCTGACCAGAAGGCACCAGGGAAACTGAAAAGGGGATTCTCTGCCCACCCCGTTCCCTCTCCCCTGTTCCATCCCACCCATGGGTGGGGCCACTATGGCCTCTCAGCCCCTGGAGCATTCTTCAGAAGCAGGAAGTGACATGTTCTCGGAGCCAGTCACGGTTTCCTGTGGTTTGCTGCTCACCCTGTTGGGCAGGGGTTCTTGCAACAGTGTGGGCAGCACTGCGGGGCCGAGGTGGAAATATCTGCGGAGGCATCTCTCCTCCCAGCTCTCCGGGCCTGGGGCAAGGAGGTGGCTGTCAGGACCCTAAGTAAGAATTGGTGGTTGTATGGCCGCTCGATTCAAGGGGTGAGGAAGGGAAGAGTAACAACTTCCTACCAGTGTTTAAGGCCGTGTATGCAGACCTGTCTTCTTTTCATAAAGTTCAATGTCCAGAAGACATTTTATTTCACAGCATCTGGAATTGCTTACCCCATGAGCAAGACTCACGAGCAATTGGACATGTGTCAGAGCGAGTTGGTAGCGTTGCTCATGTGCATGGCAATCGTACAGTGCTGCCACAGCCACAGCCACGTGAGCCTCACAACACCATTTGTAGGTGGGGCTTTACTCTACCCATTTTGCAGAGGAGGAAACTGAGGTCTGTAAAGAGGAAGAGTCTTCTTTTATATCTCCTGTGCTCAACCTGGTGCTTTTCTCATGACCTCTCCTCCAAGGTGGGCATCTCATAAGTGTCAGAGCTGGGAACGGGACTCAACTTTCCATGATCACTGACCACCTGTTCAACCCATTGCCCCCCATCTCCCACCCCTAAAGAGGAAGCCCCCAGAGCAGCTAGCCCCTGTGCTGTCCCCTGTGCCAGTGGGCCAGGCCTGGGGACAGACCGCATGACCCTAAGACAGGAGCACAGCTTTGGGTGCGATAATCAGAGCCTGCAAGACCCTTAAAGGTCCTCAGCCCATTCCCCGTGCCTCAGCCTCCCCAGAGCTGCCACTTGCAGGGATTCCCTGGCCTGAGTCCATGATGTAGGGGAAGAGCCCTTGAAATACCCTGTAATCTATCCCCGCCCGCCTTGGGTCAGCATCTTGTGATGAAGGTATAGTTCTGTGCTATGTGCTGAGTGGAGAGAAATGACTTCTTGCAAAATTTCTTTGTTATTTTCTGTTTTAATGAGCAGGTTTGTTTGTTTATTTATTCTGAGTAAATAATACTTTTACATGACATGAAACTTGCAAACTGTATAAGGAAAAATCTTCCTTCCCCCCCCCCACCCCCCCCCCCGGTCTCCGGAACTTTCCCTTCCAACCAGTGATACCAGTTCCTTGGGTATCATTCTAGAGTTGTTCTGACTTTATACCAACATTTGTGTAAATATGTTCTCTTTTTCCCTTTTTTAATGTGCCAGGTGTATGATCTGTTTTGTACTTTCTTCGTGCAGCAGAGTGTCAGAGATTGATCCATATTAACACAAAAAGAGCTTTTTCATTCTTTCCTCCTGTTGTACATTATTCCTTTGCAAGCATATTCTGTAATGAATGTGTATTTTAGCAAGTTTGGGTCCATAGCAGGAAAGAGGATGTGATCCCTTTGGGGTGGGCGTGGGGGGCGGGGGGGAGAAGGAAAGGAAACGGTAAGTGATTTAGTTAGAAACCACTGTGTATCTGATGGTTGCTAAGGAAGTCATGTCCTTTAACTCATCTCTGAATACCCATACTTAATTATCTCTGTAACCAGAGACCTCCCCAGCCAGACGAAGAATAACTTAGTCTCATCTGTTTGGAAAAGGCTTCCACAGGCATGCATACTGCTGAGATGCACCTTGTGTCTGTAATCATTTCCTTGGCAACCGGCAGATAAAAGGCAGTTCGTCCTTGTCTGGGCAGCAGAGAGAGTGAATGGTCAGTAGTTAAAGCATGTGGTTCTCTTGAGAGAAAAGGCTTGTGTGGAAAAGGGCTTGAGCCTTAACATAGAGGCAGCTTTTAGGAGCAGTGACGCCGGGCAAAGCTGCTGAAGGCCTGGAGCTGTGACTCAAAAGTGTAAGGACCAAGGGTGAATTGGCAAGACGTATTTCCCTCTATTTTGAGGTGAAAATCAAAGTTTGATGGGCAATGGTTAATACAAGCTTAAGGAAACGTGATAAAGATGCATAATTGAACCTAGTGTTTGCTTTCCTGAAGTTCTTGCTTTGATTTTATCACAGCAACTCTACGGATCAGGGTTTATGTTTGGTTATTCTCACAATTTAGTAAGCTCAAATCTTTTATGGATGTAGACAAAGAAAAAAAGTATACCTAACTTTTAAAAGTTATAAAAATGGAGTTCATCTGTAGGGCTAAATGTACAATGTAATCAATGAACATTTATTCAGTCCTTACTGTACATGAGACACAATGGAAGGTATCAACTGAAGTGTTGGAAGAGTGTGAGTATCTACCTTTCTTTCTTTTCTTTCCTTCCTTCTTTTTTTCTTCCTTCCTTCCTTTCATTTTGTGGTAAAATATATTTGCCATAAAATTAACCATTTTTGAGAATGCAGTTCAGCGAGATTAAGTACGTTCACATATTATGCAGCCATTGCCCTGTCCATCTCCAGAACTTTTCAGTCATCACAAAATTAAACTCTGAACCCATTAAACAATAACTCCCATCCTTCCCTCCCCACCTCCCCGCCCTTAAGCTCTAATAACCACTATTCCACTTTTGTCTCTATGAGTTTGACTATTGTAGGTATCTAATATAAGTAGAGTCATTAATAGTTGCCCTTTTGTGTCCGGCTTACTTGAGTTAGCATAATGTCCTTAAGGTTCATCCTCAAGGTAGAATGTATCAGAATTTCATTCCTTTTTTGAGGCTGAATAATATTTTATTATATGTATATATACAACATTTTGTTTATCCATTCATCCATTGGTGGACATTTGGGTCCCCCACCCCCTTTTGGTTATTTTAAATAATGTTGTTGTGATCATTGGTATACAAATATCTGAGTCTCTGCTTTCAGTTCTTCTGGATTTATACCCAGAAGTGGAATTACTGGATCATATGATAATTCTATATTTCATCTTTTGAGGAGCCACCATACTGTCTTCCACAGTGGCTGCACCACTTTACATTCCCATCAGCAATGCATAAGGGTTCCAATCTCTACACATCCTCAACAACATTGTTTTCCTCTTCTATAAAAAAAAAAAAATAATATCCATTCTAAGGGACGTAAAGTAGTTACCTCTTTCTTTCTTACCTGCCTTGTGAGAAACCTAGCTATTCGGATCACAATTTTCCTCTTTCCCTCTGTCTCTTCTATTCTTCATCAGATATTTATTGAGCATCTACCTGTGCCAAGCTCAGTGCTAAACACTGGGTATATTGCGGTCAATAAGAAAGGTGAGGTGCCCACCCTCAAGGAGGAAACATAGTCTCTTCAGTGTTGTTTTAGCAAATGAATACCATTCTGTGATATGGAAGTAAATATTGACTTGTCAAATGATATCGGTAAGTTCTCAACAGTAAAGGTGGGAGGGATAAGCTCCCAACCTCTACACCTAGGAGCCAGAAGTATTAATTATCACTGAGCAAAGAGTCCATTACAGCAACTCTTTGACTCCAAAGCAGAAGGGGAGTTGGAAAGAAAAAGCTTGAAAGAAGCAGTGAGTGAGGGGCAGGCAGCCTGAGATGCTGAGAAGCCTAGCAAATCACAGAAGTGTCTGGAGGATCAGGCAGTAGCTTGAGAAGGAACTGGGCTGTTTGGCTCAGAGCAAAGGGAATTGAAGGAAGCTCTAACCTGTCAAGGTCTCGAAGAGCTCCAAATAGAAGGCCTGCACTTCAGTGAGGGCAGAACCCAAGTCCAAGATGGTTCTTCCATATGCCTTTTCATTCATTCACTCATTCCATTCATTCATTCATTCAACAAAAGTTTGGTTTACACTTTTCACGTGCCAGGCTGTGCCAGGGTACTGAACATACTGAAACAGTTTCTTTCCTGCCTCTGTGAGTGTCATAGCCTAGTCAAAAAGCCAAGCAGATTAGCAAGAAATCAAACACACATAACATTGCAAATGGTAAGAGTGCTGAGGGGGGAAAACAGGGTATGATAAGATGATCTCGAGAGGGAGGTGTTCAGGAAATGAGTCATTGTGAAAGACTTCTCTGCACAAGTGACATTCAGGCTGAGGCCTAAGGGACAAGAAGATGTTGGTCATCATCAGAGTGTTCCACACAATGGCCAGTGTGTATAAGGGCTCCATGGTGGGAAATAACCTGATGTGCTCAAGGAATGGAAAGGAAGCCACTGGGCCAAAGCATTCACTTTCATCGCTTTTATTCTAGATGCAATTGGAAGCAACTGAAGGATTTTTAAGCAGGGAAGTAAACAGATATGTCTAAAAATGGTTACTCTGGCTATTTTGGGAGAAAGTGAATTAGAAGAGGCAAAGGCAGATGCTAGGGAACCAATCAAGGGCTATTACAATGGTCCAAGTGAGAAAGTTTGTGGTTTAGACCAAAGTTTGGGAGTAGATGGACTTAGGGTATATTTTGGAGTTAGAATCTTCAGGATCGAATGATGCATTGTCGAGGGAGAAATGAGGGAGAAGGAAGGATAGAGACCAACCCCTAGGGTTGTGTGCAGAGAGGGACCATTAATGGAAATGGAAGTTAGGAAGAGGAGTAAACTCTGGGGGGTGGGGAGGGCGGGGAACCAAAATCGAGAGTGAGGTTTGAATAGGTTACATTTGAGATGCTTGTGAGTCATCCAAGTGGAAATGTCAAGTAAGTAGTTGTATCTGGAACACAGAGATTTGGGCTGGAGAAATACATTTGGGAGCCAGGGAGAGATGAAATTACCTAAAGAGGGCAGCAAGAAAAAAACAGCCCAGGACTGAGCCTTGGGAAGTGCAGGTCCCTCCAACATTTACAAGTGAGAAGCAAGAGGAAGAAGAGGAGGTAGTGAGATGGGGATCCCTGAAAGGGGCAGCATCGTGGAAACCAAAATAGGAGAGTGCTTCAAAAAGGGGAGGAGTTGGGGGCGCCTGGGTGGCTTAGTCGGTTGAGCTTCCGACTTTCGCTTAGGTCATGATCTCGCGGTTCGTGGGTTCGAGCCCCGCGTCGGGCTCTGTGCTGACTGCCAGCTCAGAGCCTGGAGCCTGTTTCAGTCTGTGACTCCTTCTCTCTCTCTGACCCTCCCCTGCTCACGCTGTCTCTCTCTCTCTGTCTTATATAAATAAATAAAACATTAAAAAAAAAAAAAGGGGGGGGGGGAGTTGACCCTATTAAATGTTCCTGAGCTGTCACGTAAGATAGAGACAAAAAGGGATCTTTGGGGGAGAACATGGAGCTAGACCATCAGTGACCCTGAAGAATACAGCCTGGGTGGGGGAGGGGCGGAGAGAGGAGCTGATAGGGTGTCATCCTAACTGTTGGGGTCACTCAGCTTTGTTGTGATCTCTGGGAGACTGCGAAACCTTTGAGCATTGAGAACTGGTGAGGTGAGGATCTGTGTGGCTGATTGAGAGGACAGATGCGTCTGTGTCTCCTTCCTCTGACTGGTGTGTGTGAAGATCCAGCTGCCCAAGCCCAATAGGACAGTGCAGGGTTCAAGAACCCTTTGAAACATCCTTCTCCGGATTCTGCCAACTGATCCGTTGCCCTGTGCCCCTACAGGACACTTCACGGCCATGGTATGGAAGAATACAAAGAAGATGGGAGTGGGGAAGGCGCCCGCAAGTGATGGGTCTTCCTTCGTGGTGGCCCGATACTTCCCGGCAGGGAATGTCGTCAACCAGGGCTTCTTTGAAGAAAATGTCCTGCCTCCAAAGAAGTAATTCATTAAACGTAACGGGAAGGTGGCAGACTTCGCGTCGATACGAAGTGCCTGCAACAACAAAAACTCAGCGGCGTGTGTGTCCCTGTGGGTGTGTGTGCTCGGTGTGAGTGTGCTGCGAGGGAGTGTCTCCCGCACACACACACTTGGACATACCGTTCTGCATGAACTTATTCTTATCAAAGGAAGGAGCATATGAAGCCTTTATCCTGATGGTTACCTAGACCACAATTATTTGGACTTGAGGGGAAAAAAATCAACCTGAAAACACTTGGGCTTTTTTTTTTTTCTAAAGCAAACTTCTTTTGTATATTTCTTATGATATCCATCCCTGGTCTTTTTCTATTCCAGATGTTTGCGATGCTTAGATGTGAAGTTCATTTTGTGCGATCTTCTTGCATTGTAATCTACTTTGGGTAGATATTTAAGAATATTAAACTCTCGTTTAACTGTAACATAAAACAGCTTTAAACACATAAACATAAAGCAGCTGCCACGGGGAACATGGGGCAGGCAGCAAGTCCATTTCACAGACTCACTGAGATTTCTCAGTTGTAAGACATGAGGTCATCTACATGCCTCCTGGAATCCTCTAATGGGAATGCCAAAGAACAAATGGAGAGAAAAGCTTTACTTCCCTGCATTTTCTACCACTACCACCAACCTTGTCCGCCCCCCCCCCCCCCCCCCCCACTCCCGCCTTTTTTCTTAAAATCCTCTGGCATTACAGAACTCAGTATGTGCCTTCTGGTTTCTAAGGCCTTGGGTCAGGCCTGAAACCGCCCCCTCCCCCACCTCTGCTAGGTGGCCCAGGGCCTGCTCTGGGAGAAAGCCCCTCACACTGCCTGGGCTCACGGCCAAGCATCCGACAGATGAAGTCAGTGCGCGTGGGGGTGAGTGTGAGCTCACCAGGGCCCCCAGAGGAAGCCCTCCAGCCTCTGCCCTCCCCTCACACACAGGGCGGGAGCCCCAGCCGTTCCTGGCAGCTGTGGCTGCAGCTGTGCTGGCTGCTCCCTTCAGGAATGTGTGACAGGCCCAAATGTTCCAGGGAGACATCCCAAGTGGGGGGTTTAGGACCGCCAACTTGCTTCTGTGTTTTGCCTCAGACTATACAAAGTTCCCCTGAATAACAATTTCACATGGTCCATACGGGAAGCACCAACCCAGATGCCGAGCTGAGTGACAACTGGCATCTCCGAGTCCCAAGATAGCAAGGGTGGGAGTCAGAAGGCCTCCGGCTTAAAGACAGAAGTCTGAGCAGGCCCGTCAGGAAACACGCTTCCTGAAGGTCTGTGTTACACTGTGAACACAGTCTCATGCTGTGCCCTTCTTTTCACCCAGGGAAATTGACTAAGACAACAATAAAATCTTTTTCTTTTGTGTAATATCTTCCATGTCATTCATGCTCGATTGTTAATTGGTGACTAAGGTAATCATAACTGTCCGTTTCTGTCTTAGGTAACTCAAGCTTCTGAATACCTCCGACCTCTCCCCTGTACGTTGTGCCTCTTGGGCAGCCATGTTTTGATCCATGTGACCCATCGTCACACGGCTGATTGGACTAAAGTGGACATGTGATCCAAGGGCAGCCAATCCCTGGGCTGGCCAGGGACAGGAATTTAGCTGAGGAGAGAGTTTGCCAGTTGCACAGAGAAAATTTGGATGCCATGAGTTGGAGTGAGGGCCGTGGCAAGCCAAAACTGTATGTAAGCCAAGTTGCCAGCTGAAAATATGTGGAAGTGAGAAAGCCAGTTGTCCGAGGTACAAAAGCGGGGGAGTGAGCTTTCCAGCTCCAGGCCAAATCTGTGTATCTTTAAAGCACACCCCTCATCTTCAGGGCTTCCCAACAAAATGATATGTCAACTGCTGCTCCTCAGAAGTTAGAATATTAGGGCCCCTTCCCTGAGGGAGTCTTCCTCAACCAAATAATGAGCTGGGCGGAAAGCTGAGGATGGGTGGAATAAAAAGACTGGGCTGAGGCCACACCTGGGCAACTACCTGGAGCAACAGGGGCTGAATGACCAGTGGGTGAACTTCCTGGTGGCTCCCAGGGACACCTTCCACCCAATACACATACCTGACCGGGTGGTGGACGCTGGCATGCAGCCAGGCTCTTGAGGCTGGAGTCTGGTTCCTCAAGTGGCTGGAGAAAGAATAAAGCTGACCAGAGGAGCGTTCTAGGCTGAAGAAAAGCCAGGCAACAAAGCTGGCTGAGGAAGTGGGCATTCATCTCACTTCTTTAATGGATTTCTTAAAGACAGCACCTCGCACAATTAATAAGAGTCGAAGACATGCCAGGTTGCCTGTTCTCCTTTGTTGTCAGAGAGCAGAGGAAGGAATTAGGGACCCTGGCTCCAAGCTCTAGTCCTGTGCTCTCAGGGTGGTGCGCCCTTCCGCACACAGTCTGTCCAGTTGGACACGGTCTGGCACAAAGAGTTAAGTCTCCTGGATCTTCTCAGGTCCTGTGACCCCCCTATGCCCAACTATCTCAACTGGAGAGACTTCCTGCCCTGGTGGTCTGGTGTCTGAAACTAACGCAAAGGGGCACAGCCACCTCCTCCCCCCAAATGCCCCCAAGGCTGAAGGACGAGGGGGCAAAGGTGTGGATGCAACAACAGGCCTGACTCCATCCATCCTTTCCTCATGGTTGAAACGCCCCTGGAGGTGAGGTCGGCGGGCCTCTCACAAGGGCAGGCCTAGAAGCCAATGGGAATGAACAGGCGGCTGTTATCAGCACCAAGGGGCCTCACCTGCGCCCAAATCGTGGCCACTTCTGAGAGCAGGGCTGGAAGCATTTAGGGCTCAGTTAGTCTCACATGGAGAAAACGGAGAGGAACCCACCTAAACCCCACAGCTAGTCTGGTGGAGGGGCTGAAATCAGCCTTCTTTTCATGGGGGAAAACAGAAGTGCTTAGCCTCGTGCAGAGATATGTCAGGAGACTGAGTGCCTCTACTCCGTTCAGGTATCAAGGTGAACAAATGCAGCATTCAAACGTAAGTACTTTTAAATAATATTCAAGTTGCCAAATCCCCAAAGAAAAAGCCAGGTCTAAAATGGAAGGGTGTGGTACAGAGACGATGAGTGAGACCTTGACCGCGCCAGGCAGGGAAAGAGCCGGCAGGCTCACATTCCCCACGCTCCAGGCAACACTGTTTTCCTAGTAGGGGCGCTAAGGCCCGGCGCCCAGGTCCTCTCTGCGCCATGTGGTCATCCCCGCAAAGGCCTGCGAGTTGAGCCCCTCGCTGGGGGCCCCCAAGGTTGGTCCGGGTGGGGCCCCGGGACTCTTCCACTCTCCGCAGGAGCCGGGCCCTCGGGGAAGCCCACGCCCGCCCGGGTTGCCGAGGGGTGACGCCCCGAGTCTGAGACGGCTTCTCTCCGCGGCCCCCACCTGTAAAGCGGGCGCAGGCGGCTGGGTGGTGAACTTAGGAGGCCCTGCTCAGGGCATTCCGGTCGCCCCGGGGGCCGGGCGCGCGGAAGCCCCGTGGCAAGAGGGGGAGGGGAGCCCGCTGCTTTCCCAGCGGGAGCCGCGGCGGGCGGGCGAGCGGTGGCGCAGCCGTCGGGGCCTTTGCGGCCGGAGATGGCTCTCTGGCTCCACCGCGTGGCCGGACGGGGCTCGGGGAGCCCAACCAGAGGGTTCGTGGGATTCCAGACCCCCCCCCCGCCCCCCCCACCAGGAGCCAACCAGACGGAGACAGGTATTTAGGAAGGAAGCAACCAAGGACACCAGCACTGGGCGAACTGATAGAGTAATAAAGTAACGGCCCCTAACATTTATTGAACGTTTGCTACCAGCCAAACGTTGTGCTTAACACTCTCTAGTCATGTTCTCATTTAAACTCTTAAGGATCTTCGGAGCAGGTCCTGTTATTCCCATCTCACGGTTGAGGAAACTGAAGTTTAGAGAGTCCTGAGCCACCTGTCCCGGGTCCACACTTGATGGAGAGCGCCGACCCACCACAGCCCCCACAGCTGCACGACTACAGACTTGGAAATGTGGAGAGAAGGTCCCAGTTTGCTGTGGCAGTGAAATAATCAGAGCGTCAGAGGCCCTCCCATCCCCCAGTGTGTGGCTAACTCCTGTGACCCGGCTCCAACCAGTAGCCCCTACCTCTCCATTTTAAAAAAGAATGGTGCCGTGGCTACAAAGGTCAGAAGGCAAAAGACAGAGCCTGCAATTCTCTGTTGGCCAGGAGCCTTGGCAGAGAAAGTTACCTCGAGGCCTGAGAATCAGAGCCTAGGGAGAACTAGGGAGTCGGGAGCTTTCTGGAAAGGTGAAGAGCACTGAGTTAGAGAAGGCTTGGGTTCCAGGCCCTAGTCAGCTTCCAACCCACTGTGGGATCTTGAGCAAGTCCCTTCTCTTCTCTGGGCCTGTCTCCCTCCTATCCGTGGGAAGATTCTTCTAAATCCACAAATCTTTCTTCCCTCAGCTTCCCTTCTTCTCTTCCCATACCACCACCCCCTCCACCCAAAGTGGCTCTAACATTCCAGCAGTAGCCTTGAACTGAGTTTGAAAAGCCCCAGATGAGAACTGCAACCCATCTCTGATTCTCCTGAGCTCTGGGCCCAGGGCTTCAAGTCCTGGCGGGGGAGCTAGCCTTGGCACATTGGAGCCACCAAAGGGGAGAAAGGTCCTGCGCCTCTGCGAAGGGCCTCAGGGGGCTGGCATTGTGATGACCTCATCCACTCTATGACATCACCCTCTCTCCCAGCCGGCCTCCTCTCTGATCAGCTGCTCTGCAAACAACCATCAATCTGAATCCCAAAGGCCTGAGAAAGTCTGTTCTCCAGTACCTGCTGCTGATCTGCCTCAGCCAGCAAGAAGCACCATGAAATTGGAATTCACGGAGAAAAACTACAACAGCTTCGTGCTGCAGAACCTGAACAAACAGAGGAAACGCAAAGAGTACTGGGACATGGCCCTGACCGTGGACCACCATGTCTTCTTCGCCCACCGCAACGTGCTGGCGGCTGTCTCTCCACTGGTGAAGAGCCTCATCTCCAGCAATGACATGAAGACCACCGATGAGCTCTTTATCACCATTGACCCCAACTACCTGAGTCCGGCCACGGTGGACCAGCTCCTAGACTACTTCTACAGCGGCAAGGTGGTGATCTCGGAGCAGAACGTGGAGGAGCTCCTTCGTGGGGCCCAGTATTTCAACACACCACGGCTTCGAATCCACTGTAATGACTTCCTGATTAAGTCCATCCGCCGAGCAAACTGCCTGCGTTACCTCTTCTTGGCCGAGCTGTTTGAGCTCAAAGAGGTATCAGACTTGGCCTACTCTGGCATTCGTGACAACTTCCACTACTGGGCCAGTCCTGAGGGCTCTCTGCACTTCATGCGCTGTCCACCAGTCATCTTTGGCCGCCTGCTCCGAGATGAAAACTTGCATGTGCTCAACGAGGACCAGGCTCTCAGTGCACTCATCAATTGGGTGTACTTCCGGAAGGATGAGCGGGAGAAGTATTTCAAGAAGTTCTTCAATTACATCAACCTTAATGCCGTCTCCAACAAGACGCTGATGTTTGCCAGCAACAAGCTGATGGGCATGGAGAACAGCTCAGCCCATGTGACCCTGATTGAGAGTGTCCTTATGGACCGAAAACAGGAGAGGCCATGCAGCCTGTTGAGCTACCAGCGGAAAGGGGCCCTGCTTGATTCGGTGGTCATCCTGGGGGGCCAGAAGGCCCATGGCAAGTTCAATGATGGAGTGTTTGCCTATATCATCCAGGAAAACCTGTGGTTGAAGCTGTCAGAGATGCCCTATCGGGCAGCGGCACTTAGCGCCACCTCCGCTGGTCGCTACATCTACATCTCTGGTGGCACCACTGAGCAGATTTCAGGGCTGAAGACCGCTTGGCGGTATGACATGGATGACAACTCCTGGACCAAGTTGCCAGACCTACCAATTGGGCTTGTCTTCCACACCATGGTGACCTGCGGGGGGACAGTGTACTCAGTGGGTGGGAGCATTGCTCCAAGGCGGTATGTCTCCAACATCTATCGCTATGATGAGCGCAAGGAGGCCTGGTGCCTGGCAGGGAAGATGAGCATCCCTATGGATGGCACAGCCGTGATCACCAAGGGTGACCGGAACCTGTACATTGTCACTGGCCGGTGCTTGGTGAAGGGCTACATTTCCCGGGTTGGAGTGGTAGACTGCTTTGACACCAACACCGGGGATGTGGTCCAGTGTATAACCTTTCCCATTGAGTTCAACCACCGGCCCTTGCTCTCTTTCCATCAGGACAACATCCTGTGTGTACACAGCCACCGGCAGAGTGTGGAAATCAATCTGCAGAAGATAAAGGCCAACAAGACAACCACCTCGGTGCCTCTCTTGCCCAACAACTGCCCTTTGGATGTGTCCCATGCTATATGCTCCATTGGAGACAGCAAAGTGTTCGTATGCGGGGGTGTCACCACAGCCAGCGATGTCCAGACAAAGGACTACACCATTAACCCAAACGCCTACCTGTTGGACCAAAAGATAGGCGAGTGGAAGACCCTGGCACCCCCACCGGAAGCACTGGACTGTCCTGCCTGCTGTCTAGCCAAACTACCTTGCAAGATTCTTCAAAGGATTGAAACAACTTTTTAAGTGGGAGAATAAGTAAATGCATTATTATTCACAATTTAATGAGAGAAAGAGAGGAGGATGGCCTGTTGGTTCCTTCTTAGTGATCCAGTCCGTGTTTGACCCTGAAAGAGGAGATTCCGGGCTAGGGCTGCTCCCAGTGGGTGGAAATTCAGGGCTACTCTGTCACTGGAGGGATCCAAGCTGAGGCTGGAATAGAGTCCCTGGTGGGTGGGACTGAAGCATCTCCTGGGCACTGGCCAAGGTGGTGTCCGGAAACCCCCATTCTATCCCCTGTAGTCATCTCACCGGCATCTACTAGCCTGACAGATAAAGCATTCGCTTGGAGTTTTGAAGCCTCAGGCTCCTCCAACACTCACTGCCCTCAAGTCTGCCCAGGAAAGCAGGGGAGGGCAGATCCCAGGTTTGGGACGGGAGACTCACGGGCTGAGGGTGAGGTAGGGGAGGGGGGAGGAAGTGGTGTGGGAAAGGCTCAGGGATGGGGGCAGAGGGAACAGGGGAGGCAGGGTTACTTGGCTGTTGTATTTGACTCTGCAGCTGTGGTGTGTGTCTTATTTGTGGGGAAGTTGTGGGGGGTGAGTTACCGTTGTTTGCAGTAAGCAAACTTCACTGAAAACTCTCTGCAGGAATACAGGGTTTGAGGGACCGGGAGCAAAAGAGAGATCAGTAAAGGGAGAAAAAAAAAATCTATATAGTAGTCCCCCTTCTCTGTGGTTTTGCTTCCCATGGTCCACTGTGATCCAGAAGCAGATGGTCATCATGTTTCATCAGAAGACAGTAGTAGCCTAACACTCTGTCACAACGCCCACGTCACTCACCTCACTTCATCTCCTCACGCAGGGATCGTGTTATCTCCCATCATTACAAGAAGGGAGAGTACAGCACAATAAGGTATTTTGAGACAGACCACATTCACATAATTTTTTTACAATGTATTGTTAAAATTGTTCTAGTGTTGGCTATTGTTGTTAACCTCTTACTGTGCTTCATTTATAAATTAAACTTTATCAGGGATATGTTTGTAAAGGAAAAAAAAAACATAGTATGCAGTGGGTTCGGTATTACCTGCAGTTTTCAGGTATTGATTAGGGGTCTTGGAAGGGATCCCCTGCAGACAAAGGGGGGGACTACTGTATCTCTGTTGGAGAGAAACTTGGGGATGAGGCGAGATGACAGGATGAGAGAGACTGGATGGTATAGTAGTTAGGAGTACAGACATTGGGACCAGTTGGCCTCATTTAAATACCAGTTCCACCACCTGCTGGGTAATCCTGGGCAAACTACTTAACATCTCTGTGCCTTTGTTTCCTTATCTGCAAAAGAGAGATAATAAGAGTGCCTACCTCATAGGGTGATGTGAAGTTTTAAATGACTTAATACATGTAAATCCCTAAGACAGTCCCTGGCATATATAAAAGTGCTACAGGGGTACAAATTTTTTTTTAAAGGAAAATAAGAGTGTGTCAAGGGTCCAGGTTCTTGTGCCTATATCATTAAGGTCCCCTAAAATGCTCTCTGAGACTTCCTACCTCAAAGCCTTCATGAGACTTCCTCAATTCTATCTGTTTCCCTTTCATTCGTTTGTGTACTAATATATAATCCTCATTTATCCGCTAACTCATTCATGAACTGACTTCCTCATCAGTTCACACGCACACCATTCACTGAGGTGTCTCTGTGCAGGTCCTTGCTCTAGGTGTTGGGACCACAGGCATGACACAGACGATCCATGTCCCAGTAAGGGAGTAGCTATAGCAGTGCTGTGCAACGGGAAAATAATGCAAGCCACATATGTAATTTAAATTTCTCTAGAAGCTATGCTACAAAAGTAAAAAACGGGTGAGATTAATTTTAATATATTTTATTTAACCCAACATATCCAAATATTATTTAAGCAAGTAGTCAGTGCAAACATTTATTAATGGGATATTTAACATTCTTTTCTTCTCGTACGAAGTCTTTGGAATCGTGTGTATTCTACACTTACAGCACAAGTGCATATGGACTAACCAAATACATAAGGACCCGGAAGGCTAGTGGCTACCTTATTAGTGCAGGACACTTTACATAGCTTCGGGGGTCAAGCCTGCTCCTTCCCCTTCTTTTTGCCCCTCAGTCCTGTTGGACCTGCTCAGCATCATCTTCTTGACCCCTCTGCTGGGTGGTCTCTGGCTTCAAAGTCTGCCTTCTGCCTAAGTCCTACTTTGCTCCCTGCAGGCGAGGACCTTCCACTTCACAGCTGACCTCTTCTCTGGAATTTCTCCCACCTCGCTCACTCCTTCAATGCCAGGAGCCCCCACCTCTGCTCACCTCCCTGCCATCTTCCAGCTGGAAGAACGACACGGTCTCACAGATCCATACGACTAAGCCCACCGGCCCCACCCCCACCCCACCAGGCTTATCTGGCCACTGAGTCACCTCTTACTGACTCCGGATGCCATTCCCCACAGCTGATTCTCTAACCCTCTCTGGTGTCCTGGGTCCCCACTCTTTTCTCTCTTTCAACTGTTTACCTCTCATTCTGCCACCACGTGTCCAGAGAAATGGAGGGCAAGTGATCTGAGCTCCATGAACAAGCCGGCATTCACCACAACTCTCCCCGGACCTTCCGCTGCTTTCCTGCATCTCAGAGGAAGAGCTGTCCTTCCAGGACTCAGCGCTGATCCCCTCCCCTGGGTCTCCATTTTGTCACCTCACAACTTCTCAAGACCCTCAATTCCTCCTCTCTCTACATCCCCTTCCCAATTTTTTTTTCTTTATTCCATCAATATTCTCAAGTTTTGCTTTTTCTGGAAACAAACCCTCCTTGACTCGGAAGTCCACCTCTTGCTATCTGCCCATCTGTTTCCTTAGTTGAGCTTCTTATGCCCATAGTCTCTGGGCCCATCTCTCACTTCCAGATCAATCTCTAAACCACTCAGTCTGGCTTCTGTTCCTATCATGCCACCAAACTGTCGCCTGACAACATTGTCCTCTTTGTCTTTTTCTCTGTCAGTTCTTTTCCTTGCAGTTCTGGACAGTAGTGACCTCTCCCCCGTGTAGCAAAATCACGAGGGTGCTTGCTAAAAAAGGGAGATCTTTGGCATGGTGGGATTATAATTTGATATATTAACCCAGGTGGTCAGTCCTTCCTTCCTCCCTCTTCCTTCTTTCCTAATCCTTTGCCACCTTAGAATTAGACCATAAGGCTGAACCATTTGAGGCTGGCTACCCTGAGGAGGCTGGCAGAGCTGAATGTAGAATCAAATTCTTGGCTTTAGCTTGCAAGGGAAACTTTAGCAATTCATAGCGGAGATTGTGGTCTTGAAAGACAAGACTTTTGAACTACAACTCAGGTCTTCAAACTCAGGCACGTGAAGGCTTTCCAAGGGAAATTCAGACATGTACGATATTTAGGGCATCAGCTTCCAGATCTTCAACTTTTTCTCTAAAATCAATCTACCTGAGGATATACCTGTGGTGGAGATTTCATTCTAGTTCTCTTTTCCCACCTTCTCTTCCAAATTATTCTTCCAACACCTTACACACATACACACACAGCCACCTTTACCCATCCCACATCTTCTTAGGATGTGCTGCCTCACAGTGCCACACGAGGGTATAAATTGAGGTCAGGGAAGTATCAGTGAAACCTCCTTCTTTCATCAAGATGCCAATATCAAAGAAGACTTTGTTGTGTTTTTCTCATGTATCCAGTGCTTTTGTTAAGGTGTGAAATCTGGTGTTAAAAACTGGAGTGTTTTAGGGGACCTGGGTGGCTCAGTCTGTTGAGTGTCTGACTTGGGCTCAAGTCATGTACTCTCTGTGAGTTTGAGCCCCATGTGGGACTCTGTGCTGGCACCTCGGAGCCTGGAGCCTGCTTTGGATTCTGTGTCTTCCTCTCTCTCCCTCTGTTCCTCCCACCGTTTGCACTCTGTCTCTCTCTCTCTCAAAAATAAATAAAGATAAAAAAAATACTAAAAACTGGGTGTTTTTGTCCAAGTTAGGTTGTTCAAAAATATTAAATAGCATGATGGAATGATGACATATTTTGAAAAGCTTTATTGAGATATAATTCACATACAATTCAAAGTATTCAATGACTCTTAGATATTCAGAGTTGTACAATCATCACAATTTTATAAGATTGTCATTACCCCAAAAAGAATCCTGAAGCCTCTTTGCTGTTATTTCTAACTCCCTCATCTTCCCAGCCCGAGGCAGCCTCTAGTCTACTTTCTCTCTATGGATTAGCCTGTCCTACACATTTCATATAAATGGAATCAGACAATATGTGACTTTTTTTTAAAAGTAGGCTCCACACCTAGCATGGGGCCCAATGCGAGGCATGAACTCACAACCCTGAGATCAAGACCAGAGCTGAGACCAAGTCAGATGCTTGACCAACCAAGCTACCCAGGTGCCCCAGTATGTGACTTTTAAATTGCCTTCTTTCACTTAGCCTAATGTTTTCAAAGTTCATCTATGTAGTAGCATATGCCAGTACTTCATTCCTTTTTATGGCCAAGTAATATTCTACTGTATGGATAGACCACTTGGGCACCTGGGTTGTTTCCACTTCTTAGCTAGTATGAACAATGCTCTGTGAACATTCATGTACAAGTTTTTGTGTTTTCATTTCTGTGGGATATACACCTCAGAGTAGAATTGTTGGATCATAAGGTAACTCTATGTTGAAAAACTGCCAGACTGCTTTCAAGGCAGATGCATCATTTTACATTCCCACTTGCAATGTATGACAGTTTCAATTTCTCCATGACCTCATCAACACTTCATATTATCTTCCTTTCCAAGCACAGTCATCTTAGCGGGAGCAAAGTGGCATCTCATCGTGGTTGTGATTTACATTTCCCTGAGGGCTAATGATGTTGAGCATCTTTTCACGGTCTTATTTTATGACAGTTGCTTAATAACCTTGCCTCTCCCGCACACCACTGTTCTCAGAGAAAGCATTTTTCCTGAGGCTGTGTTATGTGAGGACAAAACACAGGCAGTGTGGCTCAGCAGTACTGACAGCCAGAATGTACTATTGCATGTAGGCCATAGACTCGTGGCAAGTCTGTGCTTTCCTACCTAACCATTTCTTTCATTTTTTTTAATATTTATTTTTGAGAGAGTGCAAGCAGGGGAGAGGCAGAGAGAGAGGGAGAGACAGAATTTGAAGCAGGCTCCAGGCTCTGAGCTGTCAGCGCAGAGCCCGACATGAGGCTCGAACCCACAAACTGTGAGGTCATGACCTGAGCTGAAGTCAGACACTCAACCGACTGAGCCACCTAGGCACCCCCTTACCCATTTATTTTAGAATTAGAATGTTCAAGATTTGTTAAAAGTATTTTGGAAAGTACCTGCTACCAAACGTCTGCTCTGCATTTTCACCTCTCTCGTTACTGAGGAGCTCCGTCATCCCATGTCTAGTTGTATATTTTACACCGTTTAAACGATGATGTAAAACATTCCACATTTACTTCCAAAAGATTAGTGTTACTCTGAACAAAAGTAAATACATACATCACATGTAAGTTAGAACACTTATCAAGAATAAGACACGTGCTAAATAACCCTTCTTATTGTGAATACAACACACACAGAAAAGCAATGATGCATGACTGCGTAGCTTAAGGAATCACTGTAAATATCCACGTAACCACTATTGAGTGCTAGAAAGAGAGCATTGCCAATACCTCAGAAGCTATATAGCCCCTTTCCAGATTATGATCTCTTCTCTGACCTTTATAATAATGGCTTTTCTATATGGTTTTATTTTTTTCTGCTTTTCTATATAGTTTTATTATCTAAATAGGCATTTCTAATGTATAGATAAGTTCAGACTGTTTTTGAACTTCACAAGAAAATTGTGCTGTATGAATTCTCTTGTGTCTGGCTTCTTTCATTCAAACTTATGTTTTATAATTTACCCATGTTGTGTGTAGCTTCAGTTCCATCCATTTCACATATGTATGCTATTCTTTTATATGAATATGTCATTTTCCTTATCCAGTCTCCTGTTGATGGACATGTAGGTTGTTTCCACTTTGGGCAATTACAAACAGTGCTGTTCTTGTGAATGTATTTTGGTGCACATGTACCAAGTTTGTCTAGGGCATATACCTAGGAGTGGAATTGCTGTCTTATTTGTAAGATGATGCCAAGTTAATTTTGCAAAGTCATTGTTAACATTGCCATTAGCAGTATATGAGAAGCCCTGTTACTTTACATGCTTGCCAATACTTGGTATTGTCAGACTTTTTAAAATCATAGCCAATTGGATATTAAGTGGTATTTCAATGTGGTTTTTAATTTGCATTCTCTTAGTTGGTAATTAGGTTAAGCACCTTTTCATGTTTATTGTCCATGTGGAATTCCTCTTTTGTGAAGTCTTCCTTTCTTTTTTCTATCTTCTTTATTGACTTGTTTGAATTCTTAATATATTCTGGATATGAGCCCTTTATCAGTTACACATATGGTAAATATCTTCTTCACCTCTGTGGCTTGCCTTTTCACTCTTAATGATTCGTTTTAATTGTAATTAGTCTGATTTATCTTTTCCTTTTTTGTTACTGCTCTTTGATACTTGGAGAAATCATTCTCTACCCTGGGCTACAGAGTTCTCTTACGGATATATAATTGTCCCAGTACCAATTTTCCATTTCCCTGCAGTGCCACCTTTGCTGTAAATCACACGTCCGTATACAGAAATGTGTTTATGAGCTCTCTTATTTCATTGGTCTATTTTTCTGATCTTATGCCAATACCACAGTCAGAATTACCAAAGCTTTATCACATCCTCCACAGTTTAGTAGAATTAGACCATCAAGATCCACAGAAAACCTATTGGGATTTTGGAAATTTGAGATATTTACAATATCAATTTTTAAAATTCATGAACATGGTATATGTCTCTACTTTGGAGAGTCTTCTTTAATTTCCCTTAAAGTTTTATACTTTATTTTGTAGAGGTGTCACATACTTTTGTTAGATTTATTCTACCTGACATTTAAAAATTTGTACACACGCATCTATGTATACTTTATAGTATCCTTTTAAAAATTCATTTCCTCTCTTTATAGTTGAATATATACAGAAATACACCTGGTTTTTGTATGTTGATTTTGTATTTAGCAAATTGTAGGACATCTTTATTCTGGATACATACTTTATCAGTTGTACATGTGGTAAATATCTTCTCTCTGCTAATATGAATCAGCTCTAAATATAAAAAGCAAAGCTACAAAACTTTACAGGAAAACATAGGAGAAAATATTTGTAACCTGGGGTTAAACAAAGATTTCCTAGATATGACACTGAAAGCATGAGCCATTTAAAAAATTGATAAATTGGACCTCATCAAAATGAAAAACTTTTACTCCAGGAAAGATACTGTTAAAAGGATGAAAAGACAGGCCACATAGTGAGGGAAATATTTGCAAATAACCTGTCTGGCAAAGAACTTGTATCCAGAATATGTAAAAAAAAAAAAAAAAAAAAAAAAGTTTTAAATAATATATTTGTAGATACTTCTGTACTGTCCAAATACATGATTATATTATATATAATGACTTTCTATTTGTTTAAGGAAATTACCTTTATTCCAAGTTTACTAAGAGTTTTTATTGTGATATTGAATGTTACAAATACTTTTTCTGCATCTAGTGAAATGAACTTTCTTTCCTTTATTAATTAGGACAAGTCACTTTTATTAATTTGTCAATGTAAAACCGTTCATCCATTCCTGCTATAAACCTAACTTGGCTTTGACATATGACATACTTTTATATAAAATAGTGTATATTTTTATATAATTACTGGACTCAGCAACTCCAAAATTCCCTCTATATATTGCTAGATTCCATGTGCTATATATTCACTCATTTTTTTCTAAAATTATCATAGGGAGCTAACTGTAAATGGTATTTTAAAAATTTTAGTTTCTAACTGTACATTGCTAGTATGGAGAAATATGATTGATTTTTGTCTATTGACCATGTTATCGTGCAACTTGGCTAAACTCACTTATTAATTTTAAGAGGATTTTTTGTAGCTTTCTTGAAATATTCTATGTAGACAATCATAGGGACAACTTCCTTTGCAATCTGTATGCCTTTTTTAAAATTAAGTTTTTAACATTTTAATTCCAGTGCAGATAACATTCAGTGTTAATATTAGCTTCAGGTATATAATATAGTGATTCAAGAATTCTATATATTACTCAGTGCTCATCACGATAAGTGTGCTTTTAGTCCCATTTCACCCATCCCCCCACCCGTCTCCCCTCTGGCATGCCTTTTATTTCTTTTTCTTGTACTGGCTAGGACTTCCAATGCAATATTGAATAGGAATGGTGAGGGACTATCCTTGACTTGTCACTGATCTTAGGGGAAGAACATTCAGTCTTTCACCATAAATATGTCAAATTTATCATTAACATGACAGGTTTTTCAATGATGAGACTTTATAGTAAATAGATATTGAATTCTGTCAATTTTTTTTTTCTGTATGAGTTATGTGATTTTTCTTCATTGGACTGTGAATGTGGTGGCTTACATTGATTTATTTTCCTTTATTTCTTTAATTTTTTAATGTTTGTTTATTTTTGAGAAAGAAAGAGGGAGACAGAGTGCGAGCAAGGGAGGATTAGAGAGAGAGGGAGACACAGAATCTGAAGCAGGCTCCAGGCTCTCAGAGCCTGATGCAGGGCTTGAACTCATGAACCGTGAGATCATGACCTGACCTGAAGTGGGACCCTTAACCAACTGAGCCACCCAGATGCCCCACATTGATTTACTTTTCAAATACTGAACCAGCTTGCATCCTGAGATAAACTCCATTTTGTCAGGATACACTGTTCTTTTTATATGCTGATAGATTCAACTTGCTATTATAGATCTTCCTTGACTTAACAGTGGAGTCACATCCTGATAAACTCATTGTAAGTTGACAGTAGCTCAAGTCAAAACTGCCTTTAATACAACTAACCTACCAAACATCATGGCTTAACCTAGCCTAACAAACAGGCTCGCTTACCTGGGTCTACAGTTAGAAAAAGTTATCTAACACAAAGCCTATTTTATAATAAAGTATTGAATATCTCATGTAATTTACTGAATACTGTACTGACAGTGACAAACAGATTGTGTGGGTACAGAATGGTTCTAAGTATATCAGTTGTTTACTCTTGTGATCTGGAGCTACCATCATGAGGGAGTATTTGTACCACATATCGCTAGCCTGAGAAGAGATCAAAATTCAAACAGCTTCTACTGAATGAGTATTGCTTTTGCACCATCATAAAATTGAAAAATTATACACTGACCCATCCTTAAGTCAGGGACTGTATTCTGTTAAGGGATTTTTGTACCTATGTCCTTAGGAGATATTGATTTATAGGTTTTTTTTCCTTTTGTACTCCTTTTGTCTAGTTTTAGTGTCAGAGCAATGCTTGCCTCATAAAATGAGTTGAGAAGTGCTACCTTTTCTCTGTCTCCGTTTCGCTTTTTCAGGAGACATTGCTTAGAACTGGTGTTACTTCCTTAAATATTTGGCTGACAATACTAGGTAGTTCTGGAGATTTTTTCCCCCCTCAGGAGGCGGTTGGGGAGAAGGTTTTTAACTACAAATTCAATTTCTTAAATGGTCAGATGACTGTTCACATTATCCATTTCATCTTTGGTGAGTTTTGGTAGTTTGTGGCTTTCAAGTATTTGTCCATTTCACTTATGTTGTCAAATTATGTGCAGTTGTTTATAATATCCTCTTAATATCCTTTTAATTGTCAGTAATTTGTATCTTCTCTTCAGTTTTGCTAGAGATTTATTTAATTGATTTTTTTAAAGAACCAGCTTTTGATTTCATTAATTTTCTCTATTTCTCTGTTTTCAATTTCATTGATTTATGCTCTTATCTTTATCATTTCTTTCCTACTGCTTGCTTTGGGTTTATTTTGCTCTATTTCTAGTTGCTTAAGGTGGAAGCTTAGATTATTTACTTAAGACATTTCTTCTTTTCTAATAGCATTTAATACTAATAATTTTCTCTAAAAACTATTTTAACTACATCCTACAAACTTTATATTTGTATTATCATTCACTCAGGTGAAAATATTTTCTAATTTCCCTAGAGACTTCCTTTTTGACTCATGGATTTATTAGAAGTGTTTTGTTTAAAGTTTTGGAATTTTCTTAATATCTTTCTTTATATGACATCTACTTTAATTCCACTATGATCAGGGAGCACACATTGTATTTTTTCCCAATTCTCTTATGTTCATTGTAGTTTTTAAAAAAATTTTTTAAATGTTTATTTATTTCTGAGAGAGAGAGTGTGAGTTGGGTAGGGGGAGAAAGAGAGGGAGACACAGAATCCGAAGCAGGCTCCAGGCTCTAAGCTGTCAGCACAGAGCCTGACATGGGGCTGAACCCACGAACTGTGAGATCATGACCTGAGCTGAAGTAGATGCTTAACCAACTGAGCCACTCAGGTACCCCATGTTGTAGTTTGTTTTATGACCCCAGATATGGTCTTTCTTGGTGAATGTCCCATGTGCACTTGGGGAAAAAACCACATATTTAGCTATTATTGAATAGGGTGTCCTATAAATGTCAATTAGATCCAGTTGACAGAAGGTATTGTTCAGTCCTTCCATATCCTTGATTTTCTTTCTATTAGTTCTTTCTATTAGTATTTTAGTCCCTGACTATAATTGTGGATTTGTGTGCTTTTCTTTTTGGTTGTTTTTGTCTCATGTATTTTGAAGTAATTGTTGTTACTTACATACACATTTAGGATTTTACTGTTTTCTTGATGAACTGACTCTTTTATCATTGGGTAATATATGCCTTATCCCTGTTACTTTCCTTGCTTTGAGTCTACTTTGATATTAGTGTTTACATGGTAGATCTTTTTTCCATCCTTTTCCTTTTGACCTATCTATATCATTATCTTGAAGTTTCATATAGACAGACTATAATTGGTTCATGTCTTATTATTCTAACAAACTCTGATTTTTATGTTGGCGTGTTTATTTATTTTTTAATGTTTATTTATTTTTGAGAGAAAAAGCATGCTAGCAGGGAAGGGGAAGACAGAGATGGAGGGAGGGAGGGAGGGAGGGAGAGAGAGAGAAAATATCCCAAGCAGAGCCCCATACAGGGCTTGAATCCATGAACCATGAGATCATGACCCGAGCTGAAATCCAGAATTTGACATTTAACCAACTGAGCCACCCAGGTGCCCCTGTATTGGTGTGTTGAAAATAGTCATATTTAGGGGTGCCTGGGTGGCTCAGTTGGTTAAGCATCCAACTCTGGATTTCAGCTCAGGTCATGATCTCACGGTTCATGATATTAAGTCCAAAGTCAGGTTCTGTCCTGACAGCACAGACTCTCTGTCCTTCCCCTACACTCTCTCAAAAATAAATAAATAAAAAACATTTTTAAAAAAGTTATATTTAATGTGCTTATTGATATGTTTGGATTTAGGTCTACCATTTTATTATTCGTTTTCCATTTTGCCCCTCTTTTTCACTCTTTTCCTTCTTTCCCACCTTCCTTGGGTTTATCTGAATATATTTTAGCATTCCATTTTAATTGTTTTTGACAATATCTCTTTCTATAAAGTTTTTAGTGGTTCTAGGGATTATAGTATACACACTGAATTTCATAGTCTATTTAAAATTAATATTTAACTACTTCAAGTGAAATATTAAAAACCTTACTCCATATAGGTCCCTTTACCCTCCCCCTTTATGTTATAGTTGTCTTATATATTACATCTACACATATTAAAACCCCATCAGACACTGATCTTTTTTTTTTTTTTTTTTTTGCTTCCAAATATCAAGCGTATTTTAAAGAACTGAAGAATGGTCTATTGTTTTTACCACGATGTTTATCATTTTTGTCACTCTTCCTTCATTCCTGAGATTCTAGTATTTGCTTTGGTGTCATTTCCCTTTTCTCTGAAACACTTCCTTTAGCCGTTCTTTGAGAGCATGTCAACTTGCTATGAATTCTCTTACTTCTCCTCCTTCTGAGAATATCTTTATTTCATCTTTGTTACTGGAGGTTATTTTTACTGGAGAGAAAATTCTGGCCTGATAGTTCCTTTTTTCAACGACTTAAAAATATTGTGCCACCTCCTTCTTGCCTTCATGATTTCTGATGAGAATTTAGCATTCATTCAAAACATTGCTTCTCTGCCAGGAATGTGTTATTTTTATCTGGCCACGTGGAAGATTTATTTTCTTTAGTTTTCAGCAGTTTTAGTTTTATTATGATGTGTATGGGTATAAAATTCTTTGGCGTTATCTTGTTTGGAGTTCACGGAGCCTTTTGAATATGTAGATTTATGTCTTTTGCCAAATTTGGGGAGTTTTCAGCTGTTATTACTTCAAACATTTTTCCAGCTCTGCACTCTTTCTGTATTTCTGGAAGTCTGATGGAACAAATACTGGACTGTTTTGGGGCTTTTTTTTTTGGTTTTTTGGTTTTTTTACTGTTCCACAGGTTCCCTGTGGGATCTTTTCAGGTTGTTGTTTTTTTCTCTCACTGTTGTTTAGACTAATTTTTACTCATCTATATGTTCACTGACTCTTTCCTTTATCATCTTCATTCTGCTCTGGGATACATCCAGTGAGTTTTTAATTTCTGGGCTTTCTTATTTTCCAGTTCTAACATTTCCATTTTGTTATGCACTATATTTTCTATTTCCTTACTGAAACTTTCCAGTTTTCCATTTGTCCCAAAGGTGTTTACCATTGTTAAAACATTTTTATAATAGTTGCTTTGAAGTCTTTGTCACATGAGTCCAATATCTAAGTCATTTTGATATTGACATGTGTTGACTGTCTTTATCTGAGTTGAGATTTTCCTTAGTCACTCATACGCCAAGTAATTACTCATCTGCCAAGTTTAAGAATGTATCTTAAGGGGCACCTGGGTGCTCAGTTGGTTAAGTGTCCGACTTCAGCTCAGGTCATGATCTCATGGTTCTGTGCTGACAGCTCAGAGCCTGGAGTCTGCTTTGGATTCTGTGTCTCCCCCTCTCTTTCTCTGTTCCTCCCCTGCTCACGCTCTGTCTCTTTCTCTCTCTTTCAAAAATAAAGATATAAACAAATTTTTAAAAAATCATATGAAGAATGTTATTTTTTTATAGTTCATTTATTTTTGAGGCAGAGAGAGAGCACGAGCGGGGGAGGGGTAGAGAGAGAGACACACACACACAGAATTCAAAGCAGGCTCCAGGCTCTGAGCTGCCAGCACAGACCCCAATGTGGGGCTTGAACCCACGAACCGTGAGATCACGACCTGAGCCGAAGTCGGACGCTCAAATGACTGAGCCACCCAGGCGCCCCTGAAGAATGTTATTTTTGTATTAGTATGCAGTTGACCTAATTAGATTCAGGCTGTAAGTTCCAAACCAGTCTTGTGGACTGTGGTTAGAATTTCATTTTAATTTTCGCACTTTGCAATGGCGTTCAGATCCAGTCCACATGTGTGCTATCCAGTGGACAGTCTGGGACCTGGATGGTGGAAAGTTCAGTTCTCAAAGTCTTACATGCTGATTAAGACCGATTAAGACCAGGTCAACCTACGTACAGCTCAGGGCTGAGGCCAGGAGTTTGTAAACAATTTTATAGGGTCACTTCCAAGGTGCTCCTCTATGATCTCCCTTGTACTATTCAGTTCCCTGGCATTCCTCCTTTTGGTTCTCCACCAGAAAGCTAGGGCTTTGCTTAGCCCACTCTGCCTGCCATGCACTTTCATACTGTGCCCACGTCTAAGACCAAGGTGGCAGGAGAACCAGAGGACAAAAAATGGTGAATTCATTGCCAGGCCAGTGCTTCATATTTTGATCTTCTTCCCCAACTTGTCTGCCACTATTTACTTTTCCGAGTCCTCAAATAGCTTCTGCTCCATGCATCCTGGCCAGGTTTTATAGCTGCATTCAGTGGGAAAGACCAGGAGGAATGTGCTTACTCCATCTTACTCCCACTCATGGTTTTTTCAGCTATATTCATGAATGACTCTGCCTGTAATTTTCCCTTCTCTTACTGGGTTTTGTATCAAGATTACACTTACCATAAAAAGAGTTGGAGTATGTCCTCCTTTTTAAAATTCTCTGGAAGAATCTGTGAAGACAAGAATTTTACTGATGAAGGCAAATGGAATTTGTGGGAAGTGTCTGACTTCGGCTCAGGTCATGATCTCATGGTTCTTGGGTTCGAGCCCTGCATTGGGCTCTGTGCTGACAGCTTGGAGCCTGGAGCCTGCTTCTGGTTCTGTGTCTCCCTCTCTCTCTGCCCCTCCCTTGCTCATGATCTGTTTCTCCCTGTCTCTCAAACATTAAAAAATAAATAAATAAATAAACTTAAAAAAAAAACATGAGATGCTACTTCATACCCACTAGGATCACTGTAATAATAAAAAAATGAGTATTGGTGAGTCTGTGAAAAAAATGGAACTCATGTACAATGTTGGAGAATGTAAAATGGCGTCACCACTTTGAAAAAGAGCATAGTAATTTTCAAGTGATTAAACATGGAGTTACCATATGACTAGTAATATATATACGAGGTGTAAATACCCACTAATTTCATTTTTATGTATATATACTTAAGGGAAATGAAAACACACAAAAACTTGTACATGAATCTTCATACATAATACTCAAAAAGTAGAAACAACCCAAATGTCCATCAGCTGATAAATGGATAAGTGAGATATATCCATACAATGAAATATTATTCAACCATAAAAAGAAATGAAGTACTGATATATGCTATAGCATGATGACCATTGTAACTATTAAGCTAAGTGAAAGAAGCTAGTCACAAAGAACCACACATTGTATAATTCCATTTGCATGAAATGTCCATAATAGGCAAACCTATAGAGACATAAAGCAGAAAATTAGTGGTTGCCTAGAGCTAGGGGCTTTGAGAGGATGGAGTATAAAATTTCTTTGGGGGTAATGAAAAGGTTTTAAAATCGACAGCAGTGATGGATGCACAACTCTGTGAAAATGCTAAACGCCACTGAATTGTACACTTCACATGGGAGACTTGTATGGGATGTGGATTGTATCTCAGTAAAGTTCTATAACGACACCAAGCCTCTGTCTCAGTCACTCTTTCTTGGATTATTCACTCTGGAGAATGCCAGCTTCTGTGTCATAAACAACATTTGGGGAGGCCCATATGGCAAGGAACTGAAGCCTCCTGCCAACAGCCATGGAAGTGACCTTGGAAGTGGTTATCCTGTCCTCATTAAGGTTTCAATGACTGCAGCCACTGCCGATAGATTCCTGACCCTCAGAAACTGAAATAATAGGGGCACCTGGGTGGCTCAGTCGGTTAAGTGTCCGACTTCGGCTCAGGTCATGATCTCACATTCATGGGTTTGAGCCCCACGTCAGGCTCTGTGCTGACAGCTACCTCAGAGCCTGGAGCCTGTTTCGGATTCTGTGTCTCCCTCTCTCTCTGACCCTCCCCTGCTCATGCTGTCTCTTTCTCTCAGAAATAAAGAAAACATTAAAAAAAAACAACTGTGAAATAATGTTTGTTATCTAAAGATGCTAAGTTTTAAGATAATTTATTATACAGCAATAGATATACAAGCCCACCTAGCTCTTTAAGACAGGAATTTCTAATAACATTTTACATTTTATATTTAATAATTACGACATTTTCTGGTATATTTTGCTGCTTTGATTAAATGTATACTACTAATTATGTCAATCCAAAACAAAATTTTAACAGTCTTATGGTTATGGGATATTTTTTAAAAGTCAATTATAGGGGTGCCTGGGTGGCCCCGTCACTTAAACATCTGCCTCTTGATTTTGGCCCAGGTCATGATCTCACAGTTTGTGGGATGGAGTCCTGCGTCAGGCCCCATGCTAATAGCACAGAGCCCTCTTGGAATTCTCCCTCCCTTTTTCTCTGCCCCTCCCATGCGTGCTTGCTCATCCACACCCTCTCTCTCAAAAATAAACATTAAAAATAGTCAATTACATTTATATTACATATTTTTGTTACAAAGAAGTATGATAAAGTCTTTCAAGCACAAAAACATTCTAATGGGGTAGAATTTAGGGGCAAATGTTGGAATGGTAGTATGTGTTCAGGGAGCAAAAGTAAGAATTTGAAATTTCTTAGTATTAATGAAAAACTTTGCAATGTATTTTTTTAATGGATGATGGTGAGTATCAAATCATTATGATAGATACCATTCGATACATTTAAAAGAGCAATACAACAATTTTGTTGGAAAGGATCAATATTTATAATATATTAGAAACTACATCCTTGCAACTAATTAAGTTATGAAAACATTTAGATGTCAATTTAAAAGTGCACATGAGGCCTGTAGATTTTTTTTAATGTTTATTTATTTGAGAGAGAGAGCGCGAGTGAGCATCAGCAGAGAGGAGGCAAAGAGAGAGGAAGAGAGAATCCCAAGCATCCACACTCAGCATGGAACCTGACTTGGAGCTTTATCTCACAAACCATGAGATCACAATCTGAGCAGAAATTGAGAGTCGGTCACTTAACCGACTGAGTCACCTAGGAACCCCAAGGCCTGTCGATTTTTTTTTTAATTGTTTTAGGGAGGTTTTTGGTTGTCGTTTTTTGAAATCTTGCGTGGAGTTCATGGTGCTTCTTGAAACTGTAGCTTGGTTTAATTAATTTTGGGATATTCTCAGCCATTTTATCTTCTAACACTGCTCCATTCTCTCCCCTCTCCTTCTAGCTACAGTTGCATGTCTATAAAACCTATTCCTCATATCCCATATGTTTTTTATGCTCTTTTCTGTGTTTTTCATCCTTCTGACTCTGTATTTCAGCCTGAATGCTTTTCTGCTCTATCTTCTGGCTCACTAATTCTCTTTTCAGCCATGTCTAATCCATTATTAAATTTATCCATTGACTTGTTAGTAACAGATACTACAAACTTTGGTTCTCAAATGTCTGAACTGCTGAAATTTTCTATTTTCTTTTCATTCCTCTAACTCCTTAATCATAGCTCTTTTAAAACCTAGGTCCAATAACTCTATTATCTGAATCCTCTGGAATTTGTATTACAGGTCTGTCTCTGAGCGTGTTTTGTCTTTTCAGCTTAGCTATTTTTGGATGAATGTTTTTCTATTAAAATTTACTTTTGCTTTTGGCAGGCAGCTCTAGGCTCAAGACACTAGAAAGCCTAGATCACTTTAATTCAATCAAGGATTTATAAGATTCAAAGCTGGGCTTTAGAAGATTTTCACCTTGATTCCTACTGTACAGTCGTAGACCCCCCGGGACCCCACATAAAAACCTGTTACAGTTATCAGGGTTCTTCCTCTCTGGTAGACCCTCGACTATTTTCTCCTCCTAGCCTTGCTTACTGCGAGCTCTACTCGGCTTCTCAGCTTCTGCTTTTATTTATTTATTTTTTTTAAGGTTTTTTTTATTTATTTCTAGAGAGAGAGAGTGAGCAGGGGAGGGTCAGAGAGAGAGGGAGTCACAGACTCTGAAACAGGCTCCAGGCTCTGAGCTGGCAGTCAGCACAGAGCCCGACGCGGGGCTCGAACCCACGAACCGCGAGATCATGACCTAAGCGAAAGTCGGACGCTTAACCGACTAAGCCACCCAGGCGCCCCCTCAGCTTCTGCTTTTAGAACAATCTCCTTGGGGCCCCTGGGTGGCTTAGTCGGTTAAGCGTCCGACTTTCGCTTAGGTCATGATCTCGCGGTTTGTGGGTTCGAGCCCCGCGTCGGGCTCTGTGCTGACTGCCAGCTCAGAGCCTGGAGTCTGTTTCAGTCTGTGACTCCCTCTCTCTCTGACCCTCCCCTGCTCACGCTGTCTCTCTCTCTCTCTCTCTCTCCTAGAAATAAATAAAACATTAAAATAAATAAAGAGAAACAATCTCCTTGAGAGGAAGAGTGGCTCTAAACGTTAGATTCACTTTTCCTGGCTTACCCTCCTCTCCTAGGACTTGGACCCGCAACTCCTCACTGCTTTGGCGGTCAGTCCTCTGATGCCTTCAAAGAGATTTTGAAAAAACTGCTTACCCAGCTTTTCTAGTTATTTTCAGCAGAAGAGTTGGCCCCAAGCAACTCTGCCCACCATTGTTAGAACTGAAGCCTCCTGTCCTGTCCCCAACGCTGGACTCATCTCCAATGTCCATTTGGATGCCTTCTGAATAGGTCCCAGGTCCCCTGTGCTAAGAGCCGACACTGAACTCTTCATTTGTCTCATCTCCTGCCTCACCGCACTCACCTGGCTTTTCCTGTTGTGGCTATTTCTGTTCATGGCTTTCTAAGCCATACATATTGCCCGTGGATCTCCTCCCTGCCTCCTAAATGTGATCAGTTACCAAGTTATGCACACATTACTTTTCTTCCATCAGAGCTGCTCAGTTCCCTGCAATATCATCCTTGGCCCGGCTCGCCTGCCGCCGGAACCCCTGCCTGTTCAGTGCAGCGCCTTTCCTAACTGCCCTCTCTGCTCTCAGAACCCTCTATGCTTACACTGCCGGAGACGCCAGATTTTCGAACAGGGTGCTAAGTTACTGCCTGCTCAAAGTCCTTCAGAGGCTCCTCTCCGCCCCTGCACTTCAGGAATAACCCTCACTGGGGCACTCAAGCCCTCCCTGGTTTGACTCCAACACACTTTTCATCTGCTGTATCCATTTACTTTGAGGAGTGAATGCCGTCTGTCCCTCGACTACTACTGTGGTGAGCATCCAACAGCTGTCTTCCTTGGACCCCCTCATGGTCATCCTTTCCCATTATCCTCCACTCCGGGGCAGGAGAGATGGTTTCAAGGAAAAGATGAACGTGCAACTACTACTTATGTTGTTGATAATTATGTTAGGGGTGAGCATTAAACAAAAAGAGGGAGGAGAAAACCGAATGAACTCCAGGCCCTAAAATTTTGTTTCTTAAATATTTTTCTGCAAAAGTTTCCTACATTTCCTACTTAAAATAACTTTAAAAATACATACTTTAAGCAAATTATTACTTTGTCATTAAAAACTTTTTTAAATGTTTCTTTTCGAAAGAGTGACAGAGCACGAGTGGGGGAGGGGCAGAGAGAGGGAGAGAGACACAGAATCCAAAGCAGGCTCCAGGCACCGAACTCTCAGCACAGCTGTTCAGAGCCCACCATGGGGCTTGAACTTGAACTGCGAGATCGTGACCTGAGCCAAAGTCTCATGCTTAACCGACTGAGCCACACAGGCGCCCCGTGTCATTAAAGATACATATAGTTTTTATTTTTTTATTTTTTAAAAAAAATTTATTGTTTTATTTATTTTTTGAGAGAGAGAGAGAGACAGACAGACAGACAATGTGAACAGGGGAGGGTCAGAGAGGGAGGGAGACACAGAATCCGAAGCAGGCTCCAGGCTCTGAACTAGCTGTCAGCAGAGGGCCGTCGAGGGGCTCGAACCCACGAATCGTGAGATCATGACCTGAGTTGAAGTTGGACGCTTAACTGACTGAGCCACCCAGGTGCCCCAAAAGATACATATAGTTTTTAAAAAACCACTTTCCTGTCCTTTGCTGACAATCTCTGGAGACATTTCTGACCTCTGGTTGGTTGGTTTTTGCTTTTTTCTTTTTGGGGCTGGTGGTGGTGGTCTTCCTGTTGGCCACCGCTTATTTCAACAAAAGGTTAACTGTGATCACCCACTATCATTTCTATGGTGTAGCCAAAATCCCCTGGTGTAAAATACTGAAAGAATTTTAAAGAAAACTCCTGCTCTCCTTAGCTGACCGAGGTATGTACATACAAGAGGCTGTACCATTGCTGGGTTTCCTCTTGACCATTCCCTGGGTGATTAATGCCTTCCCACACAGGGGCCTGTTTCCCTACGAAATTCCTAGGTGATCCCTGAGGAGTTTTTCAGTTCTAGAAACGTATGTGTAGCCTTCGTAGGACGTAGTGGCTGCAAAATGGCTTTCTAAAAGCAGATATATTCGCCTCTTTATAAATATATCGTGGGGTAGAAAAATCAGAATGAATTAAGTTTACTTATTTAAGTAATCGCCACACCCACGGTGGGGCTCGAACTCACCACCCTGAGACCAAGAGTCACATCCTCCACAGACTGAGCCAGCCAGGCGCCCCTGAGTGAGTTACGGTTCAGTCCAGTTTCTCCACAGAGCAAAATAATCCGGCTGGGCGAACGAATTAACAAGTACAAAATTTTTAACAAAGCCAGTACACAGCTCTGAAAGGATTCAGTCTTCTCAAGGAGCCTGGGAGGAAGGCAGTGTAAGATTCTCAATACCATTTTCCAAACGAGGAAACGGGTTCAGAAAGCATAAGGAGCTTGCCTCTTCCGTAATGGACCGATCGTTGCCGCCCTCACTTCACCTCACCTCCGGCTTCAGCACTGGAGTCCCCTCAGGGATGGTAGTCCAGGGTCCGGGCAGCCCCAAAGGCCAAGTGGGTGAGGCTGCTTTAACCATGCCACTTCCGCCTCCCTCGGGCCAACGGGGCTCACCGCCCTCACAGCCCGCGCTCTCGGAGTCACGAGTTTTCCTCGGGGGTCCGCCCCTCCTCCGGGTGATTGGGTAGTTCTTGAACTATTTCTGTCCTCTGATTGGCTGTTACCCCTTCGGCTCCCACCCCAACACCGCCTAGACCAACCGGATATAGGGGCAGGGTTTCCGCTTCCGCCTTCTCCCTCCCGCTTGTCGTCGGATCGCGGTCGCCGCCACAGCTACCGCTGCGGGGCGCGGTGTCGATCGGTCGGTTGGCTTGTCTTTCAACGTCGGTGTCCGTGCCGTTGAACTGCCCGCCATGGCTGAACTAGATCCGTTCGGCGCCCCCGCCGGCGCCCCGGGAGGGCCCGCGCTGGGGAACGGGGTGGCCGGTGCCGGCGAAGAAGACCCGGCCGCGGCCTTCTTGGCGCAGCAGGAGAGCGAGATTGCGGGCATCGAGAACGACGAGGCCTTCGCCATCCTGGACGGCGGTGCCCCCGGGCCCCAGCCGCACGGCGAGCCTCCGGGGGGTCCGGGTGAGAGTGCGGGCGCATTTGGGGCGGGAGGACTTGTATTGAAACTTGGCCCAGAGTGGGTCTGAGAGCTCTGTGTAACTCTTGTTTCTGGCTGAACCGGGAGGTTAAAGAAAGAGTGCAAGGAGGAAACGAGACCCTGGCCCACTCACTGCAGAAACCTGGGTTCGGGGAGCTTACTCCGTCGTATGAGTATGGTTGAGTGCTCCTGGACGGGGCAGAGCGAGAACGCAAAGAAAATAGGGTGACTTGTCAGGCTGAAGAGACTGAAGAAGCCGGTTCAGCTCAGGAACTTTTCATTGAGCACTTGCTGTGCTTTGAGGCTGGCCTCTGAAACATAGCCGCATTGGCGTAGTTTGGCCAGACTTGAAGGCAAGTCTGAGCCCAGCACAGAACCAGTTACTGAAAAAGGAAGGCAGAAAAAATGAGAACAGTAGTGTCGTTTTTGAGATCTATACAAACAAAAATAGCAGTGCAGTTCAGCACTTCAGGTGTACAGAGTTGGATTGTGAGGAGGAAAGGAGGCGTGAGACGGGAACTTGAGAAAGGTGGCCTAGCCCTGGAGGAAGAAAGTCCTGCTAAAGAAGGGTAAGAGTTTTACCATTTATTGAACGGATTATGGCCAGGATTTCTGGAGCTCTGCTTCCTCTGGCAACAGCTTTGGTAAGCAGTGTTGCCTAAGCAGAATTTAAGATTAGTCTGGACTAGCTTTTCAAAAGGTGAACAGAGAATACTGTGTGGTCTTTTCCTAGCCAAACTAGCAAAAACAAAACCAGAAATGGGGCGCCTGGGTGGCTTAGTCGGCTAAGCGTCCGACTTTCGCTTAGGTCATGATCTCGCGGTTCGTGGGTTCGAGCCCCGCTTTGGGCTCTGTGCTGACTGCCAGTTCAGAGCCTGGAGCCTATTTCGGAGTCTGTATCTCCCTCTCTCTTTGATCCTCCCCTGCTCACGCTGTCTCTCTCTCTCTCTCCTAGAAATAAATAAAATATAAAAAAAAAAAAACAGAAAACGAGCAGTAGCATGCCAGGTCTGACCTTTGAATGCCTTAACCGTGGGTGATGCTTGGAATTATGGTGGGAGGAAAAGCTGATTGGAAGAGACCTTTCTAGTCATATGGGGAAGTAGGAACTTAGCTGGAAGAAGTAAGACCTGGGTTTTCATTTTCTTAAAAAAAAAATGAAAGGAGAATGGGGCACAGTAGGGCAGATGGGAGTGTTTGTACTACTCCAGCCTTAAGGGGCCCGGCACATAACGTAAATGAGAGAAACCTGCTGGAAATGAGACACTAAGGAGTGTTGGAGACCCAGGTTTTGGTGCCCTAGGGATGTACTCTTTATGGAAGCTTTTAGACTCCGGACTCTAAAATTAGTGTGCCAGCCAAGCGGTACCATTTTTGTGAGTAGGAGTGGGGAGACTGCTTGTTTACACTCCTGAGTTTTTATACCGCACCATGGTACCTCCTAAGCAAATTAGTCCCCTAATAAAAACTTACATGAGAACATACACTTGAAAATGCAAATTACAGCAAGCAGGTGGGACTGAACTGTGAACTGGGCTATGGCGGGAGATGAAGTTGGCCTTAAGTGAATAGGTTTTTGTGGTTGGGTCGTGTTTATTAACATTTGCCGGAGAATCATAAATTTAGTTTTTAGATCCTTCATTTACATCCCTCATTTAATAAAAGAAAACTTGAGTCTTACAGAAGAATGACTTGCTTAAGAAAAAAGGGCAAGTTTATAGCTTTGCCCCAAGTCCCCCTACCCTTTGATTGTACCATGTTCTGTTGCAGTTGTGTCAGCAGGGGTATCGTGGGATAAGAGATTGTCATTTCCGAAAGCCAGTTGTGGCTGCCTTGGGTAGGACAGAGTTCAGAGAATCAGGACCCATGGTTAGAAAACCATCCTGACCCAAGGACTGTGTTACTCTTGTTCACGACTGTATCCCGATGCCAGGGCGTCTTCGCAGATGTGGATACTCAAAGGAATGAACAAGAAAACCAGGTCTAAGAGTCCTGTATAGAAAGACAAATGATGATGGGCAGTTTGGAGAGGTAAAAGGGAGAGGATAGGTGCTTTCTTCGCTAAGCTTTCAGCAAGGGGAAGGAAGGGATGGTTGCTGACTTCGTTTCTAGGAAGGATTTTGTTAGTGCACAGGCGTTCGTGGACTTAAAGCCAGTCCCCTGACCGTGCAGTTGAGATCAGTAATAGTGCAGTGGTCAGCACTTCCTTTGGGGATTAGAGAACTAGTTGGGCTCTGCTTTTTTTCCTTTCAAAGAGGCACTCTCGTGGTTAAGATTCTGTGCTGTCCTAGACTGCCTGAGCGGGAGTTTAACTTTGTGGTCTCAGGCAACTTCCATAACCACCACTGCCCTGCTTAAGAGTTTTCCTTTGTGTAAAGTACAGATCTCCATAGAGTTACAGATTACATTAGTACCTGTAAAGTGCTTACACACTTGGTATATTACTACTACAATTACCTGGCTATACTCTTATTCCAGGGAGGGGGGTGGGAGAGGGGTTACAAGGCCTATAGGCCTTGGCGTGTGCTGAGGAAACATTTTAGGAGGGAGCCCTGTATCAGATGTGTTACTATACCGAAACATATAGGCAGGAGGCTCTAACAGATTGAGGAAAGAGGAACATACTTAAGCCCTCCCCAGGCTTGGGGAAAACTCCATGAAGGATGGGGACAGGCAAAAACCAGAGAGCCTGAGCCTCAGTTGTTAGGAGGTCTGCAGAAGAGAGGTTAGTTTGGAGGGGGGAGGTAACCAGCTGAGTGAAGTGTCTCAGATACTGAAGAATAAGGAAAGAGGCAGCGTAAGTGTAGAGCTGGGGAAAAGCCCTCAATCGTGAGGACTAAGGAGGGAGGAGAAAAACAATTAAGGAGCTACTAAAAGAGTATGGCAGTGAGGCAATATTTGTTGTTTCTGACAAGTCTGTCCTTGGAGAAGGAGGGAGAGAGGCACATGAATTAAAGTTTTCTGGAGGAGGAGAGTTATTTTTTTGGTAGCATTGGTGGAGAGAATTCAGGGAAATCTCATGCATGATAATTAGTAGTACTGCATCCTTAATGTATGCCTGCTTCTCTGTAGTTTCAGATCCACATAGTAAGTGCAGGCTAGGTAGTGGCATCCTATTTCAGGTAAGAACTGATCATCATGGAAGGTAAGCAGTGTTCCCAAGGTAGCAAGCTAATAACATGTCTCCTCTGGAATTCAAGCCCATGTGTACTTGACCCCCAGTGGATGGGGAACGTGGGAAGTTGAAGGTGGGTTTGGAACCAAGTGTCTTCCTTCTCTGGAAACTAATTCTGGCCCTTGTTTCTCTCTGGAGTTCCTGAGATGCCCTAGAAAGTTTCCTTCTGAAGTATCAGGTTACTTAGCTTAGGTATCCTAATAAATCAAGGCCTTGGATGTCCTCTATGCATGTTTTTGTAGCAGTAGGCTTTGACTTGGCCAGCTGAATGTCAGTTCAGTAGTACAGTAACTAATAAGAGCTCAAAGCACTTGCCAGTGGGTTTTGAATGAGTCTTCAGACCTAAAGGACAGGCAGCATGTGACTTAGGAGGAGGTATAGGATGACAGTTTCTTCTAGTTTTCTGTATGGAGTAGTGATCAAAGTCTCTTACTGTTGGGAATGGTCCTGGGCTGGAATATATTAACTGGACAGCTGGTGTGTTAAATGTGATATATTAACCAGAATTTAGGCTCAGGCCTGGCCATACTAGCTATTAGAAGCTCTAAGTGTCAAAATTATCTCACTCTTTGGTCTGACAAAAAAATAAATTCCAGGTGGATTAGAGAGAGGCATTTTTGTTTTTTTAGTACCAGAAGAAAAGTGACTGTCTCAGAGTATAAAAGTCCTTCAGCATAAAAGCAGATACAGAAATCCTAAAGGAAAAATTGATAGTGTCCATATATAAGTTAAGTAGCTCTAGGTGTTAGGTACTATAAATGCTATAAAATGACAATGGGAAAAATACTTGTAATAAGAGAGGACGAATACTACAAAGCAAACATTTAGAGATCAGAAGATAGAAAAATGGGTAAAATTCTCACAATTCAGTAAGGAAGAAAATCAAACATCAGATATGTGATTACCTCACAAGAAATTAAGATTGACACAACAAAGCCACCTTTTTTCCCTGCTATCAAATTAGCCAAATTAAAAAACCCAAAACTCAGTCTTTGGTGTCATTGAGAGTCTGAGAAATGGGGGCACCTGGGTGGCTCAGTGGGTTAAGCATTCGACTCTTGATTTTGGCTCAGGTCCTGATCTCAGTGATTGGGAGATGAAGGGCTCCACAGTCAGCACAGAGCCTGCTTGGGAGTCTCTGTCTCTCTCTGTCTCTGTCTGTCTGTCTCTCTCTCTCTCCCCCCCCCCACCCCCCCACCCCACTTGTGCTTACTTGCCCAGCTGCCTGCTTGTGCTAGTGCTCTCTCAAACATAAAAAAAAAAAGTCTGAGAAATGGGGCAGTTGTGCTGATGGTAGTAATAGAAACAGACTGATAGAAACACCGATCAGGTGGTCAGTGTTTAGTTAAACTGTATATCCTGGGGCGCCTGGGTGTCTTAGTCCATTAAGCATCCGACTCTTGATCTCTGCTCAGGTCATGATCTCCCGGTTTAGTGAGTTCAAGGCCCACATTGGGCTCTGCACTGACAGTGGGGAGCCTGCTTGGGATTCTCTCTCTGTCCCTCCCTGACTCATGCTGTCTCTCTTTTTCTCAAAATAAACATTAAAAAATATTAAAGTTGGGGTGCCTGGGTGGCTCAGTCCGTTAAGCGTCTGACTTCAGCTCAGGTCATGATCTCACGGTTCGTGGGTTCGAGCCCTGCGTCGGGCTCTGTGCTGACAGCTAGCTCAGAGCCTGGAGCATGTTTCAGATTCTGTGTCTCCCTCTCTCTTTTACCCTCCCCCATTCGTGCTGTCTCTCTCTCTCAGAAATAAATAAAAAAAATAAAAAAATATTAAAGTTTACATCCTGTGACCAGCAATTCTATACACACACACATGCATATATATGTGTATATTTTTAAAGTTTATTTATTTTGAGAGAGAACACGAGATAATCTCAAGCAGGCTTGAGCATCTGACTCTTGATTTGGGTTCAGATCATGATCTCAAAGAGTTCTGGGATCAAGCCCTATATCAGGCTCTGTGCTGAGCGTGGAGTCTGCTTAAGATTCTCATTCTCTTCCCCTCCCCTCCCCTTCCCCCCCACTAGAACATTCCCTCTAAAAGAAAATGGGCGGGGGAATCAGCTTTATTTTTTAAAAAGGTATGAGAAATGTGTAGAAATAAGCAAGAACTATAACCAGCAGTTGAAACCTAGATCAAAACCCATGGAGGTAGATAAATGCCTAGATCCTGCTGTTTTATATCCATTTTTAGATTATCAGATGATCTTTCCTCTGACTTTCTGGCCTGCTCAGGTATTGGACCACTTTTTAAAGGTTGATTATCTCATAAAACATGCAATTATTTTTTCTTACATATCTTAAAAAATTAAGAGAAAATACTGTCATTAATTATTTGCCCCTTGAGGAACACCTTGTTCATCTTTCAAGGAAACCTCCACCTATTTCCAGGTCATTTGTGAAGTGCTGATACATTTAGGTTTATTGTAAGGATTAAAACTTAATGTATATAAAATATTGGACATGGTGCCTGGCACCATGGAAACAGTAGTAGGTACTTTCATATTTAAAACACTGAGAATTTAAGGGCATAGATGAATGAATTCCAAGAAAGCATATGAAATTATATAGCATTTTCTTCTCTCTTCCCTTTTTTTTTTTTTTTTTTTAATATAAGAAAAGTGTTTTAGAGTCAGGGAGATGTGCTGGGGAAATGATCTATAAAAATTTTCAATACTCCCAAAGCCAAAAAGAAGACTAATTGGGAGAAGCAATAGAACCAAAAGAGTGGATAAAATGTTGGGTTTCATTTGGAAAATAGGCAGTTCGAGTTGGGTTTAATTAGGAATCAAGAAGAGCAGTTTAATGAAATCTTTGCCTGTTACAGGGAAAGGATGAGGTGAGAGCATTCTGCCCCAGGCCTCAAAGCAAGCTGTGATGTTTCCATAGAGTGCTTTTCGGGGGCCTTGTGATGGTGGCCCACACTAACTGCTTGGCATTACTTTTACTACATGGGTTCTTGTGTCTTTTAGGTTCATCTCTCAACTTCCCTCTCTCCCCAGGCAATGAGATGGTCATTGTAGTGTAAAAAAATGGGACACATAATAGAAGCCGTACATAGTAGGTAGTAGATGTGGGTCAGCCAGCAGCTATGGAGTGCAGAATGTGTAGGTGGAAGCTCAGTGCTCATGGTGCCTGGATCAAGGCTTTTGAAGGAAGGCAGAGCAGGCACTCCAGAGGGATGGCATTCAGTTTGTGGATTGCCTCTTAGTGACTGCTTTCCGGTCAGGGTGGGGGTTAGGACACATGCTTATCAGGCTGATCAGATAAAAGAATACAGAATGGGTTTAAAAAAAAAACAAAAAACAAAAGTGGGACTGGGGTCCCAGCAGATAGACCAGAGCATATGCTGGATATAAAGGCCATCCTGTCCTATGGGCCCGGTGTAGCTGGATCTCCTGTGTGCCTGCCCTCATCCCAAAAGCTGGACATCCCAATCTTGTGAAATTTTCTGACTTAGTACTTACTTGTGTTTTAAATAGGTTTAGCTTGTAGACCACCGTTTTGTGTTTTTAATTTTTTTAAACATTTGCTTGCTTGCTTATTTATGTCTTTAGAGAGCAGTCAGCACAGACCCCGACATGTTCCATCTCACAAACCGTGAGATCATGACCTGAGCTGAGGTCAAAAGTCCAACGCTTAACTGACTGAGCCACCAAGACACCCTTAGACCACAATTTTGTACCATACGGATTGATAGTCTGTAGGTCTTAACTTAAAAAGACATTTTTTTACATTTCTCAGATTGACTTTCTCTTTTAGCTCATGAATGATTAATTGTGCCAGTAAGACTGGATTGTACACCATACTTTGAGTTTTTTGTGACTTGTGTCCTTGAAAACACTGATTTAATTTGGTATGCCCGAATCTTATTATTGCAGGCTAATTCCAGGTAGTCTGGAGGAATTAGCAAGAAGTCAAGTGTAGACCCTCAGGTCTCTATAGGCATAGGATGGAGAGTCCTATCCTCCAAAAAAGTACCTTGATTTTAACATGAAGCTGCATGTCACTGCTCACTGAATGATTCCAGGCCCACTTTTCCTTTGCCTTCTCCAGAACTTTCATAGAGAGATGCACTGTTGCTCATTGAGATTCTTCTGCCAGGTGTCCATGTGTTCTCTTTCTATGCCAGAAGATCAAAAGGTTTTTAACTAGGGGCTTGGTACAGATTTATCCACATTTTGGTGAAGTAATTTGTGTATAAGTACATCTTGGGTTTATTAAACAGGAAGTCATTTGCTCTGTCTAGTGCCTATCAAGAGATGGTATTAGTATAACTTACAGTACCTGCAGCATATAGTATTATATTATATGCTATTGTATGCTATAGTGCTTTGGCCCAGCATTGGACTAGTCCTGATTGATAGACCAAATTTTATGTCTTGCAGATGCTGTTGACGGAGTGATGAATGGCGAATACTACCAGGTACAGAGTACTCTGATTCTATGTTGAATGATCGTGGGCAAGTCTTCCTTTTTTGTGATTTGAATTGACTGAACTAGAAAGGACCCCACTCCTTTGACTCTCCTAGATGTATTAGTATTGGGTATGTTACCTGCTAGAATGGAAGGATTTGAAGAGAAGTGACATTGATGGAGCATTCTTCTAAAATGTTACTAATCTGGCCTGATTGTTACCAATTTTATTCTTCAGAAATGAGCCTTCGTGATGATGGTAGCAGTGGCTAGACACTGTGTGCCTTGTACTGTGTCAAGCACTATTTCTACTTAATCTTTAATTCTCTCAACAATCTGGGGGATTTGTACTATTGTTCCTGTTTTACAGATGAATAAACTGAAGCACAGTATGTGGTGGGGCCAGCATTTGAACCTTTTAGATGATATTGGGGACGGGGGTGGCTGGAATTTGTTGTTACTACCATTATTTTACCTCTTTCTCACTAAGCTTTCAGTTGTTAGCCTAACTTGGATTACCTTAAACACAGAAATCTAAGTAGTTTATATAATTGAAGTGTCCTTGGACCAGGACTCTGGCTCTGGTTGCCGAGTGTGCATTTTTGTGCTCTAGCTTTTTTCATGGCGGTCAGATGGCACATTGGGCTTCACACATGTGCATGTCCTATTGTCTAGAACAAGTGAAGGTTTCTCCTCTTCTCCCAACCACCCAACAAAAGTCCTGCGTTTCCTTCTGGACCAAGTGGAAGTAGTCACAATGACCTGGGGGAATAGCATGATGCTTTGCTTATTCCTGGGTTTCTGCCCATCCCTCAACCAATTAAATGACAATAAGTACCAGACAGTAAACATCTTAAGCTTTGTCATGAAGGTCTCTGTCAACTACTCTTGCTGTACTGTGAAAGCATCCATAGACAGAACATGAATGGGTGTGGCTATGTTCCAGTAAAGTTTAATTACAAAAACAGGCGGCTGCCGTGGACTCTAGTTTCCAATCCCTGGTTTAGAACTTAATCCTTAGAGTGAGACACAACAGGGTTCAGATTCTGGCTCTGTCCCTTACTAGCTGTGAATTGGACATGTCAGTTATGTCTCCGTTCCCCAACTGTGAAATGGGAAGAAAACCTTTGCCTTGTAAGTTGCTTGGGAGATAAAGCGCTTATGTGCCTGACACATGGAAAGTGTTAATAAGTTTCTTTTGTTTTTTTTAGTTACTAATATTTTAAATAATTCCCTTTCCATCTTTTATGGTCTGGTTAGGTTAACGTGGAATTTACTTCCTAGTTCAACAGGTGAAAAAATCTAAAAGATAAGTCTCTTTAAGATTAAATTCTGTTTGAGTCTTTATCAGTGTATCAGACCTTAGCCACTGTAAAGGAGAATCTCCCCCTCACCCCCATACACTTGTGACTCATATTTACTTCCTTTTTATTCTTTTCTTTGGTGTGACTATAGTGACTGCACATTTTCTTTTGGACTCCCTTTTACCCAGAATTCTCATATTTCGGATAGGTGGCATTAAGTGATCTTTTCCCTGCATTGTATAATGGCATTTAGAAGTGTTAGGTTCTAGGCCTTGCTGGGCTCTATATTTACCTTTGTTACTTTGAAGATCCCACATAAGCTGTGTGTCAAGTGAGGAAACAAAAACGGATGACACTGTTTCCTAGGAAGTCCATTACCACCTCCCCCATTTTCCTCTCTCCCACTCATGTCTCATTTATTAACAGGCAGGAGAACAACTACCTCCCTTGTGGATTGTAAGGATTATGTACAGTAGTGTTGAGAGCTCCCTATCAGCATGTGAGGTTGTGTTGTTGCTTTTAAGGTAATCCTTTAACATTTTACAGCAGCCATCAGTGCTGTACATAACCAGGGGTTCTACCATGGATGAAGTGAGTATTTCAGGAAGGAATGTTTAATACTGACAGCACACAATTGTGTTTCGTGTTAAGGAGAGTAATGGTCCAACAGACAGTTACGCAGCTATTTCACAAGTGGATCGATTGCAGTCAGAGCCTGAAAGTATCCGTAAATGGAGAGAAGAGCAAACGGAACGCTTGGAAGCCCTTGGTAAGGAATCCCTTTATCTTTTTGGGTGTCTGTTTTCAGTGTAATAGTTGACCTTGACGCTTACTACTTTTTAACTAGGAATTAGCCATAATATCCTTGTCTAGTATTTGGGCCTTTCTCAACCTGAAGGTCCCAAGGCCACCCACACGGAGACACTTGATCACAGGCCATTGTGTGAGAATTAGGGCAGCTTGGAGAGCCGCCACCAAGTGCATCCTCTCAGGAAGAGCAGAACAGTGCTGTGGACAGAGTCCTGAGCTTGGAGTGAAAGAGTGGGTTCAAGGTCCAGCCTTAACTCTTACCAGCTGTGGGTACTTGGTTGCTCAAACCTTGCAGTGTCTGTTATTTCATCTGCGGGATAAGAGCAGTGTTACCAACCCCAAGGGTAGTCTGGGATGGTATTTATGAGGGTGTTTTATAAACTTGAAGGTATCCTGTCCATGTGAGAGACTTGAGTCCATTTATCATTTGCAGGCTGAATTTAACGTGACACTTTAAGAGGAAAATGTAAATTTTAGGAAACATGTACAATTTGGTTTTCCTATTCTAATCTCTCTGGAAGGTAAGTTTTTACGTTTCTGTAGGTGAGGAATGGGAGAATCTCACAATGAGTTTTTGAATCACTTAGCTAAGAAGTGGAAGAGTTAGAATTCAGCTTAAGTCTATCTTGCTTCATAGTCCAGACCCATCTGTCCCTTAGTCACATTGCATTTAAGTGTACGCCGTCCCACCAGGCGGGCCCAGCCCAAGATCAGTGCCAGCTGGCCTGGCCATGGTGAAGAGCTTTTGGTCAGGATTGGGAGGCTTGGTATCTGTACTTGTGAGTTGCAGAGGTGTGGTACAGCATGGACATAAAGCCATGGTGTAGTCTTCTCGACTTTATATTGCAGTTTCAAACAGAATAGTTGAAAGAAGAGTAAAATGAACTTGTGTGTACCCCCTAGATTCAGTAATTAACATTTTGCCATATTGGGTTATCTTTATATAAATGAAGCACATATGTGTGCATGTATATGTTTTCTACAGACCTGTTTCTGATCCACTTGAGATACATCACATATTTCATGACTATATATTGTGTATCTAAAAATAACGATATTCTTCTGTGTACCCATAATGTCAGCATTATTCCTTCTTGGGATCCACTGAATTAGTAAATACTTGAATCCTATTTTTCAGATGGGGTAGCTGACCCCTAGAAGTAGGACCAAGTCTGTTATTTCTCCAGCCCAGTTTATGTGGCTTTCAGATCAGAGGGCACACTTCTGTTTGAACCTTTATGGCACCATCCAGTAGTAATTTCTTCGATAATGGAAATACTGCGTTATCTCTGCTATCCATTATGGTAGCCACTAGCGACATGTGACTGTTAAGCACTTGAAATGTGACTAGTGTGACTGAGCAATTGAATTTTCAATTAAATTTTCATAAATGTCCACATGTGGCTAATAGCTCCTGTATTGGATAAGATGAAAATGGTCTTTGTGGTGCCGGCAGCCTTGATCCTTGCTGGTTCTTCTGAGTAGGCTGAGAAGCTAAGACTTAGCTGGTATTCATTCGTCTTTTTCATGTTTCAGAACCCAACCTTTATCTTTTCCCTTGCCGTGAAGTATAGCAAAGTTGTCTTCCATGGAGGGAGTACACTTTTGGTATCTGGAAGAATTGCATTTTTTTCAGTTATCAGATTGGGCACTGGGGGAATGTTCAGTGAAGTATGTTCTTTCTTAAGATGCTTTTATGAAGGAAGTCAAACATGTGGCTTTGCAACTGAATTAAATTGGTCTGTGAACCTTAGGTGTTTTTTCAGTTTCGTCTTTTTTCCTTGTGAGAACTGTGAGAAAGCACAGATGCTAAAAATAGAGAATCCGTGCCAGTCATTTTCAGCTTAGCTGTTGGCTGTGTCCTCAGATAATTTTCTTTTCCATAACAGTAGTAAGGATTGCCAGAGAAGACAGCTGTCCGTGTGCCCTGCTTTCTAAGGGGACTCTTCATCCTTCTCTCCCTCTTCTGCCCAGATGCAGAGATTGTATTGCAGCTTAGATCTAAGCTAAGAGATGATTTATTTTTAATTTTTTTAATGTTTTATTTATTTCTGAGAGAGACCGTGTGAGCTGGGGAGGGTCAGAGAGAGAGGGAGACAAAGAATCCGAAAGAGTCTCCAGGCTTCTGAGCTCCTAGCTGTCAGCACAGAGCCCGACACAGGGCTCGAACCCATGAACTGTGAGATCCTGACCTGAGCCAAAGTCGGACGCTTAACCAACTGAACAACCCAGATGCCCCTAAAAGCAAGGAGATGATTTAAAGAGATGGTTTTGGGGCGCCTGGGTGGCTCAGTCGGTTGGGTGGCTGACTTCAGCTCAGGTCATGATCTCACGGTTCGTGGGTTCGAGCCCCGCGTCGGGCTCTGTGCTGACAGCTAGCTCAGAGCCTGGAGTCTGTTTCGGATTCTGTACCTCCCTCTCTCTCTGACCCTCCCCTTCTCACACTGTTTCTCTCTCTCAGAAATAAAACATTAAAAAAAAAATTTTTTTTAAATGATGGTTTTATGTAGGAACTACAATCTGTGGAGATGATCACAATTTTTATATAATTTTTAAGAGAAAGTTCTGTGATATTTTGTTCCTGATATATAATAACTTTTAAAAAAACCATCATTAGACTACACACAAAGTACTCTGCAATCAGAAAGTAATGTTTTGGAAGTGATTTCAGCACTCTTGAACAGGAGACCTTGTATTTTAACCTTGGTTTTTTTTGGTTTTGTGTCCACATGCACTGCCAGCCCACAGCGTCGCAGCGTCCTCCATTCACTTACATGATAGGCTAATGGGTTCTTTATAACTCGGAACTTTTGGAGAGTTTCTAGTAGTTACAGACACAGCTTTTTCTGTAGGTTGTACTGTGAGATGTTCTTGCAAGGGCCCTAAAAATGCCCCCAAATGCTGAGTCGCTTCCCTTCAGGGGGTTACTTGCCACCACTGCCAAACTCTTGTCTGGAGCACTGGTGAGCACCTTCTAGTTACATTTTGTGATTCTTTCTAGGCTTGCTTTCCTTTCCATCCTTCCCTTTGGAGGCAGCTTAATGAAGTAAGAACGTGTAAGCTTTAGAGTCAGGTCTGGGTTTGAATCTTAGCTCTGCCACTGACTTTAACCTTTAGAAAGGTTACTCAGACTTTCTGAGCTATAGTTTGTCTCCATGCTGAGCATGGGTCTAGAGTTTACCTTCTTGGGATTGTTGTTAAGATTAAATGAGAGGCCTCTTATAAAACAATCTCTGACGGGCACCTGGGTGGCTCAGTCAGTTAAGCATCCAACTTTGGCTCAGGTCATGATCTCACAGTTTGTGAGTTAAAGCCGCACATTGGGCTCTGCGCTGACGGTGCAGTCTGCTTGGGATTCTCTGTCTCCCTGCCCCTTCCCCACTCATGCATGTATGTTTGCTCTCATCTCCCAAAAATAAAAAAAAAAATTTTTTAAATAAGAACACCTGCCAGAGAGGCTTTTTGTAACATGTTTAAACTGAACTCTCAAGGTAACTTCAGATGTCAACTGCAGCAGTAGCTATGACCTGCATTTCTGTCTTCTGCTATCTGTTGACTTGGTCTTTTTAGCTTAATGTCTTAGGGAATACTTAGTTTTGAGAAACTTAATGTTTGAGAATCCAGTCTGGCAAACCTGCTAAGTTTGCATCTTCTAATTTCTAGAACCTTTTGGATAACGATTAGTAATCCCCTGCCCCACCTCAGCCCCTGCAATCCTCCACGAGAGTTTCTGTTTTAGTTCTTTCTTCGCTCTGCTACAAACTCACTCTGCAGTCCACACGGGAACAGCTGTTTTGTCGTCCCCCTCAACTCCTACCATCTATTCTCTGTTCTCTGGTTGCTGAACCCTCTCTGCCTCTGGTAATTTTAACCAGAGCTCCCTGCTTCATAGAAGTACTTCTACCATTTTTAGTTAAGAGAGTGCCACCTTGGGGCGCCTGAGTGGCTTAGTCGGTTAAGCGTCTGACTTTCGCTTAGGTCATGATCTCGCGGTTCGTGGGTTCAGGCCCCGCGTCGGGCTCTGTGCTGACTGCCAGCTCAGAGCCTGGAGCCTGTTTCAGTCTGTGACTCCCTCTCTCTCTGACCCTCCCCTGCTCACGCTGTCTCTCTCTCTCTCTCCTAGAAATAAATAAAAAACATAAAAAAAAAAAAAAAAGAGTGCCACCTTATGCTTTACAAAACCATTGATTGTCAAACCTGGGATGTTAAATATAGTTTGGGAGAAGCTTTTCTTAGATTATTTAATATTAATAGTCCACTTGGAACTGATATTGGCAGCATTATTAAAGAATGATCCATAATTGCTTTTTCCCTGGTTGGTGCCCCCAAAGGCTTTTTTCTGTTAAAGTATTCCTCCCCTTCTCCACCCCAGCAAAAAAAAAACCCCTAAATTAGTGAATCCACTAAGATGTCAGTGGATTGAGATAGTGTGAAACACCTTGAATGGAGCCCCTGAGATCAGAGACTGGATGCACAAATAGGGAAAACCGAATTCTGTCTTCCCTCTTGCCTAGGCTCCCTCCAGCACACAGCGGTTTAATAAGACCAAGAGAAATTTATGGAGCGGACTTTGATTTGTGTTTTGCCTCATTTTATTTCTTTTCCTTCCCTTCAAAGATGCCAATTCTCGGAAGCAAGAAGCAGAGTGGAAAGAAAAAGCAATAAAGGAGCTAGAAGAGTGGTATGCGAGGCAGGACGAGCAGCTACAGAAAACAAAAGCAAACAACAGGTCAGTCCCCGGTTCTTCTAGCACTGCTTGCTTTCCAGAATGGAATCAAATTCATTTCCAGTGACCAGTAGGTCTCACATGCTGTCTCTTTTAGTGTGAAATGTATTTACAGGTTTTGGGAAAAGTACTTGAAACCTAAAGGTTGCAAGTCTCTTGGGTCTTAGGAGCTTAAGAGTTTAGTTAACATGTACCGCTTGTTACAGGGCATGAAGCAGCAAAAGGGAAAGTTATGTCATGGATTAAGTCCACATGTGGAGACGTAACTCTGAAATGAAGGGCAGCGTTCCTGAATATATCAGGATCTCGGTACTCTGGAGATTATAGACTTGTTCATGTTGCATCCCCTAAGTACAGCCCTGCTCTCTGAAAGCTGCTATGCCGAGGGGCCTGTTGGCAGGGAAATGCGCTTTGTAATGAGGTAGCCAGGGATGTTCAAACACGGTGACTTCAGAATGAAGGGTCCTCCGGGTACATCTGTCTGAGAAAATCTTAAGTTGACCTTTTTAAAGTGCTCTTCAGGATGTACTTCCTGAAGGGCCATTAGTTGCAGGGAGAAACTAAGCTCCTCCTCCTCTCCCCACGAGAGCTGTGGTCTCCATGTTCACAGTCCGCTTGGAAATAGTGCAGAGGAAGGTGGAGGCAACACTGCCGGCTTCGAGGTAGGCCAGTGGCTCGCCTTCCCTGCTTCATCCTGAGCCCATCTCTCACACAGTCACTTTCCTACCTTGGTGGAAAGATAGGCAAGACCGAGCCTGGGGATGCCTGTAGTTTTCAGGGTAAAGAGCCTAATTAGGTTCCTGTCCTCAGAGGCAGAGGTTTGTTTAAGTGCTCTGGGCTCTAGCAGCAACTTGTTGGAAATCTGCCGGGAAGGAGGGAGCAGATGGCTTTGCCAGGCAGCCCATGCCATCCTGGGGCACCTTTGGCAGAATGGATGGACCGTTCTGTTCTGTAGGCTTCAGCTGTCTGTCTCTTGTTGGCCATAGTTAGTTCTGTTGGCTGCCCCTTAAATGCCAAACGGGAGCCTCGTCCTGGGCCCCTTCCTGTGAGGATGTATCTTCTAGGAATGCTCTCAGGTTTCAGTGAAGTTCTGTGATAAATATGGTGGCACTGCCCTCTGGTCTTCACGTTGAGTTGCTCAGGGTTCGTTACCAAGGTGTCTCCTGAGCTTGTGGTCATTTTGAAGTGCTGATAGGTCTGGGCTGCTTTATTCTTTGCTCATTCAAGATGATTTACCCCAGATAGAAGTTTAAATCTCTAAAGGGAGATGAGCGAGTGCTTTGTGCAAGCACCTTGTGAAGCTCTGTTTATCTTAGTAAGTTGCACGGGAGTCAGTCTGCCCTGAAGTACTTGGTAAAACCAGGCTGACCCTCCCTGTTCAGGATCCCTGATGGGTAAACAAGTTGACATACAGATTCTCAAATTATTATGGTGGGAATAGGCTTCTAATTGCAGAAATTTTTTAAGGCCAGTTTTGCTGAACTGTAGCCCTTCTGGAAAGGAGGCGACTGTCGGCATACAGCATCAGTTGTCCTTGGTGGGAGTAAGCACATCTCTTTTTAGGAGCTCAGTCTCTAAGGTTTAGTCCCTCCAGGAATCGATTTAGGGCTTTGGTACCTTTCTTAGAATCATAGAATATTGGACGGTGTCATAGGTGAACTTCCCAAGTTCCAGAGCCGGGGAAAGACTTAAACTTGCCACTCATGGAGAATGGAGAGCTGTGTCAAACCCAGGTCACTTGCCTTGCAGAGACTTTGAAGCCTAGGGCAGACTCTGAAACTAGAGGCACCTGAGCCATTGGCACCAGGGTTCCAGGATAGAGGGGATGGTTTTTACACTTTATTCCAGTTACTCTTCATGGACTGGAATGTGAGCCAGTTAGAGCCACCGTGGGGGCCTTCTTCCAGTGACACACACCCTTTCTTGGAGACGGTGACAGTGCTGACCACTCCCTCTCCGACTCTCTAAACAGCGTCCTCTGGGACTAAAGGAGTAAGTCCCATTTATATACATAAAGGAACTTGTTTATAGGTAAATAGTGAATATTTTGAGATGAAGAGTGCTATTTCAAGCATGTGCCCTTCTCTCTGGATGACTTTTGTAGCAGCTGGGTGTTTACCATAAAGATAAGGTAGAGTAGTTCCCAAGAAGAGAATTGGTGGGTAGCCAGGGCCTGTATTTATGAGCGTATCATCAGGCCTCCTGACCTCTAGGTGCCCTGAACTACACAACCTTAGGAGCACATCAGTGCCCGGCACGGCGGGTGACAGCCGATCTTGCCTTCATTACATCTGTAGTCTGGTGTCAGTCCTCAGATTGCATCTCTTTCCTTTTATTCCAACTGGGGCTCAAATGCTACTGCACAAGAGCCATCAATTATTAGTGACAGCCTGTGGAAAAAAATTCCTTCTCCATGGGAGCCTGTCAGGACAGTGTTTACTCAAGACCACCCGTAGACTGTGTTCCCTTCTAAACCGTAACAACCATTTCCCCTTTTACAGGGGGCTCTGGTGCTAACTTTTCACCTCTTTCAAGACTTCTAAAAGTTTGGGGAATCCATGATTCTCTGTGATGGCAAATATTTTTTCCATGCCCCTTTGGGACTCTTATGTGTGTCGCCTCCTGAGCACCCTGTGGTCAGGCCCAAAGGCATTCCTCCTCCTCCCCTTTCCCACAGGCTCCCGTGAGGATTGCTGTGGTCAGGCCCCTCTGTCTGGGGGGTGAAGGACAAGCAGGCCACTCAGATTATGACTTTCCATTTATCCCGCCTATCCGTAACTTGACCTGGATGGGGCTCCATGTCACCGACACGCATTGTAGTCTTGGGGCTAACTGCAAAGGAGCAGAAGCCTGACCTTCAGGCTTTTGTTGTCTTAGTGATGCCTCCACTGGAGTCCTTAAACCTTTATTTTCTTCCAGTAGGAGCAAGCACAAGCCAAAGTTGATTAGGTTTAGCCCTTAGTGTAAACTAAAAGGATTATGGGTTTACAAGCTGGCCTGCCTTTCCTTTCCTGCCCACTCATTCTGCCCACAAACAACTCTGTTTTCCTGCTGACTCACTTAGAGTTACAATCAGGCTGTTCTTTCTGCTTTCTTTAAATTTCCACAAAACACCTATGTATAAACCAAAATGGGAAAGAAGGCAGGCTGTGGGTGAGTCTAAAAATAAACCAAAATAACTAGAATTTCCCTTTAAATAAGTGAGCCTAGATTAATAAGCAGGCTTGACTTTCCTTCAAAATGTCCCTTCCACTCTGTGCCCCAAACCACCCTGGCAGAGGACAGGGTGAGACTCCTGCAGGGAGGTTCCCCGCCTGCCCACAATGGATGGGGTGGGCTGGCTGGGCCCAGGGATTCAGCCTGGGGCAACACAGACTAAATAAGCTAAACTCCACCCAGCATGCCACCCTTTCCTTTCTTTCCCAGAGCCCCGCCACTTTGATCTGTTTCTGTGAGGTTGGGGTTTCTGGACTGTACCTCGTGATGGCAGTCAAGTCTGGCATGGACTGAGTGGGCAGACTAGCTTATTCAGGGACACACAGGAACACAGTGCCAGAGCTAGCACCCTGGGCTGCAGTCCTTTCCACATCTGTTCTCAGGATATTAAAAGTGGATCCCATTCAGCCAGGGTGGTTCAGAAGCAAGAGTCGGATAATCCAAGAGCACAGAGGCTTTGGGGCCTAGCGTGTTTGGTGTCGGGTAGCTGGCAGTGTTCGTGCCTAGTGAGACTCATTGAGGCTGGCAGGAAGCTGGCATGGCTTCCTGCTTACCCACCAGCTGGGAGGAAGCCTCAGTGGACAGTGCAGAGAGCCGGGCAGGCCTGCTGCTGCGTTCTGCCACCTAGGGTCGGGCAAGTGGCTTCATCTCAAGGCCACCCCTTCCCTGATCTGTAAAGGGGTGCTCTCCTAGGTTGTTGGGGTTGAGAATTGGATTGAATGGACACGGAGTCTCTAAAAGGGCTTACCTGGATGTGGGTGCTGAGAAAGGCTCGCTCGTGCAGGAGCGGGGGGAAGGAGTTGGCAGGGCTCCCTGGGGCAGGCCGGCCGGGAAGCTTGCCTGCCGATCTCCAGCGCGTGAAGCCTCGCTGGGTGAGGACGGAGCCTCGGGAGCAGCGCCCCGGAGCACAGTCCTGCTTCTACTATGGATTTGAGATGTTTCTGCTTCTCAATGTTCTCTCTTTTTTCCTGCCTGCTTGCCTGCCTTTTGGACCTCTTGCTGTCTAGGGTGGCAGATGAAGCTTTCTACAAACAACCCTTCGCTGACGTGATTGGTTATGTGTATGTTGCAAAACTAATTCCTTTTCTTGTTTTGATTCTACTTTTTGTTTAGAGTTAATGCTCCCGTTATGTCACAAGTTGCTTTGCTTTCTGAATTATTTCAGATTGGCACTCTGGGGACTGCCTAAGAGTTATAAGGTTGGGGATATGACCCATCGATTTGTCTTGCAGAATTGTGACTCCCTTTAAGTCCGATAGCCCTTTTTTACGTCCAGGGTTTTGGAGGGAAGGAAGCAGATGCCCTTTTAAAACGTGGGTCATTTGTGACCTTGTCTGGGAAGGCTGTGGGACAGGGATAGGCTCTAACCTCTTGCTGCAACCCTGCCCCAGGTGGGGACGGACCGTGTCCCCACCTGGGAGAGGTGGAAGCTCTGGGGTGGGGGTGGGGGGTCGGTATTCTCTACATTTAGTTCTCTAGAAGAACATGTGGGGTTGGTTGCTTCTCCCCTGGGGCAGAAGGGCCCAGAGCAGAGGAGATGGTCTCATTGGGTAAGGGGGCAGACATGTAATTGTTTCTCTATGGTTTTATATGTTGGAACTGTTGAGTGGCCAGTTTATGATGCCCTGTCCCCCTCGTCTGGCACAAAGACGCCCCAGCTTTTTAAGGTCAAGATAGCGAAAGCTGTCTGGTATGGGCCACTGTGGTTTCTTCCTCGAAAGGAAACTACGTTTTCTCTGGGAAAATATTTAGCAATACTGCTTTGAAAACAGGAATTCTTGTTTCCTCAAGAATTAGGACTAGATTTTGATATGAGGGTAGAAGGGTGGACAGTAGGCTCGTGGCTGTAGAGCCTCTTAGGGCCTGCACCTTGACATGTTCATCCCTTTAGGATACAGAATGGGGTTCCCTGGGTCTCCAGATGCATTTGCAATGAGATTTGTGAAATGCTGGACTTACAGGTGGTGTTGGATTGATTTTTTGCACATTCTCTCTGGAGTACAAATGGAGACTGGAAAGGTCGAGTCTGGGTTTGCTGGGCAGCAGGGTGGCCCAGCAAAGCCAGCTGCACGTTCCCAAGTGTAGCTAAAGTGGCAAGGGCATGTCTAGCTTACTGACCATCTGCATTGAGCTCATTCTCATTTTCTATATCTGACCTAAAGTTTCTCTCCTTGTTTCTTTTCTTCTCTTCACCTTTAAAGCACAAACATAAACCATCCTTGCTACAGCCTAGAACAGTTAAGTAAACCTTTCTCACTGCCCCTACCTGTGTGTGCCATGAAGTCGCAGTGTTGTAGTGGCTCTGGGCTTCAGCAGTGTCTGCCACGGCCATCCCTGTGAGAGTGCCACCCCTCCGTCCCCACAGACCAGTCATCTCCATTGCTTTTGCTTTGCCCGTGATGCTTGTTGGAGTAGATGAATATAGTGTGTCTTCCTTCCTCCTTCCACTGTCCTTTCAGGCTGTAGCTCCCGCCAGTTCCAGCTGGGGGGTGGGCCGACCTTCACGTGAGCAGCATCCTACCAAAAAGCAGCTGACATTGATTGGCTGTTCAGCCATCAGATGCCCACCCCTTCCAGACAGGCCCGAGTGGCCCAAGTCACCCGGCTGGAGGGAAGATGGCCAACTTTGAGCTGAACTGGAGAATGCCCTAACAAACCCCCTTCCAGAATGGCTTTAAGTCTCTAGTGCCTGCTCGCATGGGAGCTTTGTCTTGAATTCCTTTTGATCTGCCCTGTTTCTCTCCGGTCTTAGGGATAAATCCAGAGGCTATCGTGCAATGACCGGTGGGCTTTTTAAAAGTCACTGAATTTACTTGAAACTCAGTAGAGCCCAACATAAACCACTGTTCACATTCTTGACCAGCCTGCTGCTTTGCTCCTGTTAATGAAGGCAGTGCATAGCCGGCCAAGGACTTGCTTTTCTAATGCTCTGTATCAACAGAGAGAGAGTGAGCCCTGCACCAAACACCTGTATTCCAACATTTTACACAGCAGCCCGGGCACCCTGTGCCTGGGAGAACTGGCCACGTGTCTGCTTCTGAGTCTGACCTGAGCCAGGGGCTGTTAACTCTTTGGAAAACCAGATGCCATTAAGTCAGGCATGAAGAGGCAGCCGCCAGGTAGCTCACAACGGGTTCTACATTAAACCAACATATTTCGTTGTTGCTTCCAGGGCAGCAGAAGAAGCCTTTGTAAACGACATAGACGAGTCGTCCCCAGGCACTGAGTGGGAACGGGTGGCCCGGCTGTGTGACTTTAACCCCAAGTCCAGCAAGCAGGCCAAAGATGTCTCCCGCATGCGCTCTGTCCTCATCTCCCTCAAGCAGGCCCCCCTGGTGCACTGAAGAGCCACCTTGTGGAAACACTACATCTGCAATATCTAAATCCTACTCAGTGAAGCTCTTCACAGTAATTGGATTAATTATGTTGAGTTCTTTTGGACCAAACCTTCTGTCTTTAGAGTTGATCATTGTTTGTGATTGCATGTTTCCTTCAACTGTGTTCTCCCTGGCATTCAGAGAGGAGGGGGAGGAAGCCTCCCAAAGGTAGCCTCAACCTCTACTTTTGTGCATTATTCTGAGAATAAATTTGTTTCAGAAACAATAACCATGAAGTCTCATTATTGACCTCAAGATACACTGCATGTTGGAGTGAGATTGGATTGGAAGGGATAATGAATTTCCTTTATCATTTCTAGCACTGAGGAGGCAGAGCCATGGAGCGTCCACCTCTGCTTTGAACTAAAAGAGCTCCAAGTTACTACCGTCTGTACACAGCAGGATGCTGTGGAAGTTCCCATTTGAAAAAAGGGAGTTCCGTGGCTAAAACTTAACCTCTCCTTGCTCCCCAGAGATAGAGCTGTTGCCTCCCTTACCAATCCAGCTGGCTCTTGTCACCGTCCCCTACTTTAGGTCTTGGGTAGTATTTTTCAGCAGGGGTCTCTCTAGGGTATATATTATTCCTTCGGATTGACCCAGTAAACCTGCATCGGGATGGCATTACTTTGTGGCTAGCCCTGTTACTCTGGGTTTCCACAGCACACAGTGGGGTCTGTGCCAGCCCTAGGATTGCACTGTTTCACTTGTCAAATCCTTCATGTAGGCCTGGCTGACCAAAACACTAGGCCCATGTGCTTACATTAATTAAAAATACACTTCTAGCCCTAGACTTCATATGCTTAGTGGCTGCGCGTGGTTAGGTAGCAACCCAACTGCACAGCACAGATTAGAGAACACTTCCATCATCACAGAAAGTTCTGGACCATACTGATCTACACACCAGGTACCACTAAGAGACTGTAGTCCTTTCAGGCTTTAACATGTGTTACCTGCCTTCTACCTGTCACATTTTAGGTGATAGTTCAAGCAACAAAGTCAACTAATAAAGCCAAATCAGAAATCTGCTTATAGTTACCTGATGCTATTTCCAAGTTGGAGACGGCTGTAAACTCCTGTAATACCAACCAGGAGGGGTAGATCCTGCCAAGAAGGTGCCAAGAAGGAAAGTTCACCAAGTCTCCTATGGTAATTATATCTGGAGGGGAGAGGAACCTTCATTACTTTTCTGCCCATGTCCCCCCCACCCCACCCCTCTCTAAGCTGCTTAGTTGGGCATTCCTTGATCTGACTCACATTTCTGGCCTCTGCTCACTCCTCCCCTTCAGCCACTTTTGATTACAGTCAGGTAATCACTCTCTGTTCAACAATTTATTACTTCTGGGCCTTGCTAATGCCATTCAAAATGCCAAAAGCCTTTTTAAGAACCAGCTCAAAGGTCACCTCCACAATGCCTTCCCTCCCTCCCCTCTGTGAGCTCCTGTGGCCCTCTACCTGGGGCGGCTTACCTTTTGTATCCTCTTGGTGGCAGAATCTAGGCTGCTCTTGCCTCTCATGCCAGATGGGCTTCTTGAGGGGAGATGTGGCAGTTGTAAAAGATCAGCTAAAGTTAGTCTGACATTCCCCAGATCAATACGTGACTGGTTGATATGACAAAAGGACTGCTGTGTAACTTCCAAAGCTAGATCATAAAAGCAACACAGCTTACTGCTGGTTTACTGGAACATCCAGAGCAACACAGGCTGGATGTAAAAATTGTACCACCCTGAGGCCACGTTCTGTGAGGAAGCCCAGACCAGCCCACACAGATCCTGAAACAACAGGCAGAGAGAAATGTCTGGCCAGTCCCTCATGTTCTAACTTCCTGCTAGCCCAGCTCTACCCACTGTAACTGCAGATGCGTCCAATACCTGGAGTCAGAAGTGCCAAGTAGAGCCTTTCTCAATTCCTAATCCACAGAAACCATGAGATAAAGGACTGTTTGAACCTCAAGTTTTTAGTGGTAACTCAGAATTGTTTCTGACGACATCCATTACCCACATGGGGTTTTATAAAAAGGAGGGAGTTTGGTCCATGGACCCAGAGTGTTCAACACTCAGTTTCAGACTTCTTTCTTGGGACCACTTTGCTTTTCATGTCAAATTTTAAGTGTTATTTAACACAGTACTACTGGAAGTCCTAGCCAGAGCAATTAGGCAAGCAAAAGAAAAGGCACCCAAATTGTCATTTTTTGCAGATAACATGATATATAGAAAACCCTAAATCCCCCCCAAAAACTGTTGGAACTAATAAATTCAGTGAAGTTGCAGAATACAAAATCAACACACAGAAATCTTGTTGCATTTCTGTACACTAATAACATACTACCAGAAAGAGAAACTAAAACCATCCCATTTATAAAATGGCATCAAAAGCAAAATACCGGGGCGCCTGGGTGGCTTAGTCGGTTAAGCGTCCGACTTTCGCTTAGGTCATGATCCCGCGGTTCGTGGGTTCGAGCCCCGCGTCAGGCTCTGTGCTGACTGCCAGCTCAGAGCCTGGAGCCTGTTTCAGTCTGTGACTCCCTCTCTCTCTGACCCTCCCCTGCTCACGCTGTCTCTCTCTCTCTCCTAGAAATAAATAAAAAATATTAAAAAAAAAAAAAATACCCAGGAATTTTTAAACAAAAACACGAAAGACCTGTACATTGAAAAACGCTGACATTAATGAAAGAAATTGAAAATGGAAAGATACTCCACATTTAGTGATTGGAAGAATATTGTTAAAATGTTCACACTTACCCAAAGCAACCTACAGTCCAATGCAATCTCTCAAAATTCCAAAGGCATTTTTTTTTTCCAAAGGCATTTTTTTAAAAAAACCCTAAAATTGGTATGGACCCCCAAAAGGCTCCAAATAGCCAATACTATCTTGAGAAAGAACAAAGCTGGAGGCATCATGCTCCCTAATTTCAAACTATATTACAAAGCTATACTAATCAAATATTGGCACAAATACAAACCTAGATTAATGGAACAAAATAGAGAGCTTAGAAATAAACCAATGGATGTATGGTCAGTTAATTTATGACAAAGGAGACAAGAATGTATGATCAAGAGAAGATAGTGTATTCAATAACTGCTGTTGGGAAAATTAGGTCACTATCTTAGACCATATATAAAAACAAACCCAAAATGGATTAAAGAGTTGACTATAACCTGTGAAACCAGTCGGCAATAAGCTCCTTGATAGCAATCTTGGTGATTTTCTGAATCTGACACCAAAAGCAAAAATTGAACAAGTGGAACTACATCAAAATAAAAAGCTTGTACACAGCAAAGGAAACCAATAAAATGAAAAGGCAACCTAATTAGTGGAAGAAAGTATTTACAAATCCAATCTGATAAGGGGTTAAATATCCAAAATTTAATAAAACTTCCTATAACTCAATAGCAAGACACACAAAAAAACAAACCCAATTTAAAAATGGGCACAGGAGAAATAGGCAGAGAAGGACAAATATATGTTTGCACGTATAGGAGGATTAGGAGGAACTTGACGGAGGAACAAGGGGGAGAAGAAGGGCGGAAATGGTGGGGGAAAGGGAGAGAGGCAAACCATGAGAGACTCTTGAATGCTGACAAAAACTGAGGACTGATGGATGTGGGGGGGATGGGCATGGAGGAGGGCACTTTGGGGATGAGCACTGAGTGTTATGTGGAAACTAATTTGACAATAAACTATTTGTAAAAAAAAAAAATAAGGCAGTATTCAAAAAAAAAAAAAAAAAGGCACAAGATTTGAATAGACATTTTCCCAAAGACCTACAGATAGCCAACAGCTAAACGAATTGATGCTCCTCATCCCTAATCATCAGGGAAATGCAAATCAAAACCACAGTGAGATATTACCTTATACCCATTAGAATGGCTGTTATCAAAAAGACCAGTACTGGGGCGCCTGGGTGGCTTAGTCGGTTAAGCGTCCGACTTTCGCTTAGGTCATGATCTCGCAGTTTGTGGGTTCGAGCCCCGCGTCGGGCTCTGTGCTGCCGGCTCAGAGCCTGGAGCCTGTTTCAGTCTGTGACTCCCTCTCTCTCTGACCCTCCCCTGCTCACGCTGTCTCTCTCTCTCTCTCTCCCCTAGAAATAAATATTAAAAAAAAAATTAAAAAAAAACAAAAACAACAAAAACAGACAGGTGTTGGGGAGAATGGGAGAAAAGGGGCCCCTTGTGTTGTGTTGGTAGGAAAGCAAATTGGTGCAGCCGCAGTGGAAAGTGGTATGGAGCTTCCTCAAAGCTATAAAAGTAGAACCACCATACAGTTCAGCAATTGCACTTCTGGGTATTTTTCCAAAGAAAAGAAAAAGACTAACCTGAAAAGATAAATACATCCCTGCGTTCACTACAGCATCTGTACAGATCTGTACAGATCTGGAAACAACCTGAGTGTACATCAGTGGATAAATGGATAAAGAAAATATGGTATGTATGTAAACATGTACACACACACACACACGCGCACACACACACACACACACACACACACGAGTAATATTCAGCCATAAAAAAGAAATACTGCCATTTGTGACATAGATAGACCTTGAGGAAAAAGTCAGAAAGACAGGTACCATATGATCTTTCCACTTGTAAGTGGAATCTTTAAAAAAAAAAAAAAAGAAAAAGGAAAAAAAGCACCAAAACCCATGCTCATAGAGAACAGACTGGTGATTGTCGGAGGTGAAGGGTGGGAAAGGGGTCGGTGAAATGGGTGAAGGGAGTCGAAAGGTATAAATTTCCAGTTATAAAGTAAGTCATGGGGAAGTAATGCACAGCGTGACAACTACAGTTAATACAGGCCTACTGGGACTCCTGGATGGCTCGGTTGGTTGTGTGTCCAACTTTGGCTCAGGGCTTGATCTCACAGTTGGAGAGTTCGAGCCCCATGTTGGGCTCGGTGCTGACATCTCCGAGCCTGGAACCTGCTTCAGATTCTGTGTCTCCCTGTCTCTCTGTCCCTCCCACACTCATGCTGTCTCCTCTCTCTCTCAAAAATAGACATTAAAAGAAAAATTTTTTAAATAATAATACAGGCCTACCTTAGAGATATTGCAGGTTCAGCTCCACACCACTGCAATAAAGGGAATATTGCAATAAGGTGAGCCAAGTGACTTTCTTGGTTCCCCAGTGCAAATGAATGTTACGTGTGCAGCAGCATGTCTAAAAAACGTACATATCTTAATTAAAAAATACTTTATTGCTAAAAAATGTTAGCCATCATCTGAGCTTTCAGTGAGTTGTAATCTTTTTGCTGGTGGAGGGTCCTGCCTCAATCTTGATGGCTCCTGAATGATCAGGAGGTGGATGTGGCCGTGGCAAGTTCTTAAAAGAAGACAACAATGAAATTTGCCACATCGACTGACTCTTTCTTTTCACAATGTCTCTGTAGCATTCAAATGCCACTTGATAGCATTTCACCCACAGAACTTCTTTCGAAATCAGTCAACCCTCTCAAACCCCACCACTGCTTTATCAACTAAGGTTATGTAATTTCTAAATCCTTTGCGGTCATTCCCATAGTCTTCACAGCATCTCCACCAGGAGTAGATTCGATTCTGTCTCAAGAAACCACTTTCTTTGCTCATCCATAGGGGCAACTCCTCACCCATTAAAGTTTTATCATGAGACTATAGCAATTCAGTCACATCTTCAGGCTCCACTTCTAATTCTAGTTACCTTGGTATTTCCACCACATCTGCACTCACTTCCTCCACTGCAGTCTTGAACTCCTCAAAGTCATCCACTAGGGTTGAAATCAGCTTCTTCCAAACTCCTGTTAATGTTGATACTTTGGCTCTTCCCATAAATCACAAATGTTCTTAATGGTGCCAGGAATGGTGAATCCCTTCCAGAAGGTTTTCACTTAACTTTGCCTAGATCCATCAAAGGAATCACTATGTATAGCGCTATATCATCTCATATGGTGCAGTTTATGCCCCCAAACACAACAGTGACACAACAACAAATACAATGATGAAGAAGTTTGAAATACTGTGATCATTATCAAGTAGTGACAGAGACACAAAGTGAGCAAATGTTGGAAAAATGGTGCCAATAGATTGTGTGACACAGGGTGCCACAATCCTTCAATTTGTAAAAAAAAAAAAAAAACAAAAAACAAAAAAACACCCCACATTATCTATGAAGCGCAGTAAAATGAGGTATGCCTGTACCATACCATATATTTCAAAGCTGCTACAAGAGTGGATCTTAAAAGTTCTCATTACAAGAAAAAAAAGTTCTGTATATACGGTGATGGCTGTTAACTACACATGCTGTGGTGATCATCTGCAATACATAAGATTATTATATAGCAGTCCTCCCTATTATCAAAGATTTATTTATTTTTTTTTTTGGTTAAGAAATCTGTATTCGATGACTTAAGTTACATGATCTTCAAAAAGTAAGCAGTGCAACATTATACATTTCTTCTGGAAAGGGATTTTAGCTAGACAGTTAACTAAGAAAACAAAATGCAAAAATGTTAGGATTTCCACAAAAGAAATTTATTTTTTCTTTAGAATTCAGCTCAGAACAGTAACATACAAATATTTACATTAAAATAAATAAATGTGATTATTTAACAGTATGTAATAATTACGTTGCAATATATTAATTAGCCTTCCCATGAATTTAATAAAAACTAAGATTTGGTTTTAGATTTAGTACCATCCTTCCAACTATTTGGTATGAGGCCTGGCAGCAGCGCCACCATCTGGTGTAGACAGCAGTTACAGATTTCGCCAAGGAACAACTGGTGTCCCTTCACAGGACACATCTTGCCCCAGACACTGACGCCAAGCGGACAGGCTTCATTCCTAGGAATCACTGGAAGTTTTCAACAATAACCAGGACCTGGAGATTATTTCAGGGCTGGTGGAGTCTTGGAATCAGCTAACCTATCTATTCACATTAACCCACCAGGAAGGAAGTAGTTCAAATGCAATACTGATTTTTTCACACTTTATTTTGTATGCTAACACTGAAACAATAGAAACCTTCTGGTTTTCCTAAAATAAGAATCTGAAAAACATGCATATGCTTTCTTAGAGCATCTGAAAGTAACCACAAAAACCTGTCACTACACCAAATACTGTACTGGCAAAATGTCCACAGCAGACAGGAATATTTGATTAAATGTATCATTGAGGGACAGCATCAAAAACTCAGTCATCTGCTAATGAGACAGTCTTATTAAAGCTGTTGCTAGTCTGAAGTAAATTAAGGTATAGTTACCCTCTGCAAGCTTTTTATTTGAGAGGCTGTGCAGTTTTGCAGAAAAGCACAGATGGACCTGGGGACCAAGTCCCGTTTCTGAGACTCACCCGCCACACAGCTTTAGGCGCCATCACTAAACGCACCAAGGCTTAATTTGCGGTTCTATAAAGTGGAAATAAAAACACCTACCTCCCAGGTTGTGAGAATTTAATAACGTATATGGAGCACCTAGTTCAGAACCTGGCACACAGCAGGCACTTAATAAATGGTGGGCATGAGTATTTCTTCCAGGTTGAAACTGATAGCAAGAACCCTGGCCTTTGTATCTTGACACCAATGAAAGCACAGGATCTTACTTCGCCAGAATCCAGATTCACAGGTACGGGAGCTACAAACGCTGCCTTAGGAGATGCTCCAGGGTCATACTCAACATTAGCACGAATCGGAGGGAGAGGTATCTGTCGGTAGCAAAGATCCTTAGGGGATAGTTTTACTCTCCTTTCAGAGACTGTTAAGTCCCAGTGGCTTCTCAGCTGTCCTTAAGAAGTTAAGGACAAAGGTCACTTAAGGCCACTGTAATTGAGATCCCTAAAGTTGCTCAAGACTCTCCGAGAGCAGTAACAAAGAACATCTTTAAGCAAATAACACTTGGGGGTGACATGTATGTCCAAGTCTTGATTGCGGTGGCGGTATCACAGGTATATACATATGTCAAAGCTTATCAAATCGTACACATTAAAAAATACCTCAGTAAAGCTGTTTTGGAAGAAAGTTTACTTTAGCCATTCAAGGTGAGATTTCCTTCTGTTTCCTGACAGGATCCCTTTCTGCAATGTGAGTTTAGGGTCAGAGGAGGAAGGATTAATAATTTAAACTCCAATATCAAGTTCCCATCTCAAGCAAGGCCTGCAAGTCTACGTGGTATGGTATGTCCGGTGAGCAGAGTCCTAAGGCTTCCTTGTCTACTGTCACAGCTCCTTTGGCACAGAGAATTGTGACTGGTACTTACAGGGTTTGAGTTGAAATTACCCCAGAAAGAGCAGCATCTACAAAAACGGACTGGGAAAGGTGACTTTGGAAGAGGAGACTAAAAAGCAAAAATTTAACTGCTGAAGTCACCTGCTAAATACCCAATTTGCTTTTTAAGAAATGCTCATCTAAAAGACCACCTGATTCCATGAAGAAGCTCTGAGTCTCGGTCCACGTCCCCTCCTGGGAGACCTAGCAGATCCTGCGAGTTGTGTAGTCCAAAACCATGCTGGCGGCACCGAGCAGGGCGGGGTCCACCAAATCCGAAACTACCACGTCCACATCCTGAACCGAGGACAAGGCTTGTTGGCGGATGACATCTTTGACGATGTGGATGTAGTGACTGGCTAGGACTCCAGAGAGGATCACAAGAGAAGGGTTGATGGTGTGGAGGATGTTCACAACCCCAAGACCCAAAGCCGTTCCAGCTACAAGAAAACAAAAATGAAAGTAAGTCTCAAGGAGAGGCCAAATCAGAAACGCCAGAGGACAGTGGAAAAGAGTCAGCCCAGGACATTCAGTACATTCACACTACGCAACAGAAAGTGGTACTTTTAAAGCTGTTTGTGATTTATTCTTTTTTTTTTAAAGTTTGTCAATTATTTTTTAATGTATATTTTGGGGGGGTGGCGAGAGAGGGGTACACAGAATCCAAAGCAGGCTTGTGCCGACAGCAGAGAGCCCAACGTGGGGCTCGAACTCATGAACTATGAGATCATGGCGTAAGGTGAAGTTCGCCACTTAACTGACTGAGCCACCCAGGTGTCCCTATTTATCTGAGAGAGAAAGTGCACGTATGAGTGGAGGAGGGGCAGAGAGAGAGCAAAGAGAGAGAATCCAAAGCAGGCTCCAGTGGCTCTCACTGCCAGTGCCAATGCATGGCTCCAACTCACAAACAGTGAGATCATGACCCGAGCCCAATAAAGAGTCAGATGCTTAACCACCTAAGCCACGTAGGCGCTCCTCATGATTTATTCTTAATATGAGGAAATACTGTTATGCTTTGAAATATAAAAAAAAACTAGATATGGTAATACGACACCATATGCTCTCAACTGTGTTTTAAAAAAAAAAAAGCCAGAGAACAGTGGAAGGAAATGCTAATAGCTGACTATCTCTGAAGAGTAAACCTTGAAGGGATACTTTTTGGTTTTTAATTTTTTTTAATGTTTATTTTTGTAAGAGAGAGAGAGAGCACACATGCATGCTCAAGAGTTGGGGAGGGACAGAAAGAGAGGGAGACACAGAATCTGAAGCAGGGTCCAGGCTCTGAGCTAGCAGTATAGAGCCTGAAACGGGGCTCAAACTCAAGAACAGGGAGATCATGACCTAAGCTGAAGTCAGACGCTCAGCCAACTGAGCCACCAAGGTGCCCCCAAAGGGCTACTTTTTCTTACTCTCCTGTATTTCTCTAGATTTCCTACAAAATGAACAAGCAGTTTATTCATAGTTGTAAAACAAAACAAAAAACCTGTTTAATAAAGGCAATGCTGCCAAATACCTCGAATGCCATTTCCTTTTTCTCCCTCAGAAAGCGGGAAAATACAGCCTTGAACACACATTCCAGAGCACTGGTCCCCAGGGGAGCTGGGTATGTGTCGGAGCCCTGGGTGGTCGGAGGGCCCCGTGAGGGCGCAGCTGCCCAGAGTCACATGCTCACCTGTTCTCAGGATGTTCTGGGCCTTCACGTTGCCGAGTTTTGCAGCTTGGATGAGATGGACTGCACCCACGGCCTCGTCTTTCGGCACGGACATCCCTTCCACCAAGAGCAGGTCTTCTGTTAGAGCAGAGGCGGGAAGCACCAGTCATTACTGAGCTGTGGCAGGGCCAACCTTTCAGGTTTGCCTGTGGGCAGCAAGCCCCCAAGTGGCAAGACGTGTTTTCTTTTCACAATTTGCAAAGCTTTTTATCATTCACAAATGTCCACATACACCGTCCAGAGGCCGCTGCCCTCTTGCTGTCCTGGTTGCGTATCATCCAGAATTTCCCTGACTGGAAAATCCGCAACTCCAACCGCGGCCTCCTATCCAGCCCTCTAGTTTCTTTACTTTTCACCTCCACGTGAAACTAAGTCCTTAAAGTGTTTTTCCCCCAGATTACCAGACCCTACTGTATCCATCCCCTTCCTTTATCCACCCCAGATGCAGCTGCCATTACTGCGAGTGTCCCACATCCCACAGCAGGGCCTGGAGGACTGACGCTGACAAGGGTTCTAGCTTGCTGGCTCGGCCACTACCAGCTGCACAACCCTGTCCACGACACACCACCTGTGGACCCTTCTTTTCCCTATAAAACATGGGGAACACCACATACCCCAGCAGAATTACGTGAGGGACTAAATGAGATGACAGATATAAAGTACTTAGTTAAGTGCTGGCCGGAGTCACTGCTCACTAGACATGTCCATTATCTACCGCCCAGGTCTTTCCTGCCCCTCACTCTGCCTGTCATCAACCCAGGTCAATCACCTCCTCGTCTGCTGTCACACCTGGGTCCTGACGAGAGAAAATCCCGGCCATGCAGGCTGCCACCCAGACCCCATCCAGGGGGCTCCTCACACCTGCCTCCGCCAGCGCTCTCCCGTTCTCTCTCATGGCTCTTCTCAGCTGCCACCCCACCCCCACCACAGGATTCCTGTACTGCTGGCCTCCCTGCTAAAGGACGCCGACAGGAAGGAACTCCCTCGCTTTTCTGCCCCCACCTATAAACACGTCTGAACTTGCACACCTTCACTCCTGATTCCCCTCTCTAGGGCCCTCTACCCAGGCCTTGCATCTCATCTCCTCCCCCCTCGCCAGGGGCCTTACAGGGGACTCAACTGCCCTTTGCCTCGTGCGTTCTTAACCCTCGCTTCCATTCCCACGGTCTGCTTTCCACTGGCAGGTGCTCAGAATTTCCCTGTCCTCAAAGCACTTCTTCCCTCTCAGTGTTGCCAGGCTCCTGCTCCTGTGATTTGAATGTGCTCTTTCTTAAGACCTGCATTTGCCCCCACGGGAAGCAAAACTGTTTCTTGGGGGCAAAACAACAACAACAACAACAACAACGAAAAATCTTATAAGCTTATTCTTCTTATACAAATTGTACATAAATACAAACAGATAAGCAGATCTGTGGTATTAAAATAAAAGTGGGGGGGGGGGAGAATTAAGAAAAGTCTGAACAGGCTCCTAAGGGGGACTGATGAGAAAAATGAGGTTGAAAAATAGTTTTCAGGGCTTCAAATGATGTCCTCATGGCCAAAACCAATGACCTTTTCTGATTTTCTCTCACTCAAAAGCAGCACTTGACATCCCCAACTATTCCCTCCCTGCAACACTCTCTCTTTTAGCTTCTGTGACTTTACCCTTTCTTGATTTTCCTTTCTGCCCACTAAACACTGTTTTTGCAAAGTTCCACCCCAGACTCTTGCCTCACTCCAATCTCATTCAGAGGTTTAACTGCCACCTCAGCACTGATGATTCCCAAATCCCCACCTCTAGTCCAGTCATCTCTCCTGAGCACCAGATTCCTGTAGCCAGCCACTGCCTACACATCTCCACCTTTTGTCCCACAAGCAAACAGCCATCATCTTCTGCCACAACCTGTTCTTCCTTTCATATTCCCAACTCCCAGCTGTTGGACAGAAAACCAGAAGTCACTCTAGAACTGTACTATTTAAAGCCATTCCACCTGGAGGGATTAAGATGGCAGAGGAGTAGGGTGACTCTAAGCTTGCCTCCTTCCCCAAACTGCTAGATAAATACCAAATCCTTCTGAACACCCAAGAAATGGACCAGAAGTCTTAGAGGACAAAACAGCACATCTACAAACAAAAAAAACCAACCTGTGCAAGGTAGGAACTATGGAGGGTTGAGTTGTGGGAGAAAAGAACTGCTGGCACTGTGAAAGGGAGGGATCCTTGATCAGGGGGAGGGGAGGTAAGGGTGAAGAAAAAAAATAAAAAGACTGAAAACACATGTAGGAGACTACACAAAAAAACTGTTCCCCAAAACCAATGACGGGGGAAAAGGAGAGGGTGGAGCGCAGGGTCTGAAGTTTTAGAGAACTTCAGAACCTGGAGTTCTCCCTGTGGTCTGAGGATCCCCTGGAGTGCATTTGGTAGAGGTGACATGGCCTCTCCACGGGCAAAAGACCTGGCGGGTGCAACAGAGCTGCCCCATTCACCAGTATAGGAACAAAGATGCGGGCTGAGGGCAGCAAACCCTGGAGCTGGCTGTGTGTTGCAATTTACCATAAACTGAGCCACTGCCACCGCACAATCACGCAACTGTTGCCTGGGACAAGCCGGCACCAGCCACAGTGCAGCAAGATGCTCCCCCCAGAGGATTCAATGCGATCCGAGCCACAGGGGTCTCTGAAGTGTGGGGTTTGAAACACAGCATCTGAGATGAAACCCAGGAAGGTGGCATCATCTGACAGGTGGACAGCTCAGACACAGGGTGAAGGTGGTGAGCTGACAAAAGGTGGGGACACAGGAGGGTGATTGACTGCATGTCTGTAAGGGCATGAACTTCCTTCTCTGGAGACTACAGAGTGTGGTGAAGCCATTTTCATCCCTAGCCCACCAGCACTGATCAACCTCAGTGAGCCAAACAGCTCCACCAAATGGAGAATGGAGCCACCAAGTGGTGAACAGAGCCAATACACCAAGCCCTTCCCCTCTTGCACCCTCCAGGCACATCTCCAGTAGAGCAAGCTGGCCTGAGAATCAGAGCAGGAGACCCCTCCACCAGAAGACAAGCACAAACCTCTTCCATGCACTAGGTCTATGGATCATAGAATGCTGCAAAAGTTCAGCTCTAGGGGGAAATAGGACCTAGCTTCCCTTGAGTTTTGTTTGTTTGCTCTGTTTCTATATTTGTTTTTATGTTTGGTTTTTTTCTGGGATACAAAAAGCAAATTTTTTAATTTTTTTAATTGTATTTTATTTTTTTAATTAAAAAAACTTTTTTGACCTTTTGTTAATCTTTTTTTTCTATCAAGCTTCCCTTAACAAGCAGACTAAAATAACACTAAGGTTCAGCTTCCTTTATTATCTTCAAATTTTTACTTTATTATTTTTTCCCTCCAAAATGACAAGATGGATGACTTCACCCCAAAAGAAAGAACAGGAAGAAATGACAGCCAGGGACTTAATCAATACAGATATAAGAAAGTTATGTGAACTAGAATTTAAAACAATTAAAAGGATTCTAGCTGGATTTGACAAAAGCACAGAAGGTGTAGAGAATCTCTTACTGCTGATAAAAGCTAAAACCTAGTCAGACTGAAATTTAAAATGCTATAACCAAACTGCAAACCTGAATGGATGTCACAACAGTGAGGATGGATGAATCAGAGGAATGAATCAGTGACACAGAAGATAAAATTATCAAAAATAATGAAGCTGAAGAGGGAAACAGAAATAATGAATCATGAAGGTAGACTTAGGTAACTCAGCAACTTACTAAAATGGAATAACATTCATATCATAGGAGTCCCAGAAAATAGAGAGAAAAAAGGGCAGAAGGTTTATGTGAGCAAATTACAGTGGAAAACTTTCCTAATCTGGGGAAGCATGCAGACATCAAAATCCAAGAAGCATAGAGAACTCTCATTAAATTCAATAAAAGCTGGCCATTGCCAAGGGATATCAAAGTCACATTCACATAATACACAGACAAGGAAAGAGTCCTGAAAGCACCAAAGGAAAAAAGTCCTTAACCTACAAGAAAGACAGATTAGGTTCACAGCAGATCTGCCCAGAGAAACTTGGAAGGCCAGAAGGGAATAGCATGATATAGTCAACATGCTGAGTGGGAAAATATGCAGCCAAAAATACTTTATCCATCAAAGCTGTCATTCAGAAAGGAGCAGAGATAAAGAGTTTCCCAGACAAAAAACTAAAGGAGTTTGTGACCACTAAACCATCCCTTCAAGAAATATTAAGGGGGACTCTTGACGGGGGGCGGGGGGGGGGCGGTGCGCGCAGAGACCTAAAGCAATGAAGACTGGAAAGGAACAGAGAACATCATCAGAAACACCAACTTTACAGGGAACACAATGGCAGTATACTCCTATCTTTCAATAATCACCCTGACTGTAAATGGACTAAATGCTCCAATCAAAAGATTGAGGTATCACCATCAACAGATGAATGGATCAAGAAGATGTGGTTTATCTATACCATGGAATACTACATGGCAATGAGAAACAATGAAATCTGGCCATGTGTAGCAACATGGATGGACCTTGAGGGGGTTATGCTGAGCGAACTAAGTCAGGCAGAGAAGGACAGATATCACATGTTTGCACGTATAGGAGGATTAGGAGGAACTTGATGGAGGAACAAGGGGGAGAAGAAGGGGGGAAATGGTGGGGGAAAGGGAGAGAGGCAAACCATGAGAGACTCTTGAATGCTGACAAAAACTGAGGACTGATGGATGTGGGGGGGAGGGGGGGATGGGCATGGAGGAGGACACTTGTGGGGATGAGCACTGAGTGTTATGTGGAAACTAATTTGACAATAAACTATTTGTAAAAAAAAAAAAAAAAAAAAAAAAGATTGTATCAGAATGGATACCAAAACACAAAAAGGCAAAACCAAGATTCATCTATATGCTGCCTATAGGAGACTCATTTTATTTTATTTTCTTAACGTTTTTATTTATTTTTTGAGAGACATAGAAAAACAGAGCCTGAGCAGAGGAGGGGCTGAGAGAGACAGGGAGACACAGAATCCAAAGCAGGCTCTAGGCTCTAAGCTGTCAGTACAGAGCCTAATGTGGGGCTCAAACTCACAAACCACAAGATCATGACCTGAGCTGAAGTCAGCTGCTTAACTGAATGAACCACCCAGGCACCCCAGGAGACTCATTTTAGACCTAAAGACATCAGCAGATTGAAAGTGAGGGGATGGAGAACCATCTATCATGTTCATGGAAACCAAAAGAAAGCTTGAGCAGCCATACTTCTATGACAAACTAGATTCTAAACTAAAGACTGTAACAAGAGATGAAGGTCATTTATATCATAATTAAGGGGTCTACCCATCAGTCAGTTCTAAATTGTAAATATTTACGCCAACTTGAAACACCCAAATATATAAATCAATTACTAACAGATATGACACTCATCGATGATAATACAATAATAGTAGGTAACTTTAACACCCCACTTAGGCCAATGGACAGATCACCTAAGCAGAAAAATCAACAAGGAAACAATGGCTTTGAATGACACACTGGACTAGATGAACCAACACATATATCCAGAACATTTGATCCTAAAGCAGCAGAATATACATTATTTAAGAGTACGCATGGAATATTCTCCAGAAGATACTGGATATCAAGAATCAAGAAAGGTCTCAAATATACATCCTAACCGTATACCTAAGAGGGCTAGAAAAGGGGAAACAAAGCCTAAAGCCAGCAGAACAAGACAAATAGTAAAGACTAGAGCAGAAATAAATGATATAGAAACAAAGAAATAACAACCAAAAAAAGTAGAACAGATCAACAAAACTAAGAGTTGGCTCTTTGAAAGAATAAAATTGATAACCAGACTTATCAAAAAGAAAAAAAACACCCAAATAAAATCACAAATGAAAGGGGAGAGATCACTACCAACACCTCAGAAATACAATTATAAGAGACTATTATGAAAGATTATATGCCAACAAAGTGGGCAATCATAAAGAAATGGACAAATTCCTAGAAACATACAAACTACCAAAACTGAAACAGGAATAGAAAATTTGAACAGACCCATAATTAGCAAAGAAATTGAAACAGTAATCAAAAATCTCCCAACAACCAAAAGTCCAGGGCCAGATGGCTTCCCAGGGAAACTCTACCACATCTTGAAAGAAGAGTTAATACCAGGGTGCCTGGATGGCTCAGTAGGTTAAGCGTCCAACTCTTGATTTTGGCTCAGGTCATGATCTCACGGTGTGCGGGATTGAGCTCTCCATCAGGCTCCATGCTGACAGCACAGAGCCTGCTTGGGATTCTCTCTCTTCCCCTCTCTCTGCTCCTCCCCAGCTTATGCATGCACGCTGTCTCAAAATAAATAAACTTTAAAAAAAAAAAAAGAAGTGTTAATACCTATTCTTCTCAAGCTATTCCCAAAATCAGAAATGGAAGGAAAACTTCCAAACTAATCCTGAGGCCAGCATTACCTTGATTCCAAAACCAAAGACCCCAATAAAAAGGAGAATTACAGGCCAATATCCCTGATGAACATGGATGCAAAGATTCTCAACAAGATACTAGCAAACTGAATACAACACTACATTAAAAGAATTATTTACCACGATCAAATGGGATTTATTCTTGGGCTGCAGGACTGGTTCAGTATGCACAAATCAATCAACATGATATACCACATCGATAAAAGAAAGGATAAGAACTGTATGATCCTCTCAATAGACACAGAAAAAGTATTTGACGAAATACAGCATTCATTCTTGATAAAAACCCTCAACAAAGTAGGGATTGATGGAACATACCTCAACATCATAAAGGGCATATATGAAAGACCCACAGCTAATTAATCATCCTCAATGGGGAAAACCTGAGAGCCTTTCTCCTTGAGGAAAAAGACAAGGACGCGGACTCTCACCATCACTATTTAACATAACACTGGAAGTCTTAACCTCAGCAATGAGACAATAGAAAGAAATAAAAGGCATCCGAATCAGCAAGGAAGAAGCGCAACTTCCACTATTTGCAGATGACATGATACTCTATGTAGAAAACCCAAAAGACTCCACCAAAAAATTGCTAGAATACATGAACCGAGCAAAGCTGCAGGATATAAAATCAACGTACAGAAATTGGCTGCATTTCTATAGACCAATAATGAACCAGCAGAAAAAGAAATCAAGGAATCGATCCCACTTGCAATTGCCATAAAACCATAAAATACCTAGGAATAAACCTAACCAAAGGGGTAAAAGATCTGTACTCTGAAAACTATAGAACACTTAAGAAAGAAATTGAAGAGGACATAAAGAAATGGAAAAGCATTCCATGCTCATGGATTGGAAGAACACAAACATTATTAAAATGTCTATATTACCCAAAGCAATCTACACATTTAACCCAATCCCCATCAAAATACCACCAGCATTTTTCACAGAGCTAGAACAAATAATCCTAAAATTCCTAATAGCCAAATCAATCCTGAAAAAGAAAAACTGGAGACACCACGATTCTGGATTTCAAGCTACATTACAAAGCTGTAGTCATCCAGACAGATGGTACTGGCATGAAAACAGACACAGATCAATGGAACAGAATAGAAAAACCAGAAATGGACCCACAACTATAGGGTCAACTACTCTTCAACAAAGCAGGAAAGAATATCCAATGGAAAAAAAAGACATTAAACTCTACTCCTAAAACCAATACTGTACTGTATGTTAACTAACTAGAATTAAAATAAAATTTTGAAAAAGAAAGCCACCTTTATTTTTCTATTTTCTCCCAGAAAACAAAAAGTGACAGTTTAGTGAAGTCTACAATTCAGATCTGACCATGCTTTTCCCCTAAAAGTTCTCAGTGGCTCCTCTGTTAGCTGCTGGTCCTGGCCTCCCCCTTGCTATGCTCTACCCTACCTTGCCCTTTATGTACCCACACCCGTTTCCCAGGCTTGGAAGTGTCCCTGGCTCATCCCAACTTGCCCTGCTAAGTCTACTTACCCTCTCTCAACCTCTACACAGCACCCTTACACCCCCTTCCCCAGATGAAGAGGGCAGGGAGGGAATGCTGGTGTCTTTCTATGCATCTACATTCCCTGGCCATCATTCTCAGTGCCCTTGACACTATATGATAATGATATTAAATGATTCCTCTTGGATCAGGCTAGAAACCATCCTGACTTTTATTAACATGTCCAGAAATAGCTTTAACTCAAATATACTTCTCAGAATTCACAACTGTAGTAAGTTAATCCATTTACTTCTTCATTAAAATGTGTATTAAGTACCCACCCTGTGCTAGGGGACGAGGAAACAAAAATTAAATCCTCCCTGCTCTCCTGGAGCTTAAAACCCTGTCCATCTGCAACTGGAGAGGAAAGTATTAGTATGGGTCAAGACTAAGGGTACCTGGGAGTTTTGGTATGAGGAATTCCAGGAGGTGAGAAGGGCAAAAGTTCTGGCTTCAGTGTTCAGCTCTTTCTGGAATATGTACTTTGAAATACTTGTCTACCATTTAGCTATTTAATCCCTCAGGAGAAAGAAACCAACCATCATGTAGCTTTTTTGCTTCCCTCTGCAAGGCCATTCCAGAGGCATATGCTTCAATACACCCGTGACTGCCACAGGAACAATCGGGCCCATCCAGAGACACGACAAGGTGGCCAAGTTCTGCAGCACAGAAGGAGCTTCCATGGATCAATTCGTGCTGATGGATGATGCCACCGCCAATTCCTACAGCAAGAGACAACAGTCACCAAGGTGGCTCTTCACCTGAAACAGAAAGCTGTGATATGGCAGTGCCTCATGTATTTAGCAGAGCTTTGGAATGTGAGGTTCTTTATGATGCCCCGTTTCCTAAGTAGCTGAAACTTACTAAGTATTCACACTACCTGGAAGCATTTTGGAGGAAAATCTATCTAGCAGATCCTCTGATGCCCTCCCTGTGTTGCATCTACTTGGTTCACTGTGATTTCAACCACAGCGGTGGGGAACAGATCCATGCAGCCTCACACTCACCGTGTGAGGACAGTATACCACCTCAAGCTCACACTGCCTGTTCTCCTTACCAAGGCCATTTCCAACACTAAGGATAGAGCCTAATGGTCCATGTGAGCACAGGGCATCCTCAACCAAGCAGTTAAGAGCCAGCAGATTCCAGTGGACAATTCTGGATGGTATTCCACAGGCTTCTTGGGAGTTCTAGTAGATTTCAGGCCCCGCTGCCCTCAAGGCAACCTGGATAAGAGCTTTCCACCTACTCTGTTCTACTCTTCTCATTTCTTTACTCCTGCTTCTCAGGATCACCTCCAACTTAAAATACTCGCACCTAAGTCCTCCATTTCCAAAATGGATCACACCACCTTTCACACACCACTCTCTTTCTTAAACTGAGAATAGGAAATATGATTTTGCCTCTTCTTAATGCCACCATGTCTAAAGATCTATGATTCAATAATTATGACTATCAATGACTCTCTTATCACCAAGGTTAGGAGTTAATAATGAGGAAAGCCTGAGAAGACTCTGCTTTTTAGAGCTGTCCTGCCATCAGTTACTTCATGTGGCACCGTCTCTTCAACTCCACCCCTCTAATTTGCAAATTATCTGCTCTGAACTAGGAAATGCTATCCAAGCTTGCTAAAACTGTGTCTGCAACTAAGAGAAGAAGGGCCTGAGCTTCAAGAGGAGGCAGTGCAATGCAGAGTTAAGAGCACACAAGTTTTGAAGTTACACATATATGGGATCAAATGATGGCCCAACCACTTACTAGCTCAGTCTGTTTCTTCATTCCAAAAACAAATTAGGACATCAGCACAAATGGCAAAGTAGGCAACTCCAAAAGCCCACCCCTCCACTAAAGCAATGAATAAACTGGCAAAAACTCTCAGAACCAATTTTTTTGGAACTCCGGAAACTAATCACAGGTTTTGTAACAACCACAGGAATACTTACTCAAGAAAAAAAGCAGCTGAATCTTAAGAAGAGTCCCTTCTGTTATTTTCCGGTCCCACCACCCACTCCCTGGTTTGGTGGCCTTGAACCAGCCCACATCCTGCACAGAGATGGTAGTCCTGGAGGGAGCAGGACGACCTTTACCCTCAAAAACCTGTGCTTGCTTGTTCTGGCCTACTTGGCAGCTACCAGAGGACCAGCTCAGGGCGTGCCTTGGTCTCACTGACCGCAGAACCCCCCTAGAGCTGAGGGGGCACTCAGGCGGGCTTTGTCAAAAACATTTATAGGCAGAATAGATTTATTAGTCTCTGCTGCCTAGGGCGATAGCTGACAGCTGAGGCAAATAATATACTAACCATAAAGACTGGGAGGAAAAGCTGGGAATGAGAAACTGGGAAGTAAGAGCTTCGAACAGCTCTGACAAGCTCCTAGCAATCTGAGGTCCACATGCATACCCAGGGCAGGGCACGTGACCAGGAAAGATTGAGAAGGCCCTAAGCTCTCCTGTGGGGCTCACCCCCTGACTCTACTCACGCAGGAAGTGAACATTAAAGCAGACTTTATGAGCTGCCTGGCTGGTGCTGAAGGCACCCAAAACACATTCTAGCTCCTCTTACCTGTGCCTGTGATAAGTGTCACGAAGTTTTCCAGGCCCTTTCCTTGGCCAAATTTCCTTTCTGCCAGGGCAGCACAATTGCCATCATTGTCCACCCACACGGGCAGATGTAAGGTGTCAGAGAGGGGGGTCCTGAGGTCCACAGAGTTCCATTCTTGAATCAGTTTAGTTGAATGCAGCACAATTCCTTCCCGAGGATTTACACGGCCACCCGTGGAAATACCTGAGCTCCATCACGCACACACGGAAAATAATTCTCATAAGCAATCTTAGAAAAGTGTGCCAACTTCCTGGGTTTCAAACATAAATTATTTCACCCAAGATTTCCTAAGACAAGTATTACCAAAGACTGCAAGGAAATGTCAGGCAATTCTGTGCTAAATCTGTAGCTCCCCACCAATGTACCCATAATGATTACTGGGGTTCCAGGAAGTCCTCATGCCTGGGGCTCACAGACAGGCTCTGGAGCCATCTGTACACAGGGCAGTGACTTGATGGTCAGTCATGCACCAGAACTCAGTAAACTCTATACCAAAATGAACATTTCTTGAACATGTAATTCACAATCTCACCTACTCCCAAAATTCTGCAGTTCAGTTTTACAGCTTCTGCTGCAGCTTCAACACACATCTGTAGGATTAAATTAATCCTCTCTTCATAGGTTTTAGGATTGAACTGAGTATACTTCTTGACAATTTCACCCTAAAAGAAAAAAGCAAGCCCCATCTCATTGATCTAAGCTAAGAAGCATCCCGTGAGTCTTCTGACCTTTTTCACGATAAATCAGACTGAGCTACAGGACAGAGAGTACTGGAGACTGAGAGAACTGCCTGGGAGGACGGAGAAGAGGCACGCTGTAGCATGCGCTGGCGCTGGGATGTGCCCAAGTAGTTTCTGGGAAGCCATCCTGGCGCGTGGCTACAGAAGCAAGGCAGCTCACAGCAAACCATGGGGGCCCTCTCACATGTAAAGTCAGTGCTGGCTAATCACAATCTTCGTGAAAAGGCCATAGTTTACTCTCTCAGGCTGACACAATGTCCTTGCTTAAAAGCTGAAGCACCTAAATATATATCCTAAAGGAAGCTTTAATCATCTCCCACGAGTGAAGCCAAAAATGGAATGATTCCAAAATGTTTAAATTACTGTGCTTTGTGACATGTTTTAAAACCAGCCAGGGAGAGTCTCTCCTGATTATGGTTTTTAAATTTTTTCTTTGCTCTTCTCACTTGTGCATTATTTTAGTAAATTTCAGAACTTTAAAAAATCCCACTGAAATGTTGATTAGAATTAAACTTATAATTCAATCTGGAAAAGTGATGACATTTTAAAAATACTCAGCATTCCCATCTAGGACATTTTTGAAGCCTTTACATTATGTGCCGAAGTTTTATACTTTTCTTTACATAGATAAGATTGCATAGTTTTTTGGTTCAGATGATTCTTACAACTTTTTTGGTTATTGTTCTGAATAGGTCCTTTCCCAATTCTTTGGCTATTAATGGATTTTAACCATTTACAAGGGTTAGAGTGGTCACTAACGATTATCATTAAGAATACGATAGAAAACAGAGGAACAGGGGCACCTGGGTGGCTTAGTCGGTTAAGCATCCGACTTTCGCTTAGGTCATGATCTCGCAGTTCGTGGGTTCGAGCCCCGTGTCAGGCTCTGTGCTGACTGCCAGCTCAGAGCCTGGAGCCTGTTTCAGAGTCTGTCACTCCCTCTCTCTCTGACCCTCCCCTGCTCATGCGGTCTCTCTCTCTCCTAGAAATAAATAAAACATTAAAAAAAAAATTAAAAAAAACAACAACAGAGGAACACAGGGAAGGGAAGCAAAAATAATATAAAAACAGGAAGGGGGACAAAACAGAAGAGACTCTTTAATATAGAGAATGAACAGAGGGTTACTGGAGGGGTTGTGGGAGGGGGGACGGGCTAAATGGGTAAGGGGCATTAAGGAAGCTACTCTTGAAATCATTGTTGCACTATATGCTAACTAATTTGGATGTAAATTTTTAAAAATTAATTAAAAAAATAAACCTAATGCGGGGTGCCTGGGTGGCTCAGTCGGTTAAGCATCTGACTTGATTTTGGCTCAGGTCAGAATCTCACTGTTTATGAGTTTGAGCCCCATGTCAGGCTCTGTGCTGAAGCGAGGAGCCTACTTGGGATTCACTGTCTCCCTCTCATTCTGCCCCTCCTCCACTTGCACGCACACATGTGCAAAAGTAAATAAACATTAAAAAAAAAAAAAGTAAACCTAAAGTTGTGTTTCTCAACCTTCGCTATGAACAAATAGTGATGCCTTGGACCCTACCCACAGAGATTCAAATAGTCTGGGCATCTGTTTTTTGTGTTTTTTTTTTAAAGCTTCCAGGTAATGCTAATGGGCAGTCAGGCTAACAAACCTAGAGGAAAACTCAAAAACCTGCCTAAAATTTCATGTAAATACAAAGTTACTGATCTTTTTTTTTTTTTTTTTTTAAGTTTACTTATGTATCTTGAGAGAGACAGAGACAGCACAAGCAGGGGAGGGGCAGAGAGGGAGAGAGAGAACCCCAAGCAGGCTCTGCACTACCAGCATTGAGCCCAACACAGGGCTGGAACTCACAAACCAGGAGATGATGACCCGAACTGAAATCAAGAGTCAGTTAAGCAGGAATGCTTAACTGAGCCACCCAGGCGCCCCTGGATATTTATATGTTTATCATAAAATCTAGCCATTTTACTCAGCTGTTGTGAATTCTGCAAGTTTGTTGGTTTACTCATACTATCATATTTTTGTTTTACTCTATGCACAATCTCCACGTGTGCTGTTTCTTGCTTTATCCCTTCATGACTGCCAGAATTATGAGAAATAATGTTGCAAAAAAACATCTTTCTTTTCTTCTTGATTTTAATAGGAATGTCTCTAGAATTTCACCACTACTAAGGGTGCTGGCCATTGATACAGAATAGATCTTTAGGTTAAGAAAATCTTCTATTAATATATTTTTTAAATGCTTATTTTTGAGAGAGAGAGAGAGAGAGAGAGAGAGAGAGAGAGGAGTGCATGTGTGCAAGTAGGGGAGGAGCAAAGAGAGAGAGGGGGACAGAAGATGTGAAGCAGGCTCCACATTGACAGCAGACAGCCCAATGGGAGGCTTGAACTCACAAATGTGAGATCATGACTTGAGCCGAAGTTGGACACTTAACCAACTGAGCCACTCAGGTGCCCCTTCTATTAATACTTTTTAGAGAGTATTTACAAAGGAGACCAGTGGCTTAAGAAAATTTTGTTTTGTTTTGCTCTTTTTGATCGAAACTGTATTTTGTAAAATCTTTTTATTTCTCATGGACTCCTGAAGCATTATATATCTGTAAGATTTCAAAGACCTGATAGGTTTATTCTTTTTTTAAGTTTTTTAAAATCTTTATTCATTTTTGATAGAGACAGAGCACAAACAGGGGAGGGGCAGAGAGAGTGAGGGAGACAAGGAATCGGAAGCAGGCTCCAGCTTCTGAGTTGTTAGCACCGAGTCTGACGCGGGGCTCAAACTCACCAGCCAGGAGATCATGACCTGAACCAACCATGTGCCCTTCCGGTAGGTTTACTCTTAAGTCACCAGAGATCTTTTAACATGAACAATTTAGTGTTTTTATGATGCTCTCTTCATTCTCTGTCAACACTGTACTGATTTTTTGGTTAAGGGACTGAAGGTACACTGTACTCAACTAAAAATCATGTTCTAAAGGAGATGCAATTCCCGTCACCATTTGCTGATATCCTCCCCCGGGTTATGACAGTAATTAGCATGCTCCATGATGTTACCAAGTATAGAATTCCAGGTCTCCTAGGTGGCAAGAGTCCTCTCTGGTGCCTAACGGGTCTCCCATTGTTATTTCTAGTCTTACTAATTTGGATTCCTGGAGAATTTTGTCTGAAATGTCAATAATTTGTGAAATATTGTAAGACAAACACTGTAATGGATATAAAAGTCAATCCTGTGGGCAAATGATTACAAGCTCTAATCCATGCTTCTAATCCTACCTTCCAACCATACTTTAAAGAAAAGAACAGTTATTTATATGGGATATGAAGTTAAGACTTAGGAATTATTTTACCTTCATGCTGACTATTGCAACTCGGAGGTTTGTCCCACCGAGATCAACAGCCAAGGCACTTAGAGTTTCAAGAATATGGTCAATATCTTGAGAGATGTTGTCCTTTACAGGAGGAAAGCAGAATTTCTTTTGCAGTGGCTCCTGAAGATCGATAGATTTGAGAAACTTCAAAATCCTTGGAACAGCATTTCCATCTCCATATATCTTTGAACTGTAGTATCAAAAAAGTCAAATTAAATGCTTCTCTCATACATGTGCAATGGTATGGAGGACATGGTATTAATAGAAACCAAGACTTTAGGTAATAAAGTTGTGCTTCTTCATTTTAAAATAGCAACGTCTGGTATCTTCAGCATGTTACCACATGGAATGTCTAACTCCACTGCTGACTGAAATATGACTATTTCCAGACTGAGATTCCATTAACAAATGCCTCTGTCATCAGAGACAAATTATCTTTGTTAAGTCAGTTTCAGAATATAACATAGTTTGGGACAATGAATCTATATACTTATTGCCTTTTAAACCTTTACATTCATGAGGAAAAAAAGTTATTTTCAGAATTCAAACACTTCAAACATTCAAATATAGGAAAATCTCATTAATTTGAAATAGAAGGGAGAGCAGTCAAAATTAAAATGCTGAACTAAGCTATTTTTAAAGAAAATCAGTTATTTTTTAATATTTATAAAAAGTCAAAGTGGACTAAGGAAGGATTTCCTGGCAGAAGTGCCATATTAATTAACTGAGGCAAATAAAAAAACGGAGCTATCCTCCATTTGAACCCTTGGTAGAGTAACAGGGGTTCTATTAGCTAGCCCTGTCTCCCTAGCAGCCAGGGACCCCTAGGAATATATAATGAAAGCTCTGTTAAAATGACTGAAGAATGATCACGGCTTAAAAATGGTACATCCAGCTCCCCTTTTAAATCACTTCTTTACAAAGGGTGTATACTCACCACGGGTACTGTTTCCCAAACTGAAGATGCAGTGCTTGCAGTATTTTGTCTTGGGTATCAGCATCCCGGACATGAAGGACATTCTCCCCTAGGTGAACCCAGTAACACATTACAATGATTTGGAAGTGGAAATATCCAAAGAATAAAGAAATTAGCAATGTGTTGTGCTCATTATTAACCCTGAAACCAGAGGACTTCAAATGAGTCTATCAGCAACACATCAACTTTTCTCCTTTATACCTTCAAAGCACTTTCAGCAAAATTTCTTTGTACCAGCTACTTAAGGACACTAGGGTCCTTTATTCCCGAAGAGAATAAATCAAGTTTTTGTTGATTTACTGAAATAAATGATGTGCGTTAACTAGCACCCGCTTACCACCCCCCACCCCCCGTCCCCTGTCATCTAATCATCCAGTGTGTACACTCTTCCAATCCACTCTGCCTTCCATCTACTTGGCCAGGTTGTTCCATCAGTCTACTAGCCGGTCAGCTGTTCAGTCGCTTTTTCTCCATGTATTTTCTGACCAATGCAATGGAGTAAACAGAGTAAAAATGGCCATATTTTTCCACCGACCTAGCTAAGAAGAGAAGAGCTGGAGAGAGGCATGGGGTTGAGGAAGGGGTTGTTCTTCAGATGTGTGAGGCCAAGGCATTTTAAATGCTGAGGAGGCTAAAGATACATGGTGGAGAACGGATGCCCCTGAGGTCCCTGAGAAGGCAGGAAGGGTAGGGATCTAGAATACAGGTAGAAGGCCGAGCAGTGGGCAGGACAGAGATGCCAAACCCTCCAATGTAAAGAGGTAAGAAGGAACAGAACGGATGGGTGGGCATGTGTTTATATAAGTGTGGTAACAAATGACAAAGTACAAGACTGCCGGGGTGCCTGGGTGGCTTAGTTGGTTAAGCGTCCGACTTTCGCTTAGGTCATGATCTCGCGGGTCGTGGGTTCGAGCCCCGCGTCGGGCTCTGTGCTGACTGCCAGCTCAGAGCCTGGAGCCTGTTTCAGTCTGTGACTCCCTCTCTCTTTGACCCTTCCCTGCTCACGCTGTCTCTCTCTCTCCTAGAAATAAATAAAACATTAAAAAAAAAAATTTTTTTTTTAAAAAGTACAAGACTGCCTTTGACAAAAGACCCACTGCCAGATCCAGTGTTCAATTCTCCTTTCACATCGTCCTCGAACTCTGAGCAGCATTCAACACCATCTCCTAGAAACACTTTGTTTTCTGGGCTTTAATGCTGTCCCACTCCTGGGTTTCCTCTGGCCTCACTGGCAGCTCCCCTTTAGTCTTCCCCGCTGGCCCCTTCCTCCTCACCAGAACCCTAAATGCAGATTAGCTTTGGCAGGGTCCTGGATTCCATTCTCTCTCCTAGTTACACGTTACTCTGGGTGATCTCTGTGATCCCTCCACTTTAAATGGCATCTCTGGCAGGGTGCACCATTATCACCATGTCCCTTCTCGGTACTAGCCTCAGAATTTTTAGCCAGGCACCTGATAATCCAGCTCAAGACTATATTCTTTAGCTTCCCCTACTGCTAGCTGCGACCCTGTGACTATGTTCTGACAGGATATTTGAAGAAATACTTGAACCTTTCAGGTCGTGCCTTTAAAAGGAAGGACATCTTCCCTTCTCTTCCTTCCCAATGGCTAAAATGTGGACTTGATAGCAAGAGTTGGAGCATCCCTCAAGCAGACAGATGGAGACTAAATTTCTGATAACCATGGAGCTATATCGATGAGAAACAAAGAAAATCTAACTTAGGCACTATTATTTTGGGTCTCCCTGTTACAAGAGATGAACTGATATCCTAACTAAACAACATCCACATGCCAATCACTCTAAACCTTCTATCTCCAACTCTGACTCTCCATGGAACTATCTAGCTGCTTGCTTGCCATGGCCACTTTGATATCTAAAAGGTATCTCGAACTTGACATGGCTATTAGAGAACTCTTCATTCCACCCCTCCCAAATGTGTTCCTCCCTCAGTATCCCCTATGTCAGGAAAGAGTGCCCACACTGCTCAATCCAAAAATCTGTAAGTTTTTTCCTTTCACTGCTCACATCCAAGCAGCAGCAAATCCTAGAACCCCAAATCTAACTTTTGTCCACTTCTGTTATTACCATGTACTCTAAGCCACTATGTCTCTCTTAACAACTGAAATAACCTCTCAACTGGTCTCCCTGCTTCCACTCCTGTCCCACCACATTCCACCCTCATAGAGGAGCAGAGCAGTCTTTCCAAAATGCAAGTCACATCGTGTCATCCTCCCGTAAATGGCTTCCCATGATACTTGGGAAAAAATCCAAGATGATTTACCCTGGCTTACAAAGGTCTGCCTCCTTCTTTGACATCATCTTGCATCACTCTTCCTCCCGCCCAGGACCCTTCAGCTACACTGGCCTTCTGTTGCTAAAATACATCAAGCTTGTTCCTGTCTTAGGGTCTTCTCACTGACTGTTCCCTCTGTTTCTCTCTGATCCTCACACAGCAGATTCACTGTTACTCCGATCTCAGTTGAAGTGTCACCGCCTCAATGAGGCCTTCCCTGATGCAGTCTAATGTAGCTCGTCACATCACCTGGTGTGCGCGCCACACAGAAATTCTGATAGGTTTTATTTTTTTTTTTTTTAGTTTACCATCTCTCTCCCCTCCCATTAGAATGAAGTTCCATGAGAGCTCAGCCCTTATTAGTCTGGTTGACTGACAAATCCCAGTGCCTACACATAGTTGGTGCTTATTAAATATTTTTTCAATGAATGAATTAAGTTGAAGAATTTCCATTCAGTGATCTGTATTTTCTCTGTGAAGTGGGGAGCAAAGCAATATGTTAAGAATGAAAGGGGAAAAATTTGAAGATGGCAGAGAAATAGGAGGATCCCTATTTCCTGCCTGCATCTCTCAAACAAAGAAGGACTGAAGCCAAAGGACTCTGAATCCCAAAAGCCTGGAAGGAAAGGAGACGGAGTCTATTAGGAAGACAGCCTCATATGACTACTTAAAAAAACAAGCCAAAGTACACAGGAGAGTCCCAAATATCACTTTGAGTAAGGAAATAAAACAACCAAAGTCACAACAAGAGAGACCAAGGGACACCCTTAAAAGAACACTTCCTGAATGGCCAGGCCTTGGACAGTGTATGAGCCTCCTTTAATACAGCAGTACTCACAGGTACAGAACACATAACAAGCCTTTAAACCTTACAAGATGGCACAAAAACAGGCACAAAGACCAATGGAACAGAATAGAGAACTCAGAATTGGACCCACAAATGTATGGCCAACTAATCTTTGACAAAGCTGGAAAGAGTATCCAATGGAAAAAAGACAGCCTCTTTAACAGATGGTGCTGGGAGAATTGGACAGCAACATGCAGAAGAATGAAACTAGATCACGGTCTCACCCATACACAAAAATAAACTCAAAATGGATAAAGGACCTGAATGTGAGACAGGAAACCATCAAAACCCTAGAGGAGAAAGCAGGAAACAACCTCCTTGACCTCCACCGCAGCAATTTCTTACTTGACACATCCCCAAAGGCAAGGGAATCAAGAGCAAAAATGAACTATTGCAACCTCATCAAGATTAAAAGCTTCTGCACACCAAGGGAAACAATCCATAAAACTAAAAGGCAACCAACGGAATGGGAAAAGATAGTTGCAAATGACGTATCAGATAAAGGGCTAGTATCTAAAATCTAAAAGGAACTCACCAAACTCCACACCCAAAAAACAAATAATCCAGTGAAGAAATGGGTAGAAGACATGAACAGATACTTCTCCAAAGAAGACATCCAGATGGCCAACAGACACATGAAACGATGCTCAACGTCACTCATCATCAGGGAAAGGCAGATGAAAACCACGCTGAGATACCACCTCACGCCAGTCAGAGTGACTAAAATGAGCAAATCAGGAGACTGTGGATGTTGGTGAGGATGTGGAGAAATGGGCACCCTCCTATGCCCAGGAATGTAAGCTGGTGCAGCCCCTCTGGAAAACAGTGTGGAGGTTCCTCAAAAAATTAACAATAGAACTCCCCTAGGACCCAGCAATAGCACTGCTAGGAATTTACCCAAGGGATACAGGAGTGCTAATGCATAAGAGCACATGTACCCCAATGTTCACAGCAGCACTCTCAACAATAGCCAAAACATGGAAAAAGCCCAAGTGTCCATCAATTGACAAATGGATCAAGAAGACATGGTTTATCTATACAATGGAATACTACATGGCAATGAGAAAGGATGAAATCTCGCCATTTGTAGCAACATGGATGGAATTCAAGGGTGTTATGCTAAGTGAAATAGTCAGGCAGAGAAGGACAGATACCATATGTTTGCACATATAGGTGGATTAGGAGGAACTTAATGGAGGACCATGGGGGAGGAGAAAGAGAAAAATAGTTGGGGAGAGGGAGGGAGGCAAACCATGAAAGACTCTTGAATGCTGAGAACAAACTGAGGGTTGATGGGGGTGGAGGAGAGGGGGAAAATGGGTGATGAGTATTAAGGACAGTACTTGTTGGGATGAGCACTGGGTGTTATATGGAAACCAACTTGACAATAAAGCATATTAAAAAAAAGAATGAAAGGAGAAGACCTAAAGATAACTGAAAATTAGGGTAGCAATTATGAATAGAGAAAAAGCAGAGCTGAAACTAATCTCCTTGATTCTAGTCTGGTTCTTTTTTCACAAAGTACATACAGAAATAGATTTCCATCTATAGTATTAGAATTTGGACTACTATTAAAAAGAAGATCTAGCTCAATTAGCAAATAATAAAAATTCCTTATAGTTATTAAGGGGGCATCTTAGAGTTTTAATGCTCTCAAGTATTAAAGGCACTCTACTGTATCCAAAAATGAAACTAGCATTTATATACTTGTAAAACATTCAACCATTCTAATTTAAACACAGCCATCAAAGACCATAATCAGCTAAGAAACTCTTAGTTTTGATATTACAAAGACAAAATGTAAGGAAAGCCCTAAAAAAAATTTGGTAATCACTGTGCTATTTATAGATTTTAGGCTACAACTGGTCATTAACTTCATTCACTCATTCATAAAATTATATGCCAGCACTGCCTTGTAATAATTCATATATATATAATTTTAAAGATGTTACAGATGTATGAGGAGGAGCCAAAATTTAATGCCTCTTTTCTCACCTTTTCCTAGCTACTGCCTACCATGGGAGGCAAAGCTGCCAATCTGACTGGTCAGACAACAGAAAGGGACCACACTGTGTTTACCAGTGGGCAGGAGCCACTGATTTCTTATGTATTTCTAGATAGCGGAGACATGGATGTAGGTAAATACCAGTTTCTCTTCCAATCTGACGTGTTCCTAGATTAATCACAGGAGTTCCAAAAGCTCCAACCTCTCGTACTCCACAGCTGCTGTTTCCAATCATACAACCAGCATGGGCAACCAACTGTATAAACTGGTCAAATGGGACGTGTTTAACTGCACGGAAATTGGGATGATGCTCGATGCCCTTCTTTCGCATCACTCGAACCATCTCTTTGCTTCCTGTGAAAATGAGAAGAATCAACTGTTAAATGGTTTAGGAGATTAAAAAACAAAACAAAACATTTTCACTGTCAAGTATAGTCCCACTTAAAGAAATCGCCCTATACAAACGCACAATGGTTATTAGGGAGATAAAAATTTTAATTACTGATCTTTCCAGGGATGATGAATATTTAAAATGTCTGGTCAGCTCTCTGCTTCAACTCATCTAGGAACATTAAACAGAATTCAGCAAAGTAAATACCTTTTACCAATGCCCTAATAAAAGCCTTTTCATTAAACGACTAAGAGGCACAAGCCAGGCGAACAGTCTCTGTCTCTTAAGCTGAGAGTTCCTGTGTTCAAAGGTCTCGGGCTCCACACGCCAAGCTGATTAGGGAGCCTCTGCCTTAGCTTTGCTCACAACAGCTCAACTGGATAGCACCCCTGATTATATGGACTAAGCTCCAACAAAATGCATGTAGATTCCGATACTGTGGCTGATATTTTAAATGCATGATTATTTAAAATGTTACAGATGTATGAAGGGGGAGGCAATAATTAATGCCTTTCTGTTTGCCTCTTTACTCGCCCTTTCCTAACTAGCATCTACCAAGAGAGATGAGGTTGCTAATCTGATTACAGACAGGGCCTGACCACCAAACTGTGCAGGAGCCACTGACTTAAGAGAAGTTGGGAACACAGGTTCTTTTTCTCTTTTTAACTTTATGTGGCAAGATAGGTGACAGATTCAGGGTCTAACTCCTTACCGCACGCCTAGCCCCTTCTCTCTATATCCAGTCCTGCCAGAGCACATCAGTCATCCACTATAATTACTGTAGTATTTAGTACGCCAGAAGGTGGCACTATTCTGAGATTCAGATATAGGCTCACTGAAGGCCTTCTCTGGCCTTAAGCCTAAATCACAGACACTACCTCTATTCTCCTCCATTGGGGAACTGGGCACTAAGCAACATAATGATAAATGGATGCCATGATTCTTATTTCCCTACAGTTCCTTGTGTTAACTTTTATCAAAAACCCTATGAGGAGGAGAGGTGAGTGTAGCAGACATGATTTGGGTATTTCTGGGACCCTTTATTTTCAATGGAGAAAAATCTCTCTTACTTCTGAGGTGTGTACAATCAGAAAAGTGTATTATAAACAGTATCACAGACAATGAATAATTAGAGATACATAATTACATTGCCAAATATTTATAGAAAATTTAAAGAATTAGAAGAATATTAACATTTTTGAAATACTAATACGTTACCTGGATGAAACATGGGTTGAGAGTTCTTAATTTCTTTTTTCCAACTAACATCCTACTTTGTTTCCCCTAACAGGAAAGATTATTCAAGAGAGACTAAGAGAAGGATAATTTCAGAGTAAGGCACTGACATCTTGGTATTGCAGAGAAGGGTCCTACCTCCTTTACCAAAAAATGCCTAAAAGCTCAGCAACGAGTGGTGTCAGCTAACTCAATACTTGAAAATTCTGCAGCATCAGGCCCTGCTCTGCATTTCTCATTTAGATCTCATAGTCCCATTAACCTGCCTAAGGTCTCACTAGCACTAAGGGCTACAGTACCATCCACCAGTAGCTGATCAACCAGGTCAGGCTTGAGGACAAACTGGATGCGGACTCCAGATCCAAACCACCTATGCTCAAGATTAAGATATAGTTAATATAAATAAGGAACAAAAAATAACAATAAGGGCTATTTTATTGCAGCCACTGCGATCATTACTTTCCTAGAGATACCCTTTCACCTTCTAAGGTTATGTCTTTTAGCTACTGCCATTTCCTCTTCAGTGGAAACTGGAGGATGCAGACTAAACTTGGAACTACAGTAGATATTAGAGAATATTTTTTAGTATTTCTATCTTTCCCACTGAGTTTCCATTATACTTGGCAAAAACATCGCAAACTTCAATCTACTACAAAACTGGTGATCCTCTAAAAATTGGAATGCATTTCAGAATACAGTGGCCTTCACTGATAAGATAAGCAAGATAGGAGGGGCAGTCAAAAGAGGACATAATAGAAACATAAAATTGGAAAAGCAGGTGGCATAATTTCATTTCCAATTACCTGCATCAATGTTTGGAAACAGAACTAGGGTCCGCTTGTTAAATGAGATAAGCGCATCCAATGTTAATTCAAACATTTTTATGGAATGCTTAATGTCAGTGGTCACGGGGTGCTGTAGTGCAACAATGTAATCTTTAGACTTTACATCATCACCTGTTTAAAGAAAATCAAACCACAGTGCTTCATTAGTTAAGAATCTTAAAGAGGAAGAAGCAAATTCTAAAACATAAGACCCCACAGTCTATGTTTTCAAAAATTCTAAGGAAAAAAGTCTGTCACGTTCCAGGCAGAGTATCTGAATATAGGATCAAACGCTAAGAACCTGGGTCACCTGGGTGGCTCAGGTGGTTAAGCATCCAACTCTTGATTTTGCCTCAGGTCATGATCTCATAGTCCTGAGATCAAGCCCCGAGATCAAGCCACACCCAGTGCAGAGCTTGCTTAAGATTCTCTCTCCCTCTCTGCCCCTCCCTGTGCACACTCTCTCTCAAAAACACAAAACAAAACAACAACCAAAAAAAAAAAACAAAAAAACCAGTAAGAACCTAGAGCAACAAGTCCAAGAATCCAGCAAATTCAACATCTTATAGAGGTGTTTGCTACCATAAACAAAATATCTAACTTTAAATAGCTGTCACTAGAATCCATTGTTTTAAAATCCAAATCATTTCAGGGGTCCCTGGGTGGCTCAGTTGGTTAAGCATCTGACTCTTGATTTCGACTCAGGTCTTGAGATCAAGCCTCAAGTCAGGCTCTGTATGGACACTGCAGAGCATGCTTGGGATTCTCTCTCTCCCCCCACCTCTCTCCGTGCCTCTCCTGCTCACATGCCTGCTCTTACACTCTCTCCCTCTCAAAATAAACTTTAAAGTAAATAAACAGGGGTGCCTAAGTGGCTCAGTCAGTTGGGCATCCAACTCTTGGTTTCAGTTCAGGTCATGATCTCAGTCTGTGGGATCACGCCCCACATCTGGCTCTGCACTAACAGCATGAAACCTGTTTCGGATTCTTTCTCTCTCTCTCTGCCCCTCCCCACCCTTCTGCTCGCTCGCTCTCTCAAAATAAACATTAAACAATAAAATAAAAATAAATAAAATCCAAAATATTTCCAAGCATTAGAAAAATGTAAATCTTCTCCATTCCTAGACAGTGTTTCTAGTGAATTACCAGCAGTATTAATGAATCGATGAAACTCAAGATTACTTTCAGGTGTAGCTAAACTTGATCTCAAGGCTCATGAGTTCGAGCTCCATACCAGGCTCTGCACTGACAGAGCAGAACCTGCTTGAGATTTTCTTTCTCCCCCTCTTTGCACCTTCCCTGCTCACATGCGGGTGTGCACTCTCTCTCAAAATAAATAAAAACTTTAAAAGGGAAGTCTCAGAGAGGGTAAGTCATGCCCTCTCTAAGGGTGAGATCTATGAACTAAAATTTTAGCCTTCCGATTTCTAATGGAATATTCTATCTACAAGTTTCTGAAAGAACTGAAACATACCCAACACTGGCAAAAACAACCATCAGAGTGAATGAAGTCTGATACATACCTAACCACATCCGAATGATGCTCATGTAGTCTTTGTTCTTGGCAGAGAGAAGTTTGTCATAGGAAGGGCAGCCTGCCAGAAGGATGCGATCATGGTCCTCACACATGGATATCAGGTGCTGCTCTGCACTTCGGGTGCAGCACACGTGATAATGAGCCAGTTTTGTTATCGCATGTCTGATGGAATCATCAATGGTCCCACTGACTTCCCCACCTTCAATATGAAGGATTCGGATATTCATCAAGGCGGCAGATGTAGCCAAAGCCAGGGCATCAAATCTGTCTCCATGAACAATCATGATATCAGGCTTCAAACGATTAAGGACATCTGGTAGCTTCACTAGGGCCAAGCCTACTGACTCCACCATGGCTGCCTCATCTTCCCCCCTAACAATCGTGTGTAGCCTGGTGTTAATGTCAAAGTCATCTTGTTCAATCATGCGATATGTATTCCTAAAGCAGAAGAGTAATAAATATATGAGAGCATGTTCTTCAACACAAAAACAAAACATGAAAAACCACAAAAACATGAAAAACCAATCTAAGAGTAATCCTGAAGGGAAAAATATTTTATAAAAATGTACTTGTTAAAAAGACAAATTGAAGTGTAACTTACCCACAAAATTTAAAAAGCACAGATCATTAATGTACAGATCCCTTGATTATCTTACATAAATACCCCTGTAGCTACCACCCAAATCAAGATATAACATATCCAGCATCTTCAAAGTCTCACTAGGGTCCTGGTCAACACCTGGGCCCTTACCTGAGGGAGAATTTTTTTATTAAAACAGAGACCAAAGTTTTTGGTGTTTGATTTTTCTCTTTTTATGAGTTTTTTAAAAACAATATGCTACCTAATTTTTTAAAATGTTACTTATAAAAGAAAAGCTCATTTTTATACAAAAAAATAGGCAATCAGGTTCCCTGACATGTCACTATACTATAAATTTTTGAATGATGGAAATTCTCTTCTGAATTTGTACTATACCATCAGTGCAGCATAATTCTGAATGGGTGTAAATGTAAATTTTACAGCATTAAGTTGGCTGTAAAATGCAGTTTCAAGTCTGTTTCATGCTTTAGTAACAACAGCAATTCTTAGTGCCTCAAAGTTCCTGTCTGTTATGACTAGATTTTAAAAGATACGGTTTGTTAATAAATATTTAATAATGTAATCTGTATAATTTTTCAAATCTATACCTTTACATTGGAAAATACAGAAAAATTATCTTCCCTAAAACTACCACTCAGCAATATCAGTGTAATCATTTTTTTTTCTAGCCATCTTATGCATGATATTCTAACATGGTAGAGAGCACATACAATTTTATAATCTATTTAATCCATTTCATACAGCATTTTCTCTGATCATGAAAGATTCTTTACATACTTCATTTTACATCATATGTATGTTCTAACAGTCATTTTACAGATTCCTTGGGATTTTCCTACACATACTATCATGATGTCTGTAAACAAAGACAATCTTTAGGTCTTTATTTCTATTTCTCACTTTATTGCACTGGCTGCTATATCTAGTACAAGTTGAAGAGAAGTGGTGAAAGCAAAAACCCTCACCTTGTTCTCAATCTCAGGGGGAAAGCCTATTTTTATGTTAGCTGTAGGTTTCTCCACAAACTGTCTTTACCAGATTGAGGAACTTCCCTTCTATTCAAAGTCTGCTAAAAGCTTTTATCATAACTGATTTAATTTTGTCAAATGCTTTTTTGACCTCTATTAAGATGATCAGGTATTTCCCCTTTATTCTGTTAATATGTGAAGAACACTGATTTTCAAATGTTCTATCAATCTTGATTTCCTGAGATAAACCCACTTAGTTATGATGTATTATCTGTTTTTTATATTGCTGAATGTGATTTATCATTTCGTTTAAAAATTTGTGTCTATGGGAGCACTTGGGTGGTTTAGTCGGTTGAACATCTGACTCTTGATTTTGCCTCAGGTCATGAATCCCAGGGTGACAGGATACAGCCCTGCACTGGGTCTCATGCTGAGCATGGAGCCTGTTTAAGGTTTTCTCTCTCCCTCTCTCCCCCACCCCATTCACACGCTAAAATAAAATTTTAATAAATTTTTTTAATGTTTTTATTTCTGAGAGAGAGACAGAGAGACAGAGACAGAGACAGAGACAGCGTAAGCAGGGGAGGATCAGAGAAAGAGGGAGACACAGACTCTGAAACAGGCTCCAGGCTCTGAGCTAGCTGTCAGCACAGAGCCCGACACGGGGCTCGAACCCACAAACTGTGAGATCATGACCTGAGCTGAAGTCGGATGCTTAACCGACTGAGCCACCCAGGTGCCCCTAAAATAAAAAATTTTTTAATTATGTCTATGTTCATAAGAGACACTGGTCTGACTTTTGTTTTCTTAACAATGTCTTTGTCAGGCTTTATTATCAAGATTATGCAGATTTTATAAAAACAATTTGGGAAAGTTCCCTTTTCCTCTATTTTCTAAAAGAGTTTATATAAGATTGGTGTTATTCCCAAGGCAACCGGGTGGCTCAGTCAGTAAAGTGTCTGACTCTTGATTTTGGCTCAGGTCATGATCTCCCAGTCTGTGAGTTCGAACCCCACATTGGGCTCTGCACTGACAGCATACTGTCTGCCTAATATCCTCTCTCTCCTTCTCTCTGCCCGTTCCCTCACTTGTGCACTTTCTCTCTCTCTAAAAAATAAATAATAAACTTAAAAAAAATTTTTAAACATAGAAGTTTGGTGTTATTTCCAAAAAAAAAAGAGCGAGAGAGAGACAAACCAAGAAACAGACTCTTAACTGTAGAGAACAAACATGGTTACCAGAGGGGAGGTGTTGGGGGGGAAGGGGGGAGAAATACATGAAATAGGTGATGGGGATTAAAGAGTACACTTATCATGATAAGCACTGAGTAATGTATACAATCACTATATTATATTCCTGAAACTAATATGACATTGTATGTTAATTATACTGGAATTAAAATTTTAAACTAAAAAAAAAAAAAGACTGGTGTTATTTCTTGCTTGTTTGATAGATTCATAAGTGACCTCATCTTTGTGGGAAGTTATTTTTATAGGAAGTGTTTAATAATGAATTCAATTTCTTTGATACAGGACTATCGTGATTTTTCTATTTCTTCTCTGTCATTGCTAAGCAGTTTTTTTCCAAGAACTCGGTCCATTTTACATAAACTGATTACCAAATTTACTGGCCTAATATTCTTTTATTTTTTTAATGGCTAGAAGATCAGTAGTGATACCCCCTTTCTTATCTTAAATTAGTAATTTCTGTGTTCTCTTTTTCTTATGCTCTGCTAGGAATCTGTCAACTTAATATTTTCAAATATAATTCTTTTATTGCTTAATCTACTTTTGTTTCACTGAATTCCACTCCTGTTTCCTCCCTTCCACTTACTTAGGTATTTTCTCATCTTTTTCTCATTTAAGAAAGTGAAAATAGACCATTAACTCTAAACTCCTTTGTAACCTAAGTATTTAAAGCTATAAATTTCTTACAAGCATTCCATCTATACCCACAAATTTTGATATACTGTAATATTACTCAGTTCAAAAGATTTTCTAATTTTCCTTAAAACCTACTTGGTCCACAGGCTTAGAACTCAACAGTAAGACCTGGGTGGCTCAGTTGGTTAAGCATCTGACTTCGGCTCCAGTCATGATCTCACAGTTTGTCAGTTTGGCCTTGCATCAGGCTCTCTGCCCTCAGCTTGGAGCCCACTTTGGATCCTGTCTCCCTTTCTGCCCCTCTCCTGCTTGCTCTCACAGGTGTCTGTCTGTCTGTCTCTCAAAAATGAATAAGGGGCACCTGGGTGGCTCAGTCGGTTAAGTGTCTGACTTCAGCTCAGGTCATGATCTCACAGTTCATGGGTTCAAGCCCCGCATTGGGCTCTGTGCTGACAGCTAGCTCAGAGCCGGGAGCCTGTCTTCGGATTCTGTGTCTCCCTCTCTCTCTGACCCTCCTCTGCTCATGCTCTCTCTCTCTCTCTCAAAAATAAATAAAACAGGGGCGCCTGGGTGGCTTAGTTGGTTTAGCGTCCGACTTTCGCTTGGGTCATGATCTTGCTGTTCGTGGGTTCGAGCCCCGCGTCTGGCTCTGTGCTGTCTGCCTGCTCGGAGCCTGGAGCCTGTTTCAGTCTGTGACTCCCTCTCTCTCTGACCCTCCCCTGTTCATGCTGTCTCTCTCTCTCTAGAAATAAATAAAAATAAAATAATAAAAATAAATAAATAAATAAATAAACATTAAAAAAATTTTTTTAATGAATAAACATTAAGGAAAAAAAAAGGACTCAGCAGTAGGAGAAAACAACCTAATTTTTTAAATTTGAGAGACAGTGAGGAAGCAGAGGAGAGGGGCACAAGGAGAGAGAATCCCAAGCAGGACTCAATCCCACAACCCTGGGATCATGACCGGAACCAAAATCAAGAGTTAGGACGCTCGACCAACTGAGCCACCCAGGTGCCCCAAAACAACCTGATTTAAAAATGAGCTAAAGACCTTAACAGACACTGAATCACAGATGATACAAAATTGGCAAATAGGCATATGAAAAGATGCTCCACACCATATACCATAGAAATGCAAATTAAAACGAGATACTGCTACAAACCTATTAGAATGGCCAAAATCCAAACACTGACAAGGAAGTGGAACACCAGGTACACTCACTCACTGATGGTGGGAAAACAAAATGACACAGCCACTTTGGAAGACAGCTCAACAGTTTCCTACACAACTAAACATATTCTTACCACACATCCAGCAATCATGCCCCTTGGTATTTCTCAAAGGAGCTGAAAACTGATGTCCATACAAAAATGTGCAAAACGTGTATTTGCAGCAGCTCATTCATAAATGCCTAAACTTGGGAGTAACTAAGATGACCTTCAGGAGGTGAATCAATCAATAAACTACGGTACATCCAGAAAATGGAGTATTATTCAGTGCTAAAAAGAAAGGACTATCAAGCTATGAAAATACATGGAGACTTAAATACATATTACTAAGTCAAAGAAACCAATCTGAAATGACTGTGTACTATATGACATTTTGCAAAAGGCAAATCTACGGAGACGGTAAAAGAATCAGGTAAAAGGATTAGGACAGTGAAACAAAATGACTCTGGTACTATAAAGGTAGATACACGTCATTATACATTTGTCCAAAAACAGAGGATTTACACCACCAAGGTAAGCCCTAATGTAACTATGGACTTTGGATGATAATGAAGTATCAATTTAAGATCAACTGTAACAAATGTACCACTGTGGGGAGGGGAAGGGCTGATGTTGATAAAGGGGCGGCTACACATGTGAGGAGGCAGAGAGGTATACAGGAAACCCCTGAACTTTCGGCTCAGTTTTGCTGTGGATCCAAAACCGCTCTAAAATTTTTTAATAATTTTTATTACCAACTCATATGGAATAAATGAACAAATGAATCTCTAAGTAGTCTGTTGTTACTTATTTGATTTTCTTTTTCACCCAATCCTTAGGAGTATAAAAGTGCTATGTTTTTTAAAAATGTTTATTTTGGCAAAGGGAACACACACGTGCATACAAGCCAGAGAGGGGCAGAGAGAAAGAGAAGTAGAGAGAGAATCCCAAGCAGGCTCCATACTCTCAGTGAAGAGCCCCACACGGGACTCAAACCTCTGAACCATGAGAACATGACCTGAGCCAAAATCAAGAGTCAGGTGCTTAACCAACTGAGCCACCCAGGCGCCCCTAAAATGCGGTTTTTAAAAAAAGTATTCAAGTAGTTGAAATAGAAGGTAGCTTATTTTTCTGTTGTTTTAATTTCTTTTAATAGAAACAATACATTCACATGGTTTAACATTTAAGATACAAAGGTTCTACAGTGAAAATGCTACCTTCTCACTTTTGTTTCCCAGTCATCCAGTTCCTCTCCCAGAAACTTATGTTCGTGCACTTCATACAGCATTTCCATTAAGTACCAGTCAAGTTTCCTATCTAACAGTCTCACCAAACAAATACCGCCTTTCTACCCTTACTTCCTGTGGCAGGCTGATAAGAAACCTACCCCAAGTTCCTTCCGAGCCTCTCTACCACTGGCCTTCCTGTCAAATTCTTCTCGTAAAAGAACCACTTAGACTTTCATCTCAGGCTCTGGCTAAAATTTCTCTTTCACTTTGTTCTATGAATGTATAAAACCCCAGTGGATTTTCTTAAATAGCCAGAATTCATCTCACATGTTTAAACCTGTGACTTTTTTAGCTATCCATAATTTTCTTCTCTACTTTATGTATTTATGTGTTTTCTTAGAGCAGATTGGTTTTGAGAGACAGGCTTTTGTTTGCTTTTGCTGCTGTTGCTGTCTCACTTTTAAATAATAGTTTGAATGGGGCGCCTGGGTGGCTCAGCCGGTTCAGCGTCCGACTTTGGCTCAGGTCATGATCTCGCGGTTTGTGGGTTCGAGCCCTAGGTCATGATCTCGCGGTTCGTGGGTTCGAGCCCTACATTGGGCTCTGTGCTGACAGCTAGCTCAGAGCCTGGAGCCTGTTTCAGATTCTGTATCTCCCTCTCTCTCTGACCCTCCCCTGCTCACACTGTCTGTCTGTCTGTCTGTCTCTCTCTCTCTCAGAAATAAATAAAACATTTAAAAAAATTTTTTAATAAAAAATAAAGAATTCATAAGAAAATGCTTTCATCTTACCCATAATCATCTATCAGGTGAGAACCAAGTACCACCACATCAAGTTCAAAGAACTCAGGTTCCATTTTAATGCCAAACATGATCGGAGCAAGTTTCGAATAATCAGCACGGTTGCAAGTCGCAACACAAACCCGAAGCTTTCGGTTATTCCCATTCTTTTCCATAACTTGTTTCTTTTGTTTTGAGAGGTTCTTAAAATAGAGTTCCTAAAGTTGCAAAAATAGAAATTATTTATAACCGGAATGATAGGTCTTAGATATAAACCCAGAATTCTGTAGTTCTAAGCCTTTAACCAACATTTAATAACGGTGCTTCTTAACCTTCTTTCCACTCCCACTCCTGTGTGACCACCCACTGGCACACCCGAGCTAGGAAATTCCAGCTGACTAACTCCACCACTTTCTGTCACACTTAAGAAAACACACTGGAATGCACTTAAGAAACATGATATAAATCAACTCCCCTTTAAAAGGCAAGCAACCATCAGCTCTTCATTAGGTAGAAACTACTTACCGTGCCTCACAACAGACCCCAGCATCCCGGCCTACTGCAGAACTGTGAGCCTAACTGATCTAGTTCAACTCCCGCTCTCACAAAAAGGGAAACACGGGTCTTGAGAGAGGAAATTACTTCAAGATTCAAGATCACATCTTATAAGGGATAAGATCTATTCACCCTCACATCTTATAAGGGATAAGATCTAAACACCCACTATATATAAAGCACTGCTGAGGAAGAGAATGGTAAGATAAAAAACCCTACCTTCACAGCCTCATTAGCACCTATGGCCAATGCCTACAAACTTGACAACTCCAAACGCCTACCTCTTCTGTCTTAGACACATCTTAAAGTCAGTGGCCCAACCCGAACTCATTTTCTTTCTCTGCATTTCTGTTCCTCCTTCCTTGTTCTGTAGGTCAGTTATGAACCTCCCTTCATCCAAATGCCTTAGCATCCTTGTCTTCGCTGTGCTTACTCTGTACCCCCCAGGCCCTGGAAATTCCACCTCCTCAACACCTTTCACATCTGGCTCCTCCTCTTCATCTCCACCAGGACACCTCCTAGCCCGACCACTCATTTTAGGTCTGAGCTACCGTTCAGAGCTGCCGAAGGAGCTTCCAGAGGCTTTCAGAGGGGTCCGTCCAAAGTTCATAAATCTGATTACCATGCTCAACAGAATACATAACCTATGGATGAAGGACAAATTGCTGATCTGGGCCGAGCCCATCTTTCCAACCACTTCTCTTCCACCTCTAATTACCCGTACTCAATGCCAAAGCCATACCAAAGTGCCTGCAGTTCAACAAAGAGTCTCCAGATCTCTGTGCCTTTCTAGATGGAAGTACCTCTACCTAAAACTCCCTTTCCCTCTTGCCCGGGCTCTTGCTCATCCTCCAAAACCCAGTCTAACGGTTGCCTCTCCCTGAAAACCTTTATATAAACTTCGGTTCTTCTCCACAGCACCCCTTTCAGTTGCTGCCTTCCCCTGAGCACTGTGGCCTTACCATACACACGTATCTATACTTTTGTTCAACTCCTCTGCCCTCCTGCCATCTCTACCTTCCATTCAAAAGTAAAAATCGGGGGCAAGGGAGGAGATGTTTCATGGAGCATTTTAAACTTCTCTGTATCAATGTAAAATTCCACCTCATGGATTGGAATGCTTTTGCTTCAGGAAGCAAATTTTTAGAGCTTGCAATCAGTAACACAGAGAAGCTTGGGTAAGGATGCCAGTAAAAGGGGAGCTGCCCTGTAGATCAGGATAAACTCTAACACTCACTGGAAATCTCACCAGTGGCCATCTCACCTGTGTATCGAGCCAGAGCTTCAGTGAGCACACAAACTGCCCCATAATTAGGCCCATTCTAAACTTCACAACCTCCGTAAAAGCTAATGCCACTCAACAGAAACCATTTATAATGTAATGAACGAAGCATTCTGTGGAGACAGTTGTAGTCATAAGATCTACGCAACTACCAGTATCATTACAGACAAGAATATTTTTCCAAAAATAGTTATTTTAAAAGTTCTTGTGCATAATGCCTCTTTCACTGATGATTAAATTTGAGCAGAATAAATTGTTGGTGATATTCAACTTGCTGGGTGAGGCAAAGCAAATTTTTCATGGTTGGTTAATTGGTTTTCATTTTAGAAGAACAGTAAACTTCATTTTGCAATACTGAAATGCTTAGTATTTACCAAGTAACTCAAAGGTTATTCTAATAAACCTGAGAGTAAGCTAGCTAAATAAACAAACTATGAAAAAGGCAAAAATGTTATTAAGGGCAAAGCTTTTTTAAGGAAAGAAGTTAAATCTTAAAAACATGGTAAAATGGCTTTTAAAGGAGAGAAGTTTATATATGCATAAAATTTTTTATAAAAATCATTTAAATTATTATTAAATTTATTTATAAATTTACTTATGAATTTACAAAACTTATTTTATAAATTTATAAAACTTATTTTATAAATTATTTAAAATGTATAAAAATTATTTAAACTATTATTAATAATACGTAATTTTAACTTATTTTTTGATTAGGTAATACATTTGCATAGTTTCAGACAGAGAAATCGCATGAGACTATATAGCAAAAATTCTTGTCATCTGTGTTCCCCAGCCAATGTAGTTCTTCTCACTGGATGCTAGGAGTCACTAGTTTCTTACCTTTACTTCTATAAGTAAACTATATGCATACATAAATACAGATGTATTTGCTTATAAATACATACGGCACATATTATGCAATTGGTACCATTCTACAAACTGATGTAGCATACCTTACTTTTTAAAATGCTTTTGATTTTGTTTCTGAATTGAAGGGTGAAAATGGGAAAACTTAAAGCACCAGAAATATCAGACCTCTTCAAATATATGAAGGGTATGAGAACCCCAAAAGTAAAAATGAACAGTGTCACAAACATTTACTGAGTATCTACTCTGTGCAGAGAACTATGAAAAGAGCTGAGAGAGACACAGAGCTGACAAAGACCTAGTCTCTGATTTTTAGAAACTTAAATCTAGTACCTGACACCAGGCCACATAATAGATCTTAATTAGTTCACTTTCCCAAATAGAAGCACCAGAAACAAAATACTTTTTTTTTCTCAGCCCAGTATACATTATTATTTATTCTGCATAAGAGGTCATACCCAAAGATACATTTTTATACTGAGAACTGTGACCAGAGTCCCTGTGACCAGTACAGAATGAATAGATGTGGCAAAATGGACTTAAACTATACCAGGATGACTTAAGTTGCATAAAATGCAAGGTAAAGCAAACAAGATAAAACTCACTTCTTTACCCTGTGGAATGCCAGACAGCAATTAAGAAGAATGGACTATGTCTGTATTTGTCCACACTGATGAATCTCAGAAACAGAACATTAGAGGAAAACAGCAATTTCTAAAACGTTAGATAGAATACGGTACCATTTTTTGTAAATGTTTTAATGTATATAATGTAATGTTTAAATGTATAAAACATTATATGGAGAAGGACAAATACCATATGTCTGCACATATAGGAGGATTAGGAGGAACTTAACGAAGGACCGTGGGGGAGAAGAAGGGGGGAAATAGTGGGGGAAAGGGAGAGAGGCAAACCATGAGAGACTCTTGAATGCTGAGAACAAACTGAGGACTGATGGGTGTGGGGGGGAAGGGGGAGATGGGCATGGAGGAGGGCACTTGCGGGGATGAGCACTAGGTGTTATATGGAAACCAACTTGACAAACTATTTGTAAAATAAATAAATAAATAAATAATATTTTCTCATTAAAAAAACATTATTATATGTTGTTTACTGATCTACAGTAAAGTTACACACCAACTCAGGAAAGCAGTTATTACCTTTGGAGAAAGAGGGAAGGGAAAGAAAACTGCGGCTGAAAAGGCTTTAGCTAACATTTATTTATTTTTTTTTAATCATACCATAGGCAGAGATGTGAAACAAACACAGTAACATGTTAGTATGTGTTAAATCGTGGTGACTGGTAGACGGTGTCATATTGTTTTCTGCCCTTTTCAGCATATCTGAAATTGTCACCATCAAAAACAAGACATCTTTAAACAGACACTGTGAAATAGGGATGTTGTCAACATTTCCCTCAAGCCTAAAGCTCAGCAAGTCAGGAGGGGCTGAATATTCATACCCGTTTCACCTATCAATTCCAAAATTGTAACTATAATACATAGATAAATGTCAGAGAAGCATGCTTTCATCTTGAATTCACTGGCAATCTCTCAGGAACCCAATTCTTTTTTTTTCTTTTTTTTTTTTTTTTTTTTTTGAGAAACTCAATTCTTAAAGCCCACTTCCTGCATCCTCTCAAGAGTGACTATCTTAAATACTAACAAAAGATGGGGTGCCTGGGTGGCTTAGTCGGTTAAGCGTCCGACTTTCGCTTAGGTCATGATCTCGCGGTTCGTGGGTTCGGGCCCCGCGTCGGGCTCTGTGCTGACTGCCAGCTCAGAGCCTGGAGCCTGTTTCAGTCTGTGACTCCCTCTCTCTCTGACCCTCCCCTGTTCACGCTGTCTCTCTCTCTCTCCTAGAAATAAATAAAAAACATTTAAAAATAAATAAATAAATAAATACTAACAAAAGGTGATCAACACTCTCCGGAAAAATATTCCTCTGAATCTGTCAACTGAACTGTTGGAAAAAGACTAACCAGCACTTGGGTCAAGTAGTCACTGAGCAGAGGAACCGGTAACAGTAAGCATTTGCTAAGTACTTCGGAGGTGCTAGGCACTAGGTTTAGAGCTTTACATTAACCATTTCATCTTGACAGCCCTCTCACCAATCCCCGTCTTACAGACGGGGACACGGAGGTACAGACAAAATAATTTACCTGCCCCCAAATCACAGTTTATTGCCAAAACTAAAAATCAAACCCTGCACGCGGGCTACGACACATCCAGTGTTTGCCGAGCGTCTGTTCTGAACATCCGTGGGCCTTCTTTGTGGCAGGTCCCGCCAGGCCCCATGACAATGAAGTGAACATGATACACCACTCCTCCCTCGGTGCGGCGGGGATGCGACTCACAATTAAGAAGGAAGGAGCTATATAAAAGCGGCCTGAAATTTCAGAAGCCTATTCCTGAGCTGTAGCTTGGTTTGGCTTCTTCCAGAGCTTCCCTAGCCGGGTAAACGAGTCATCTAGACTGCTACACGGCACCCCTCCAATCCCTCAGAGGAGCCCAAAATACCTGTTCGTGCTCTAACAGTTTTACAGGTGTGCTCAAGATTCGGGGGGAAATAAACGCGCAGCAAACTCCTAAGGAAGCCCAGACTCAGAAAGCCAGGGTTGGGCGCAGACCTTCAAAATCATCTTTTAATCCAACCCTTTACACGCCAGGGCAACTTGTCTGCCGAAGAGCTCTCCGCCCTCTTTTGCACACCCCCGTAACAGAACCCTCACTCTGGCCCAAGACAGCCCGTTTCCTGACTGGGCAGCGCTGCCCGTGGGATGGAGTCAGGCCAGGCCTCCCGCTCCCCGCCCGGGTCCCGCACGGAAGCGGTCCGCTCCGCGGGCCACAGGACTACGAGGTGCCCTGGCACGTCGGCCTCCGGAAGACCGGGCAAGGCCAGGGTCTGTGGGGGGGGGGGGGGGGGGGGGGGGGGGGGGGGGGGGTACCAAGCGGCCGGCGGGCTGCGGAGGCCACGAGGAGGGGGCCGGAGGAAGAGGCCGTGGGAGCCCGGAGGATGCTCTCCCCGGAGCGTCTCCCGAGTCCCGGCCGACGCGGGGCTCTCACCAGACGCGGGTGCGCAGCTCCCTCGCACGCTGCCGCCCCCGCCCCGCCTCACGGGCTACAGCCGAACGCAGCACCAGAAAGCGGGCCGCGCCAAGTCCGCCCCTGTGCCTCCTACACGGCGGCCGAGCGCGTGGATGACTCCGGTCTCGATCCCAGCCACGCACGCCCCTGCACGCCCACCCGAGCGCCGAATCGGCGACCGCGCCCTTACGTAACCTGAGAGCGACCCTGTGATTGGCTGCGCCCGCCCGCGCCCCACCCCCTCGCCAAACGGTCTTTGGAGGGGGCCGGGTGCTGGGTGCTGAGTGCCTTCCGTTGTCGTGGCGGTCGGGGTCTTGCTGGTCTTGCTCTTCCCGCCCCGGCGCGTTCTCTTGCGCCGCCACGCACGCTCGGGAGCCCGGGTTCTCACACACGGTAGTGGATTTGCCCTTGGACCCAAAGGGGAATTACGCCTTGTATTCCCTCCAGCATTTCATAGGCTGTGACCAAAACAATACTGTCGTGCGGCCGCCCCGCCCAAGAGCCATCTCTTGAGTTAAACCCATGCCGCTCCAGGACCATGTCTGCTAGAAGGCTCTAATGAAGTGTTGATGATGACCCCAACAAGGCAGATACCGGCTGATCTTTATAAGAGCTCAGCCTAGGCCTCCTCCCAGGGACGGCCGGAGGGGAACTTGGCAGCAGAAGAAAAGGTGTCAGGGAAAGGGCTCCCACAGCTGTAATAAAGACTTAATCTTTTCAAATTGAGTCACCAGTCACATACGTTGAATGAGTTGGTGTTACAAAGCAGTGTAACATTTTTTACAATCCTTAAGTAGGTTACCACAGATAGAACTACTTAATCTAACAACTCATCCTGAGTTCTTGCTCTAAGGCAAATTTCAGGGGCACCTGGGTGGTGCTGGTGGACTTCAGGTCATGATTTCACAGCTCCTGAGCTCAAGCCCCAGGTAGGGCTGTGTGCTGACAGCTTAGAGCCTGAAGCCTGTTTGAGATTCTGTCTCTGCCCCTCCCTGCTCATTCACTGTCTCTTCAAATATAAATAAACATTTAAAAAAATTTCAAATCCAATCAAACTTTTGCATTTCATGTATTTCAATTAGTAAGTTCTAAAAGTGCCTGGGTGGCTCAGTTGGTTAAGCGTCCACTTTCAGCTCAGGTCATGATCTTACAGTTGGTGAGATCCAGTCCTGCATTCGGGCTCTGTGCTGACAGCTCAAAGCTTGGAGCCTGTTTCAGATTCTGTGTCTCCCTCTCTCCTGCTTGTGCTCTCTCCCTCTCTCTCTCTCAAAAATAAATAAACATTAATAATGAAGCTCTAGTGTGCAGAGTACTTAATGTACTATCAGTTACCCTGCAACTAGCTTGGAACTACTAAAAGGTCATGTCAGACACAAAAGGACAGACTTAAGCGGATTTGTGTAAGGAGTGACATCACATTTCTGTTTAAAATATCACTTTGACTACTATGGGAAGAATGGACTGGCATTGAAAAAATAATGGCAGTGAAAAAAAAAATCTGAAAGGATGCATAAAAAACTGTAACATTGACAGGGCTGAAGGAGATGGACTTTTCCACTAAACACCTGTTTACAATATCTTTTGTATTTTGCAGTATATGTACATACTCCATATTCAAGAGAATAAAATTAATTGTAAAAAAAAATGGCAGTGAAACTCAACTGAAGTGGGTGGATATGAGATTTAGTTTGGAGTAGAACTGAAAATTATGGATTAGGTATGAGGGAATGACAGAAAAGGAAGGAAAAGAAACAAGGATGACTTCCAGGTATCTGGCATTAGTAATTGGTTGATTGGAGCCATTTACCAAGATGAGAGAAAAGCTGAGGGAGTGACCAGGTTTGGGGAGTTAACAGGGAAGTTTTAATTTGGTTTGACATGCCGATGAAGTAGCCATATGAAGCTACTAAATGAGCGATAAGATATATGCATCTGGACACGGATTCACCAGAGGGTGCATTAGTTTCCTATTGCTGCTACAACAAATTACATCAAACTTAGTGGCTAAAAACAAATATATTATCTTAACAGTTCTGGAGGTTAGTCTGAAAAGCTAAAATCAAACTAGCAATGTTGGTATCATCATAAGAAAAAAATTGTGACTATGTGTGGGGATGGATGTTAGCTAGACATTGTGGTGATCATTTCACAGTATATGCATATACCAAATGCTTATGTTGTATATTTGAAACTACTATAATATGTATAATACAATATAATGTATATGTCAAAAAAAAATTAAAGGTATAATAGGGGGGTGCCTGGGTGGCTCAGTCAAATCCGTAATTTAATTTAATTTAATTTAAATCCTTAATTTAATCACACCTGCAAAATCTCTTTTGCTATATAAGGAAACATTCACAAATTCTAGCGATTAAGACATGGCTATCTTTGGAAAGCTATTATGTTGCCTAGCACAAGTGCTGTTGAAATTCCCAGGAAATGTTCAAGACGGACATACTGCTTTCAATGTTACATGCCAGGGGCGCCTGGCTGGCTTGGCTGATAGAACACGTGACTCTTGATCTTGGGTTTGTGAGTTCACCCCGTGTTGGGTGTAAAGATTACTTTAAAATATTTAAAAATAAATAAATAAAGTTACATGCCATACCACCAAATATCCAGAAAAGACCATTAATTTTTTTCTCTTGAGAGGTAAGAAAAATTATTTTTAAAAAAACAGTGTAAATGTTCAGTTTTTAAAACTCTGGATGCTTATTACATGGATATGTTTAGTTTATTAGGACTCAGACTCTATACTTAAGATATCTGCACTTTTTTGTATGTATAAATAAAATATAGTTTTTAAATGTTTATTTATTTTGAGAGAGAGAGCAGGGGAGGAGCAGAGAAAGAAGGAGACAGAGATTTCTAAGCAGGCTCCACACTGTCAGCACAGAGCCCCAGGCAGGGCTTGAACACACACACCATGAGATCTTGACCTGAGCTGAAATCAAGAGTCAGTACTTAACTGACTGAGCCACCCAGTACAATATATTTTTAAAATACTTAATGCAGGAGCACATGGGTGGCTCAGTTGGTTAAGTGTCCAACTTCAGTTCAGGTCATGATCTCGTGGTCCGCGAGTTCCAGCCCCACATCGGGCTCTGTGCTGACAGCTCAGAGCCTGGAGCCTGCTTCAGATTCTGTGTCTCCCTCTCTGTGCCCTTCCCCTGCTTGTACTCTGTCTCTCTATGTCTCAAAAATAAAATAAAAACATTTTTTAAAAAATTAAAATAATAAATAAACATTAAAAAAAGACTATAGCTAGGAAAAATGTGACTAGAAATATAAATACATTTAGTAAAGATAATACACTTTGTGCCCTTATTAAGCCACTTGTAGATTTTATATTTGTTTGACCAATATTGAGAACTGTATATTTCCATATACAGTCAAGTAGTTCTGTGTTCATGGAATCATTTCACCTTGAAATGAAAATGAAATGAATGAAATGGCCCTCTTTTTAGAATTTTCACCTATGTTCTCTTGAGATGAAGTTGTAGGAAGGAGCTCTGGGAGGCATTTCCTTCTGGCTTTTTGAGATCACATTTCTATAGGTAATATATTTCTGGATCTCTGTTACTTTGCCATTTAACAGTGTGAATTAACATATCAAAAATCTTCCCAAGTCATTACATTCTGTATGCTTGGTTTGGTTTCCTTTGGCTTTAATCTGAGGGCTTTACAAGCTATAAAAAAGTACTTTTATGGCTTTATAATACAATAAAATCAGATTTTTCTATAGATTATTCCATAAACAGAATTATAACTTCAAGCATTTATGGCATAATTAGGTTATTAGAGAATCCTAAATCTTTTCTCCTTTGAGATAAAGAGAGAGTGAGCTCGAGTGGGGTAGGGACACAGGGAGGGAGGGAGAGAGAGACAGAGACAGACACAGAGAATTTTAAGCAGGCTCCACACCCAACATAGAGCTGCACCGTGAGGCTGGATCTCATGACCCTGGAATCATGACCTGAGCCCAAGTCAAAAGTCAGATGTTTAACCAACTGAGCCACCCAGGCACCCCTAATATCCTCAATATTAAAATATTATCTAACCTACCCTTTTCATCAAAGAAAGAGACCGCTCTAAATCATCCCCAACAGACGTTCATCTGACTTTGGGGACATTTCTTCTAATAGGGACTTATTTTCCTCTTTTATTTGGTGGTTTAATTAAAAAAGTACGCTGCCTCTCTACAAATCCTGCCCATGGATTTGTACTCTACTATTCTAAAGACTTTATTTACATTCATTCAGTACTCTTAACAACAAAAATGTAGATTTCATCACCATTTTATAGATAGGTAAACTAAAGCACAAAAGGGAAAGTTGTCTATGGTCACACACCTGTTATGCAGAAGAACCCAACCCTTGATCCTACATGTTTAGCCACTACCCTATATTTTCTCTTTATACTAAACAGAGTCCTTCTTATGATAGAAGCCTATCTTCAGGTTGAACTTGCTCATGGATCTTTGGGTACACTGTTCCACTAGTTAAGAATTACATAACTCTTGGGGTGCCTGGGGGGCTCAGTCGGTGAAGCATCCAACTCTTGATTTCAGCTCAAGTCATGATCTCATGGTTCATAAGTTCGAGCCCTGCATAGGGCTCTGCGCTGACAGTGTGGAGCCTGCTTGGTACTCTCAGTCCCTCTCTCTCTCTGCCCCTCCCATGCTCGCTCTCTCTCTCACTTAAAATAAATAAACTTAAAAAAAAAAAAGACTTCACATAACTCTTCTATTATCCAGCCACATCTTTCTGAATTGCTCATATATATGTCTTAAGAGACTTAAAGATATCTCCTTTAATCAAGATATACAATGTCTGTGACAGTCTCCTCACGTACAAGGTTTATAAAGCGTTCGAACAAGAAACTGAGATCAGTTTGGCCCTTTTTAAAAAAAACAAACTTTTTATTGAACTAGAACAAGGAAACTTGCACATAATAAGTGTGTGTTGAATTCTGAATTTTCACAAAGTGATCACACCTGGATAACTACCGCTAAAATAAAGAAAGAAAACATCGCCAGTGTCTGTGAGCTGTCTACCCAAGGACTGCCTATCCGTGGCCCATGAAGAGACCTAGCACCCAGGCTTTGCTTACTAACAGACAGAAGGGTACTGATTAAGCATGTTAAATTAGATCTTGGAAGCATTTAGACTGTGGAATACTGGAAGGATTGGCTAGTTGGTATGGATTGGAAAAAGAGGCAGGAAAACACAGACGCAGCAGATATGCTACAAAAGGTAGACCAGGTGGGCCATAGGGAGAGAATCCAGTCCTTGACTTGCCTTGGATCCAGAACAACTTCAACCCATGTGTATCCTTAAAATAAATCCACTTTTTCTTAAGATGCCCTATTTCCTTGCAATCTGAAGATACCCACATCAAAACCATAAACCAGGAAGAATCCCCAACCCCATCATTTCAATTCCCAGCTCCAACCATTGGGTAGCGGCTGCTTAGAGAACTGTGTGGAAAATGGAAAAGACTGAGTTCAACAGAAAAGACTCTTCTGGTATCCGTTATGTTGTTTTGGGGTCAGGATGGAAGGAAGGTAGGGATGGTGCCACATACTTGCCATTCCTGCCCTTAACCAGTGTCATGAAGAAATCAAGACATGGAAAAAATGGAGCAACTAATCACTGCATTAAGCTGGATCCTTCCCCTTTAATAAATATCCTTCCATTAACTCTTCCCCTCACCCTACTCTGTATCTCAGGCACAACACTTTTAATTGCCAGAATCTCGAGTATACAAAGAAGGTAAAACACATCTTACAAACCAGATATCACTGCATAAGATTGTTTATAGCCTAACCAAGTCATAGAGGCACCTCCCCTGAACAGAGAGAATTGCTCTCATTGCTCTGATGCTACACTACATAGCTGGGAAAACAACTCTTTTCCCTTAAGGAAAAGTACATAAGGATTAAGGTTGCCATGACTAAAAATAATTCAGTAACATCCTAAACTGTACGTGTCAACTTCAGGTTTGCAAGAGGGTGCAATGAAAATATATGCTTACAAAAGTACTGATTAACATATTCATAACAAGAAGAGAAGGCGTTTGAAATTCATATTTCAGGACCATTTAATCACTGTTCACATCCCCAATGGCTAATTAGTGTGTTAGGTCAGCCAATCAGCTTTTTAGAGCACCTGTGTTTGTGAGCCCTCCCTGGACCAGTTTTCCCAGTTATAGAAGAAAAGTACAAATAGATACAATAACTGTGTGTTTGTTTTTGCAAAATGTTGCCCTTTTCTTGGGGGATCTTTAAGTGTATCTTTCTTTTTTTTAATGTTTATTTATCTTTGAGAAAGAGAGAGTGCAGGGGAGGGGCGGAGCAGGGGAGGGGCAGAGAGAGAGAGAGGACAGAGGATCCAAAGTGAGTTCTGTGCTGAGAGCAGAGGGCCAATTTGGGGCTCAAACTCACAAGCTGTGAGATCATGACTTGAGCCGAAGTCGGACGCTCAGCCAGCTGAGCCACCCAGACGCCCTCAAGTGTATCTTTCTTTATGAGCTATGAAAGTATCGTATTTCAAACCAGTAAATAATTTTCTTATCTGTCTGCACAGGAAATGAGGTAAGCCAGAGAGAGCTCAGCCATCCCTGACTAATTGGAGTTCACAAAGTTTAATTTGCACAGCTATTCCAGAAGAACTGGAAAAGTGTTAAAAACCAGTTTATCTTTAACTTTGGCTCTGTTATAAAAAGTTAGATCAACAAAATTATGTTCTAAAAGATCCACTTATTTAAGAGTTCAGAGAGAAGGATAGTCTTTTGGACTTAAAGAAGCTGGCTGAAATCAACAGCACTCAATACCAGCAACAAGCCTTTGGGGAAATTTTATGATTTCTTTTTTTTTTTTTAATCTTTTTTGCAGTTTATTCATTATTATTATTTTTTAAATGTTTTATTTATTTCTAGGAGAGAGAGAGAGAGAGAGACAGTGTGAGCAGGGGAGGGCCAGAGAGAGAGGGAGTCACAGACTGAAACAGGCTCCAGGCTCTGAGCTAGCAGTCAGCACAGAGCCCGACGCGGGGCTCGACCACATGAACCGCGAGATCATGACCTAAGCGAAAGTCGGACGCTTAACCGACTAAGCCACCCAGGCGCCCCTGCAGTTTACTTATTTTTGAGACATGGAGACAGAGCACGAGCAGGGGAGGGGCAGAGAGAGAGGGAGACACAGAATCTGAGGCAGGTTCCAGGCTCTGAGCTGTCAGCACAGAGCCTGATGTAGGGCTCGAACTCATGAACCACAAGATCATGACCTGAGCTGAAGTCTGATGCTTAACCGACTGAGCCACCCAGGTGCCCGAAATTTTATGATTTCTTAACACAGGCTGAGGGACCAGCCAAGGTACTGGTCCAAGCCCCGTGGAGCTGAGCAGCTCACACCTGGTAGCGAGCCCACAGCTAAGGATGAAGCTGGGGTCCCACATGAACATTACGTTGAGCTGAAGTGAGCTTCTTCTTACTTGTGTGAATGCTTGAGACACATCCAAGTACACATAATAAATGTCTATAAATCCTACGCATGAACATAACGGCTCAACCTTTCCCTTCTCATGACTTTTATGTCCCTACCCTGAGGTGAATCTAATCCAACCTTCCACATCATTTCTGTGTTTCTTCCCTGCCCTGCTTCCTGTCTTCAAATGTGGGTATTTCCGAAGGATTACACATCTGCCCCTGGTCCTCTGCATACTCCATCCTTCAGTTTTATTCACTTTCAAGTCTTCCATTTTGACTTCTGTGTGGATAATTCCTTAGATGCATACTCTACCCTGATCTTTCATCCTAGTTCTAGACCCATATCCCAATTGCCTGATAGATATTTCCTTACCTCAAACTCAATATATAAAATTTAGTTCATTTTTCCCCCTCTTGATTTCCCCATGTCTTTTAATGGTACCAATTTGCCACTTGTATTCAGACTCAAAAGCATAGAGTCATTTTAATCTTCTCTCTGACTTTTAATATCCAATGTCTCAACTTCTTCAAAATGGTTTTTTTTAAGTTTATTTATTTATTTTGAGAGAGAGAGAGAGCAAGCATGGGTATGCATGGGGGGGGGGGGGAGGAGAAAGAGAGAGAGAGAATCCCAAACAGGTTCCATGCTGTCATAATGGAGCCCACATGGGGCTCAATATTACCAATTGTGAGATCATGACCTGAGAGAAGATCAAGAGTCAGACACTTAACCAACTGAGCCACCTAGGTGTCCCCCCTTTTTTTGCATCTACTCTTCCTTTCCCATTCCTACGATCACTATCTTAGTTCATCCTGTTATCTCCCTAATTCTTTTTTTTCTTTTTTGAGAAAGAGAGAGCGGGGGGGGGGGGCAGAGAGAGAGGGAGAGGGAGAATCCCAAGCAAGCTTCATGCCCAGCACAGAGCCCAACATGGGGCTCTATCCCATGAACTATGAGATCACGACTTGAGCAGAAAGTAAGAGTCTGATGCTTAACTGACTGAACCACCTAGGTGCCCTTATTTCCTTAATTCTAAGTTGCCTACATTTTTATGATATTTCATACCTAAAATCAAGATTTATCTTATAATTGTGTGCATTTGATGTAGAGTTTTTTTTTTTATTACGAACTCTGTTATGTCAATAGTGTCTTGGAATTAGAAAAATATGGCATCTTAGACCTAAATTACTGTGCTTCTACTTCCTCATCCAGCCACTGTTCCCTTGCTTTTATAATCTGTCCTGCACACTACTGCTTGGCTAATCCCCCCGTAAGGGACTGCTTTCATTAAGTCATTTCTCTGCTTAAGAAAAACTTCAGTGACTCCATTCCCTGCCAGGTAATGTATGCCTAGGACATCAACTTTGGCCTTGAAGGTCCCCCAGAATCACACCCTGATCTCTTCCTGTCACTAACATTTTCCCCTATCCAAATTCTTTTGTCCTGAATAGATCCTTCTCTGCCTCACGTTGTGTCATTGTCGACAGTGAGAAAGCTACCATCTCTCTTGCTACTTACATGCTACTCTTCAGGTCCCTTCTCTGTTTAAAAAATTTTTTTTAATGTTTTATTTATTTCTAGGAGAGAGAGAGACAGCGTGAGCAGGGGAGGGTCAGAGAGAGAGGGAGTCACAGACTCTGAAACAGGCTCCAGGCTCTGAGCTGGCAGTCAGCACACAGCCCGATGCGGGGCTCGAACCCACGGACCGCAAGTTCATGACCTAAGTGAAAGTCAGACGCTTAACCGACTAAGCCACCGAGGCGCCCCGTCCCTTCTTTGCTTTAAAACCTAATCAAAACATCCCAAAATTATCGCTTCTTCCTCTAAATGCCTGTAGCACTTGTCTTGATTACTCATTTCATACTTATCCTTAATCTCCTGATATCTTTGAATGTATATATTTATGACTGTAAAATAATGGATCTGATATTTTATAAGGAACCTAAGAAAACTGGTCACTTTAGTTACTCACTCTCTATGTCCTGTATTTCTCATCAGATCAGAAATTCCTCGAAGTTCATTCTGCTGGGTATATTAGTCTCCCTAATAGTTCCATGACTTAATGTAAGAAATGCAATCTTGGGGGCGCCTGGCTGGCTCAGTAGGTTGAGCTTCCAACCTCAGCTTAGGTCATGATCTCCCGGTTAGCGAGTTCAAGCCCCGCATCGGGCTTTGTGCTAACAGCTTAGAGCCTAGAGCCTGCTTCAGATTCTGTGAGTCTCCCTCTCTCTGCCCCTCCCCCTCTTGCTCGCACACGCTTGCACACGTGCGCCCTCTCTGTCTCTCTCCCTCAAAAATACATAAGCATTTTTTTTAAAAAAACTTTTTTTTAATGTTTTATTTATTTCTAGGAGAGAGAGAGACAGCATGAGCAGGGGAGGGTCAGAGAGAGAGGGAGAATCCGAAACAGGCTTCAGGCTCTGAGCTAGCTGTCAGCACAGAGCCCGACGCGGGGCTCGAACCCATGAACCGCGAGATCATGACCTAAGCAAAAGTCGGACGCTTAACCAACTAAGCCACCCAGGCGCCCCTAAAAAAAACTTTTAAAAGAAATACAATCTGAGGTGCCTGGGTGGCTCAGTCAGTTAAGTGTCCAACTCTTGATTTAGGCTCAGGTCATGATCTCACAGCCATCAGGCCGTGCGGTGATGGCAGGAAGTCTGCTTGGGATTCTCTCTCCCTCTCTCTCTCTGCCCCTCCCCAACTCGTGGGTGCACCCCCCCCCCACACACACACACATACTCTCTCTCTCTCACACAAAATAAAGAAAAAGACCTTAAAAAAATAAATACAATCTAAAAAGCATTGAATGAATTGGGGAGATCATATCTCTTATCAAAGAATCATTGCCAGTCGGCTGGCTGGCTCAGTCGGTACAGCATGTGACTCTTGATCTCAGAGTTGTAAGTTTTAGCCCTATGTTGGGTGTAAAGATTATTTAATAGAAATGAAATCTTAAAAAAAAAAAAGTCATTGCCATCCCAGTTCCTTTCTCTATGTCCATGTCACTTGGATATAACTTCCCCATCTCCCCTCCTCCAGCACCCAAGCTTATGATCTTATTAACACAGCACTGATGCTTGGACTTTATAGTGGATTCAGTGTGAAAAAGCATGGTGAGCTGAAGAACAGGGGGAAACTTAATGGTGTTATACGCTGCGTGTGGAAGTAGAAGGTAACAAGATGCAGCTAAGATACAGAGTAAAGCCAGGTCAGCGAGGGCCTTGTGTGATGTCTTGCTGAGGACATCGGGCTTTCTTTCTCCTCACTCAAAGTGGGAACTTTTGTAAATCAGGGGAGTGACATGAGCAGATTTGCTTAATTACAATTGAGGAAGATGGTTCAGGAAGAGGGGGAAGGACTAGAAGAAAGCAGATCAGTCAGGAATCCTGTATTAAGGAGGTGCTGTGTAATTAAGAAGATGGAATCAAAAGAATGTGGAGTGTGGACCGAACTTGTTGGCAGAGATGATATGGAAGGGCTGATGATGTAAGAGAATGACTCCAGGTTTCTGTTTCAAGCAGAGCTGTCTGAAACAGGAGAAACAGGTTCGGGATGGGCGGGAAGCGGTGAGAAGATAGAATCTCTGATTTGGATATGTTGAATTTGCGGTACTTAAAGGGCATTTTCATTCCATCAGGGACTTAAAGAATGATACAGGTTGGAGATACATATTGTGATAAGCATAATTCACCCAACAAAATTCATATCTATTTTGAAACACACCGCACACTCTTAGCCCAAGGCACCAACTACATTTCTTGTCATACCTGTTTGGCCAGACGTTTTTAATGCCCCTGATGCCCAGCCCATTTTTTTATACTTTTGCTCCTGGCCAGTTCAGACCGCTTTTTCTAATATTCTACATATAACAGTTTTCTAAGCCTTAGATGATCAGACTCTTAGACATTATTAGGGTAAAAAACTCTGTGAAGTCCCAGACACTTCAGTTTGTTGTGTGTTGTGTTAAACATTCAGTGGTGCTTTCCTGACCACGTTCCCTCTTTCCCCACATACTTTTTCATTTTTTTTTTATTTTTTAATGTTTTATTTCTGAGAGAGAGAGAGAGAGAGAGAGACAGTGTGAGCAGGGGAGGGTCAGAGACACAAGAAGACACAGAATCCGAAACAGGCTCCAGGCTCTGAACTGGCTGTCAGCACAGAGCCTGACGCGGGGCTTGAACCCATGAACTGTGTGATCATGACCTGAGCTGAAGTCGGACACGTAACCGACTGAGCCACCCAGGTGCCCTATAGCCCCACGTACTTTTCCTGATTGCCCGGGGCACCTAGTCTTTGCTCTGCAGCTGCTCCTGTCTTAACCCCGTCTTTACACTTGTGGTCACTGCCTCATTCTTGAAACGTTCTACATCCCAGGCGTCCATCTGATTTTCTGCCTACCTGCAACCTCTCTGGGTGCTATACTTCCTCAAACCACTAGCCCTAAAAGTTAACGTGTTCTAGGCATTCCCCACTCAGCTTACTCTCATCTCTCTTTCCTATACACCTGGGATGACCTTATATACCCAGGGTGACCGCATCCACCTGCATGGCTTCACAAACTAGCATTTTAAGTTTTTGCTAAATCTGAATCTCCAGCCCAGTCTTCTCAGTCCAAACCCAAATAACCAACTCCTTTCAGGACACCTGTGATTGGCTGTGTTCCACGAGCACTTCAAATCAACTTGCCAAAATGGAATTCTCTTCTCCTCTGTAAACTTGGGCTTTCTCTACCCTAATTCTCAGTGAACAGTATTGTCCTCCACCCAGTAACTAGGAGGCTTCCTAGGCTTCTCCTCCACTATCTCTCAAATTCACTCTGTCGTGAAATGCTGTCAATTTTACATTTCAGATGGGCATTTTTCTAGAAGAGTACATGGTGTGGTTGAACACATTAAGGGAGTGAGAATAGCATATAGAGCAAACTAGCCTGACAGGAGAAGTTTTGTTGAGGAATATTGGAAAATACAGTTGTAGTATTAAGGGGAAGAGTACCTTGAAAGGTAACTTAAAAGCCACGTACAGAATTTCAGAGTTGACGTGGCACCAAACATTAGGCAGGTGGATGAAATTGTAATTTCGAAGCACATTTAAAAAAATCCATCACGTGCAAAACGGGACTCAGAATAACTATTCAGTTTGTAACTAGAGACAACCGTTTCTTAGATTTCACTGAAGACATGACGGGGGCAGGGGGTGCGGCACGAAGAAGTTCCAACTGAGAACTCTGAAAATCTGCCCTTGAATTTAAATGTAAGTGCAAGTGCTGCAAAAAATAAAGATAACAAATTCTCAATGAGGAAGGCAAATTGAAATTAGGCATTAATGGTACATAGCTAGAAGTCAACTGCGCTGAAAGTAAATGCAAGAATGACATTATCTGATTGAAAACTGTTTATAAAACATTCCTTAATTGTAGATGATCTTTATTTTTTAATATTTTATTTTTTTAAGTAATCTCTATACCCAATATGGAGCTCGAATCCCCAGCCCTGAGACCCAGAATCATATGCTTTACCGACTCAGCCATCCAGGTGCCCCCTAAATGATCTTAAAAATATATATATACAGGGGCGTCTTGGGTGGCTTAGTCGGTTAAGCGTCCGACTTTCACTTAGGTCATGATCTCACGGTTCGTGGGTTCGAGCCCCGCGTCGGGCTCTGTGCTGACTGCCAGCTCAGAGCCTGGAGCCTGTTTCAGTCTGTGACTCCCTCTCTCTCTGACCCTTCCCTGCTCACGCTGTCTCTCTCTCTCTTCTATAAATAAATAAAAACATTAAAAATATATATATATATACACATATATATTTTTTAATCACCAAATTGAAGTATAATGATAATTCCCTAAAACATCTGGATTTCAATACACCTCAATAAAAAATTAAGTTAAATAAGTTACATTATAATATAGTACAGTATACGACATATATTTCGAAACATGGTAATTTCCATTATCATTGGCTACTAACTAACTCAGAATAAACACACTCTTCTCCCCCATGTGCTTAGTCAATAGTTAAATAATTGGAAGAGAAAGGAGTATTAGCTGGGCCCCTCTATACATCATGTATCAAAAACAAAGGAGAAAGTAAAAATAGTTGCAACAAACAGCACACTTTGGGAAATAAACTGCATTTATGAAGCAGAAGTTTCAAGAAGCAAAAGCGAACCCACTTTATCTGGTGAAGACATTAGGAATCTGAGGCAAAGAGCTGGTTTTCAGCCTTCAGTTTAAAAACGCTGAGAGCCTGGGGGTTTCAGCACAGTCACTGAGAAACAAATAGCAACCATAGAATGACTGACCTGAGTTAGCAATAAAAAGAAGACCAAAAAAAAAAAAAAAAAAAAAAGATGGCAGGGACAGATTTAAAACCAAAGCTTTCCCCGTGTTCCTTGTAACGTCTTCATTGTTTTCTTCTCTGACTGCAATTTTCATGATGAAGCTCTATTGAATTGCCAAATTACTTACATGAGGTCCTTGAAAACATAACTTCCAGTGGGGATACACATTGATTTCCATCCCGGAGCAAAAAGCTTTGTAGCACAAGCTCTGGACCCGGTGTTGTTCAAATTAATGAACAGGGCAGCTGTTTGTTCTCTTGGCTTAGCTGCCACAGAGCAGTCATTAACAGGCATCTGAACTCCAGACTAAATCTTAGGCCCCGCCTTCCTGAAAAGGAAGACCAAAAAAAAAAAAAAAAAAAACCCAACAACAACAAAAAAAGTGATTCTAAATTCATCCTGTATTCCTGGACAGTAGCTCGAAAGCAAAAAGACAGTCAGTGTCTGAGTGTTACTTCCCCGTTTCTACCATTTGATTCTATAGAATCAATCAAAATACTAGAAAAAGTATTTTCTTCTGAGTTTATTGAAGGCAGAAACAAAAATCTACTATCAGAATCCCAAATGATCTACTTGAGCAAAGGAATAAAGCAAAGAACTTAAACTAAAATTAAATTAACATTAAAAATTTTAATTGAAACATTAAACTAAAATTTAAAAAGGGGTTATGGTTTTTTTTTTTTTTTTAAATGTTTTATTTATTTCTAGGAGAGAGACAGAGACAGCGTGAGCAGGGGAGGGTCAGAGAGAGAGGGAGACACAGACTCTGAAATTGGCTCCAGGCTCTGAGCTGGCAGTCAGCACAGAGCCCGACGCGGGGCCCGAACCCACGAACCGCGAGATCATGACCTAAGCGAAAGTCGGTCGCTTAACCGACTAAGCCACCCAGGCGCCCCATGAAAAAAAAGGGGTTAAGGTTTTTAATAGTCACAGATCTCAACAAACTTAGAATCCTCAGTTTCATGAGATTGAAGGAAAAATCAATACTGTTGCATTTTATTTAAGCTACATTTTATAAAGGATGTACCTTGCAGTTTTGGTGCTCAGGGACCCTCACAGCCAGATTGGTGGCAAATATAGGCTGATCATCTGCTTATTTCCATTTCATTGGTGTATGTCCATTTGAACACATCACCAGCCTAGCCTTATCTCCTACACAACTTTACATTGAACTTTGGAACACTTTATACCGCTGTTTTTAAGAAACCAATGAATAGACACGTAGGTGGCTCAGTCAATTGGGCTTCCAGCTTCAGCTCAGGCCATGGTCTCATGTTTGTGAGTTCAAACCTCACACTGAACTCTGTGCTGACAGCTCAGAGCCTGAAGCCTGCTTCAGACCCTGTGTCTTCCTCTCTCTCTGCCCTTCCCCTGCTCACATTCTGTCTCTCTCAAAAATAAATAAACATTAAAAAATTTTTAATTTTATATATTTTTTAAATAATTAAAAACAACAATGAACAATGGGAAGCATATACACTAGCATAGGCTTGCACATTTACTGAACCAGTGCATGTTAGCACAAATCAAAAATGAAATTGGCTTAAAGAATCCCAATCAAATAAATAAAATCAGAAATGAAAGAGAAGAAATAACAACCAATACCACAGAAATACAAAGGATTATAAGCAACTATTTTTAAAAAATGTTTTTTAGAGAGACTCTTAACAAAAATTATACACCAACTAATTGGAAAATCTAGAAGAAATGCAGAAACTCCTAAAAACATACAACCTCCCAAAAGTGAATCAAGAAGACATCAAAAATTCAAACAGATCAATTAGCAATGAAATTGAATTAGTAATTTAAAAAACTATCAACAAACAAAAGTCCATGACCAGATGGCTTCTGATATAAAGTCTACCAAACATTTAAAGAAGAGTTCATACTATTTTCTCAAACTATTCCAAAAGATGGAAGAGGAAGGAAAGGTTCCAAATTCATTCTTCAAGGCTGGCATTACCCTAATATCAAAACCAGACGAAGACACTACAAAAAAAAAAAAAAAGGAAACTACAGGCAAATATCTCTGATGAACATAGATGCAAAAGTCCTCAACAAAATATCAGCAAACAGAATCCAATGATACATTAAAAAAATCATTCACCATGATCAAGTGGGATTTATTCCCAGGATGCTAGGGTGGTTCAATATTCACAAATCGACCAGTGTGATACACCACATTAACAAGAGGAAGAATAAAAACCCTATAACTATTTCAATAGATGCAGAAAAAGCATTTGACAAAGTACAATATCTACCATGAGGAAAACTCTCAACAAAGTAGGTTTAGAGAGAGCATAGCTCAACAAAAAAAGGCCATATATGAAAAACCCATAGCTAACATCATCCTCAGTGGTAACAACAGAACTTTCCCCCTCAGATCAGGAACGAGACAAGGATGTCCATTCTTACCACATTTATTCAACATAGTATTGCAAATCCCAGCCACATCAGACAAGAAAAAGAAATAAAAGGCATCCCAATTGGCAAGAAGAAGTAAAGCTCTCACTATTTGCAGATGACATGATACCATATATGGAAAACCCTAAAGATGCTACCAAACACCCACTAGAACTGGGAACTGTTCTATGAATTCAATGAAGTTGCAGGATACAAAATCACCATAAGAAATGTGCTGCGGGGGTGCCTGGGTGGCTCAGTCAGTTGGGCCTCCAACTTCAGCTCAGGTCATGATCTCACAGTTTGTGGGTTTGAGCCCCGTGTCGGGCTCTGTGCTGACGGCTGGCCCAGAGCCTGGAGCCTGCTTCAGATTCTGTGTCTCCCTCTCTCTCTGACCCTCCCTTGTTCATGCTCTCTCTCACTCTCTCTCTCTCTGTCTCTCTCAGAAATAGATAAAACATTTAAAGAATAAAAAAAAAAATGTGTTGCGTTCCTACACACTAATAATGAAGCAGCAGAAAGTGAAATTAAGAAAACAGTCCCACTTACAATTGCACCAAAAACGATACAAATATCTAGGAATACACTTAACAGAAGAGGTGAAAGATCTGTACTCTGACTGATGAAAGAAATTCAAGACAATGCAAAGAAATAGAAAGACCTTCCATGCTCAAGGGTTCAAAGAACAAATATTGTTATAATGTCCATACTAGTAGTAGTAGTATTAAAATACCAGCTTTTCACAGAACGAGAACAAATTATCTTAAAATTTGTATGGAACCACAAAAGACCCCAAATAGCGAAAGCATTCTTGAAAAAAGAACGGAACTGGAAGCAACTTGTACAATCCCAATTTCAAGATACACTACAAAGCTGTAGTAAGTACAGCAGTATGTATGGGCACGAACATAGACACACGGATCAATGGAACAGAACAGACAGCCCAGAAATAAACCCGTGATTATATGGTCAATTAATCTGTGACAAAGGAGACAAGAATAAACAATGGGGAAAAGATAGTCCTTCAACAAATGGTGTTAGAAAACTGGACAGCTACAAGCAAAAGAATGAAATTACCACTTTCTTACGTAATACACAAAAATAAACTCAAAATGGGTTGAGGACCTAAATATGAAACCTGAAACCATAAAACTTCCAGAAGAAAATATAGGCAGTAATCTCTTTGACATTGGCTATAGAAACATTTTTCTAGATATGTCTCCTTTGGCAAGGGAAACAAAAGTAAATTAAACTGTTGAGACTACACCAATATAGAAAGCTTTTGCTCCATGAAGGAAACCATAAACAAAATAAAAAGGCAACCTACTGAATGGGAGAAAATATTTGCAAATGCTATACCCAATAAGGGGCTAATATTCAAAATATATAAAGAATTTACACAACACCAAAAAACCCCCAAATAATCCCTTTAAAAATGGGCAGGAGACATTAATAGACATTTTTCCAAAGAAGACATACAGATGGCCAAGAGACGCATGAAAAGATGGTCAACATCACTCATCATCAGGGAAATGAAAATCAGACCACAATGTGATATTTCACATCTGTCAGGATGACTAAAAGCAAAAACACAAGAAATAGCAAGTGTTGGTGAGGATGTGGAGAAAAAGGAATGCTTGTGCATTGTTGGTGGGAACGTAAGCTGGTACAGCCTACAAAAATAATGAAACAAAAAAGTTCGAGGAAAAAAATGAGGTGAAGAACTTACAGATATGAAAACAATCTATAAAACCACAGTAATTAAAACAATACAGTACTGGAGTGGGAATAAACAAATAAATTAATGAAAGAGGATATAGTCCAGAAATGTATCTATGTACTCACAGGAAATTAGCATATGATAAAGGCAGAATTTCCAAACAGTGGGAAAATGAAAGATTATTCAGAAAGAGGGACGCCTGGGTGGGTCAGTTGGTTAGACTTTGGCTCAGGTCATGATCTTGGGATTTCTGAGTTCAAGCCCCGCATCAGGCTCTGTGCTGACAGCTCAAAGCCTGGAGCCTGCTTCAGATTCTGTGTGTCTCCCTCTCTTTCTGCCCCTTCCCTGCTCATATTCTGTCTTTCTGTCTCTCTCAAAAATAAATAAACATTAAAAATTTTTTAAAAAGAAATAGTACTGGGAAAATAAATGTGCCACAAGGACAAAAAAATGAAGTGAATTCATATTCCATACCATACTCAGAAATAAATCCAGACTGATTCAAGAACTACATTATAAAAGCACTAGAAGAAAACACAGGGCAATGTTTTTATAACCATGGGATGAAAAAGATCATTATTCATAAGCAAAAATCAGATTTTATTAAACAGAACTTCAAAACTCCTCATAATGAATGATTAGAAAACACATTTGCAACATATACCATAGACAAATGCTTAACTGTAATACATAGAATATCTATAAATATAGGGTTAAAAATAAGAAGGCTAATAGACAAAAAAAGACAAAGCAGAAACAGATAATTCTTGGAAGAAAAAACACAAATATTCCAGTAAATATTGGATGGGGCACCTGGGTAGCTTAGTCGATTAAGCATCTGACTCTTGATTTTGGCTGAGGTCATGATCCCAGGGTCATGGGATCCAGCCCCAAGTCAGGCTCCATGCTGACCCTACTTAAGATTCCTTCTCTCTCCCTCTGTTCCCTCTCCCCTGTTGTACTCTCTCTCTCTCCAAAATAAAATTAAAAGAATAAAAATAATTGAAAAAAAACTTAAATGAAAACAAAGAGTGGGGCGCCTGGGTGGCGTCCGACTTCAGCTCAGGTCATGATCTCATGGTTCGTGGATTTGAGCCCTGCGTCAGGCTCTGTGCTGACAGCTAGCTCAGAGCCTGGAGTCTGTTTCAGATTCTGTGACTTCCTCTCTCTCTGACCTTCCCCTGCTCACGCTGTCTCTCTCTCTCTCTCTCTCTCAGAAATAAATAAAAACATTAAAAAAAATGAAAACAAAGAGTAATTATATTTTGCCTGCCAAATCTTCCGAAGCTAGACTGATTTGGGGGTGCCTAGGTGGCTTTGTTAGTGGATCACTCAGCTCTTGATTTTGGTTCAAGTCATGATTCCAGGGGCTTAGGATTGAGCACCCCGTCAGGCTCTGGGCTGAGCATGGAGCCTACTTAAGATTCTTTCTCTCTCCTTCTGTCCCTCTCCTCCACTCATGTGCTCAATCTCTCTCTCTAAAATAGAAAATAATTTACAAAAATAAATAAATAAAATAAAAAATAATATAAAATAAAATGATTTGATAATATACAATGATGATGATGATTTGGTGGAACAAGAGCTCTCATTCTCTGCTGATAAGAGTATAAATGGTTACATCCTTCTTGGAGAACAATTTGGCCATATCTATCAGTATTTTTTTTAAGTTTATCTATTTATTTTGAAAGAGAGAGGGAGAGAGAGAGCATGCTTGAGCAAGGGAGGGGCAGAGACAGAAGAAGAGAGAGTGAATTCTGAGCAGGCTCCCTGCTGTCCTCATGGAGCACAATGAGGGGATCGAACTCACCAACCATGAGATCAAGAGCTGAGCCCAAACCAAAAGTCTGTCAATTAACCAGCTGAGCTACCTAGGCACCTCATCATCTATCGGTATTTTAAATTTTAAAATATGACTAATCACTGCCACTTCTACTCATCTATTACACATATGTACCTGCAAATGCATACAAAGATATTTGTATAAAAATGATCATTGTACCTTTCTAATAAACTGGAGATAACCTAAAGAACTCTAATAGGAGACCAGTTAAATAAATGCAGAATATACATACTATTAAATACCATGTAATTGTTAAAAGGAACACATATGTCTGCACAGCAAAGGAAACAATTGCAAAACTAAAAGGCAACCGACGGAATGGGGGAAGATATTTGCAAACGACATATCAGATAAAGGGTTAGTATCTAAAATCTACAGAGAGCTTATCAAACTCAACATCCACAAAACAAATAATTCAGTGAAGAAATGGGCAAAAGTCATGAATACACACTTCTCCAAAAAAGACGTCCAGATGGCCAACCAACACATGAAAAAATGCTCAACATCACTCATCATCAGGGAAATACAAATAAAACCACAATGAGATACCACCTCACACCAGCCAGAATGGCTAACATTGACAACTCAGGCAACAACAGATGTTGGCGAGGATGTGGAGAAAGAGGATCTCTTTTGCGCTGCTGGTGGGAATGCAAACTGGTGCAGCCACTCTGGAAAACAGTATGGAGGTTCCTCAACAAATTAAAAATAGAACTACCCTACAACCCAGCAATTGCACTACCAGGTATTTATCCAAGGGATACAGGTGTGCTGTTTCGAAGGGGCACATGCACCCCAAAGTTTATAGCAGCATTATCAACAATAGCCAAAGTATGGAAAGAAGCCAAATGACCACTGATGGATGAATGGATAAAGAAGATGTGGTATATATACAATGGAGTATTACTCAGCAATCAAAAAGAGTGAAATCTTGCCATTTGCAACTACGTGGATGGAACTAGAGGGTATTATGCTAAATTATGTCTAGTCAGAGAAAGACTAGTATCATATGACTTCACACATATGAGGAATTTAAGATACAAAACAGATGAACATAAGGGAAGGGAAGCAAAAATAATGTAAAAACAGGGAGGGGGACGAAACATAAGAGACTTAAATATAGAGAACCAATAAAGGGTGGCTGGAGGGGTTGTGTAAGGGGGGATGGGCTAAATGGGTGAGGGGCATTAAGGAATCTACTCCTGAAATCATTGTTGCGCTATATGCTAACTAACTTGGATGTAAATTAAAAAATAAATTATTCTAAAAAAAAAAAAGGAAATACATATGGAACACTTCTGGGACACACTGTTAAATGAAAAAGGAGTATCAGGGATGCCTGGGTGGCTCAGTCGGTTAAGCGTCAGACTCTTGATCCTAGCTCAGGTCTTTATCTCAGGGTCATGAGTTCAAGCCCCTAATTGGGCTCCATACTGGGTATGGAGCCTACTTGAAAAGAAAGGGAAAGGAAAGAGAAAGAAAGAAAGAAAAGAAAAGAAAAAGAAGCATCAAAACTATATGAATAGTCTGATCCCATGTATGTAAAAAAGAAATTTAAACTATATTCTATGCATTTGATAGGTATGTTTACATATGTCAATAACTATTGTAGTCACTAAATTGCATTTTATTTCCAAAGCAGTGTAATGTTCCAAAAAGCACAATTCAAACAGGATTTCCAATCTTCACTTAAACCTATTATGGATTTAGAAAATTCACAGATATAGTCTTTACTACTTAATTATTTTAGTATTATGATGCACTGACTCTTCCTTTCTCCTCTAATCTTTGCTTTTCCATATAAATTTTAGGATCAACTTGTGAAGTTTCATGAGAAACCCAACTGTGATTTTTATTGATTTAATTGATTTTTAAGTTCCTTCTGTCCCTGTATACTGAAAGCTGCTTGATGAAAAGAGGCCATGGCTGTCTTGTTCTCACTGTGCTCCCAGCACCTAACCCAGTGCCTGGAGTACAGTAAGTTCTCAATAAATATTTGTAGAGTGGTTGGATGGATGAGTGAATGAATGAATGACCTATAATAGCATAATGACTCAACATAAAATGTTTCTTGTGGGAGTGTAAATGTTTATTTTCAGTGGATAGTTAATTATGGGAAGAAGCTTGCGGTCTGTTAAATAATTTACTGGTTTGTAAACAACAGAAATGTACTTTTCACAGTTCTGGGACTGAAAGTCTGAGCTCAGGGTACCAACATGGCTACGTTCTGGTCAAGGCCCTCTTTCCAACACAAACTGTCAGCATCTTGTTGCATCCTCAAGTCAGGGAGAGCAGAGGGAAAGCCAGCACCAGCCTGATTTTTCTAATCCCACCCTGAGGGCTCCACCTGCATAATCTCATCTAATCCAAACCACCTCCCAAAGGTCCCATCTCTTACCATCGTGTTTGGGGGATAGGGTTTCAACATATGAGTTTTGGGGGAGACACATTTAGTCCATAAAAATGCCTCACAAGATGGGCCCCCTTCCCGCTGGCCCCATCACCATGGGGATGGGGAGACTACAGGAGTGAAATGATATGGCTCAGTTAGGCAGAAGGAAGCTGGAGCTGAATTTCTCAGACATTCTCCATTTACTCTTGACTCGAAGTAGTTCTCAAGGGATGCAGTTCCATCCCCGAGGGGGTATATTTTTAAATGGGGGGTGGGGGTGGGCAGTGCCTGGGAGGCTTAGTCAGTTAAGCGTCTGACTCTTGGTTTTGGCTCAGGTCATGATCTTACAGTTCATGGGACTGAACCATGCATCGGGCACTGTGCTGACAGTGTGGAGCCTGCTTTGGATTTAGTCTCCCTCTCTCTGCCCCTCTCCTGCTTGTGCATGCTCACGCACAATCTCTCCCTCTCTCTCTCAAAATAAATAAATAAACTTAAAAAAAATATGTGTGGAGGAGGAGGGTTATTTTTCATTGTCACAAAGGGTGTGGGGGCTTTTGATTTTTACTTGGGGAAGAACTTTCTGCAATGCCGGGAACTCTCTTGCCCAACAAAAAAAATGTCCTGCCCCAAATGGCAGGACCATTCCCATTGGGAAATTCTGCTGAAGTATGTTGCCCACTATCTATTCAGCACATGTAGACAGCTTAAGGAATTTGTACTTATATAGAAAATAATAGAATTGTCTTCTGCCATTTGGTCAGGACATTCAAGGGTGTCATGCATCACGAGTCTCCCCTAAGGCACAGAAATTCCTGGTTAATCATTACATATTGACAGATTATGGTCAGCCATGGTCTGAATTTAAAAGCAGTGTTGCGATCAGAGAAACCAGCTGGGTCACCAAAGAGCATTTTTAAATAACTCAATTTTTTTTTCTTACATTTGCCAAAAATGACTAAGGGTATACATAGTCCTCAGCCACATTCTTTCATTAAATCTTCACTCTTCATTCCCATTCATTTCTTCACATCCAGACTGCTCTTCCCCACTTACCTAAAAACTCTGGAAAAATAAAGTCCTCTTCCCCCCTCCCTTCTTTTCTAGGCTCTGTCACTAAGGCTCAGCTATGAGGGGTGAAACTGAAAGAATGTTCTCATCACTGGCTTGGAGGCTGGGATCTGGGAGTCAGCGGGCCCAGCTGCGGACAGCGTAACTGGGGAGTGCCCCTCTCTGACATCTGTCCTTGGGTCTCCCTGACTATCAAGCACATGTAAGGCAGAGGATGAGCCTGATGGGGTAACGGTACAACAAGCCACTTTTAGGGTGCCAGCTCTTCTGGTCTTCATCCCACACACCAGAAAGGACAATACAGAAGCTAGTTGGAAGCTTCTGTCAAGAGGTAGGACACCTGCTTTTCAAGAGCCCCTTCTGGGCTGCAGCTGGGCAGTTTAATGCCCAGGAGATCTATTTTGAGGCGTCTGGGGCAGAAGACCCCTCACCTCATCAGAACCTAGAAGGTCCTAAGAAATCATGGGGGCACCTGGCTGGCTCAATTGGTTAAGTGTCCGATTCTTGGTTTCGGCTCAGGTCATGATCTCACGGTACTGTGAGTTCAAGCCTGACATCAGGCTCTGCGATGGCAGTGTGGAACCTGCTTGGGATTTGCTCTCTCCCTCTCTCTCTGCCCCTCCTCCACTCACGCCATCTCTGTCTCTCTCAAAATAAGTAAATAAAACTTAAAAGGAAAAAAGAAAAAAAAGTCATGTCATGATATCTTCTTAGAGAAGCTGGGGAGGTAAATGAGAGATGGCTCACAAGCCTCCCATCCCCTCACATTAAGGTCCTTTAAACAAAAACACACATAAAACAACGTTTTTTATTGAGCCATTGACAAATATGTTGTGAGCAGAAATGTGCAGGAACATCACCTTATATTTCCCTTGGGTGCAATAGTATTCATGGATTCAGTGTCCACAACCACCTCATAGAACAGAACTACTGCAAGTAATGAGAATAGGCTACATTATTGTGAATATAGTGGTATGGTTTGGGCTTCACACCCAGACCGTCAAGTGTCGCAGGGCCCCTCCCTTCCCCGAGGTCCCCAGAGCATACTTTGAGAACCACCGCTGGCTGTGTTCTAAGTTTAACACACTGGCACTTCCAATAGACTGTAAACTCCATTAGGATTGGCCACAGCCATTGTCTCCATCTTTGTGCTTCCAAAATCTTGCATAACGCTAGGCACATAGAAGACACTCAGTAAATACTTAAATAGTGAGTTCAATTAAAGTGAGATAATTTCCGCTATAAATAGAGGTAAGATAGTACCCCCATGATTTCTCATATAAATGGGGGTAAGGAGGCTTTAAAAAAGCTGAGAAAGTCAAGAATGGTCTCTTTGGTGCTGATGGTCAGTTAGGTCAATCTTAATCTTCAAGATTTTATGTCTAGAGTAGATTATTTGATCTATTAAAAGTAAATAAACACGAGGTGCCTGGGTGATTCAGTCAGTTAAGCATTTAACTTCAGCTCAGGTCATGATCTCATGGTTTGTAAGTTTGAGCCCTGCATTGGGGTCTGTGCTGACAGTTCAGAGCCTGGAGCCTGCCTCAGATTCTATATCTCCCTCTTTCTCTGCCCCTCCCTGGCTCATGCTGTCTCTCAAAATTAAATAAAACATTAAAAATTTTTTTAAGTAATTAAACACATTTTGGATTATTTAAAATGACAACAAATATATCAAAGATATGAAAGAATTCTTTTTTTTTTTTTTTAAGAAAATGAGATGTGGAGAGAGTATGCTCTCTGATCCTCAAAGAGTCATAATTTGGTAAATAAATACAAATCTATACTGATGAAATTTCTCAATTATCGAAGTGAGTGGATTTTACAGTGTGAAGTTTTTTTAATGATGCAGGATTTGAAATGAGACCTGCCCTTACATTTTCCCCACGGCTGTGGTCACGGTTATGTAAATTTTAACTACTCTAGTTTGGAAAACATACCCTCATTGTTCCCTCTCTTTTCTTATACAAACATGTCTGAGCATTGCTGTGGTTTCACGAAAGAACAACAATCGATGACTCCACGGGTTGAATTCAGCTCACGCCTTACTTTTGTTTGGTACCTGCCTTCTTCCCCAGCAAAGGCCAACAGGTGAAGCGCACATTCCCAAGAGGCTCTGCAGATACATCCGGGTCCCACTACCCCCCACAGCCTGGGCTCGTACCCAGGGAGACCGAGGAGCAGGTGCTGTGCGGATTGCTGGGACTCGGGGGCCGCGGGCCATGTTTCCGGAGAGGTGAGAGGGTGGGAACTGACTGAGCTGACAGTAAACCCACTGGAGGCAGGACTTCTGGAGACATCAGAAGCAGACACACAGCACTCGCTTGCTGACCTGAGACAGTGACAGCGCGGGGGTGAGTTGGGGGGGCAGGACGGAGCAGAGGGCCTGGAAGAGACCGCTGGCACCATGTCCCCGGGCGGTCTGTGAGGCCTGAGGCGGGCAGGCTTGCAGGGCTGGGCGGCAGGAGGTTCCCGGGAACTAGAGGTGAGGGGTCCTGACGTGGGATGGGGGCCTGGAGTCAAACCACCCAAACAGCAGAAGCTGGGAGTAGGAGGGAAGGACCGCCTCCAACCTTTTCTCATCTGTGGGCAAGTGTGTGGGGCTGATGGGCTGGAGCAGAGAGGTGGCCAAAAAGGAGCCTCTGGCTATTTCTGGTAGCATTCGTTTCCTATGGCAGCCAACAAGCTACCCCAAACTGGGGCCAGAAAACAACCGCGTAGATTCCCTCACAGTTCTGGAGGGCAGAAGTCCAAAATCAAGGTGCCCGCAGGCCCTCACCCCTTCTGGAGGTTCTAGGAGAGAGTCTTTTGCCTCTTTCAGCTCCTGGTGGTTGTAGGTGAGCCTCGGTTTCTTTGGCTGGGGCCACATCACACTCACCTCTTGTGCATCTTCACGTGACGTTTTCTTCTGTGTGTCCCTCATAAGGACGCTTGTCATTGGATTAAGGGCAACAGGGAGAATCCAGGACGTTCTCATACCAAGATACATAATTACACCCGCAAAGACTCTTTTTTATCAGTAAGGTAATACTTACTCACAGGTTCCCAGGATTTGATGTGGACATGTCTTTTGCGGGGGTGTGATGGTTATTTTAGGTGTCAACCTGGCTGGGGCCGTGGTGCCCAGATATGCAGCCAAAAATTATTCTGGATATTTCTGTGAGGGTGTTTTTGCATGAGATTTACATTTAAATCAGTAGACATTGAGTAAAGCAGACTGTCTTCCATGATGTGGGTGGGCCTCATCCAATCAGTTGAAGGTCTGAATGGAACAAAAGGCTGACCTCCACCAAGCAGGAGGCAGTTATGCCAGCAGATGGCCTTTGGACTTCATCTACGTATTGGCTCTTCCTGGGTCTCCAGCCTAACTGCCTTTGGACTCAGACAACAACTCTTTACTGAGTTTCCAACCCGTCAGTCCCTCCCATCAGGTTTGGGACTTGCCAAGCCTCCACATTCATGTGATCCAATTCGTTAAAACAAACTTCTTTCGATATAGATCTACCTAGATATTGTGTCTTGGCTCTGTTTCTCTGGGGAACCCTGACTAATACAGGGGTCTACCACTAATCTACCACACCAATATCTCTTCTACACCCTGCTTCTCAGACCGGAATGGGCACACGATTTTGCTCAAGTGCAGATTCTGACTCAGTGGATCTGGAATGAGGCCTAGGATTCCCCATTTCTAACAAGCTTCCAGGTGCTACTCGTTACGGTGACCATTGTGTCCAGGGCTATCCAAGTTATAGCCCTGAAAGGTCCTTGTCCCCAAGCAAACCCCTGAACCCCAAGCCAACCGAGTTGGTGGATGACCCTAACGTTGGCCCAACGGACCGCACTGTGAGCAGTAAGGAGCTAGAGATCCCTGTGAAAGGGGGGGGACTGTGAAACCCTAAGACCCTTCAAATACGGGGAGGAGTGTAAAAGTATCACATCACAGGTAACCCCCTAAGTATTAGTTTCCAGCATAAGGTGCCATGGGTGGTCGCAAACTTACTACTAAGGACTTCCCTTTTCCAGAGTTTGTATTTCTTTTAAGTTTCTATCATATCAAGATGAAAGTTTCAGTCAGTGCGATTCCTTACCAAACCCCCCGCAGTGGCCTCACCACCGTAGAGACAGAGAACCTCCCAAGGAAACTCCCTCATGCTTCCTCCCCGAAGCTGAATGTTTTCTAAGCACTGAGTCACCCTCCTCTTGGTGCCTGGCAGAGTGAACAGAGCCGGGCAGGGGTATCCGCCAGAGCTGCGTTTGAATTCTGCCTCTGCCATTGGTAGTTGCTGTTGAAAGTCCAGCTTGATCTTGGACTTTTCTAACGTTGGTGATATTTCCGAAGGAAGAATATTCAGAGGGCTGTTGCCAGGTGGAAGGACACACCTATGCAAAATGCACACTCAGCACCTGACACTCAATGAGCTTCCTTCCCCTCCCCCAGTCCCAGGCAGAATGGGATGCAGGCAGCGTGGGTTGAGGGCAATGGCAGAGACAGCATGTCTCTGATGACTGCCCTGTCTGCTTGTAATATTGTCTTCTATTTTTCCTGAAATCCACTTTAAGCCAATTCTCTTTTTTTCTTTACTTAGCCTTGTACTAGCAAATAATATTTGTGACATCATGGGTTTAACTGACTACTTATATGTTTTTCCAGCGCACAGATATTCAAAAGACATGGAGTGACTTTTATGCTCTTGGTAGGATTAACATGCTAGTTATACACTTTTTTTTCTAATACAAATTATAATGAATGCATGTAGTCATTCATTTAGCAGATATTAGAGTGACTTTTTCTGTGAGAACAACAGCCTACCACAAACCTAGGCTCTTGAGCACCCATGCTGAGGCAGTTGACCCCAAACCCTCCTTGTTCCTGGGACTAAGATCAAGGACTTGCCACACAAGTTAGGAAGGTCTGTTATGGGGGTGCCTGGGTGGCTCAGTTGGTTGGGCATCTGATTTCAGCTCAGGTCATGATCTTGTGGTTTGTGGGTTCGAGCCCCGTATCGGGCTCTGTGCTGACAGCTAGCTCAGAGCCTGGAGCCTGTTTCAGATTCTGTGTCTCCCTCCCTCTCTGGCCCTTTCCTGTTCACGCGTCTCTCTCTCTCAGAAATAGACAAAAACATTAAAAAAAAAAAAAAAAAAAGGAAGGTCTGTTATGTGTTTACCAAGGAGCCCAAGCAGGGTGCACTAGATCCCAAGGCCTTGGGTTGGAGGCTTTCTCGCATTCATGTTTGTTTATTTATTTATTTATTTATTTATTTATTTAAAAGTAATCACCACACCCCACATCCTTCTCATAACATTGCCTGGGACTCCGGGTCCATATACACAACTTACAACCCTGAGATCAAGAGTCGCATGCTCTACCGACTAAGCCAGCCAGGCGCCCATGGAAGCTTCCTTCTGCCTCCATGCAGGGGAAGGGAGGGAAGTTGAAAGGGCTGGGGTGGGGGGGAATCTCTATTCAAGGGCCTGAGCATTTTGTTCGTACTTTTTCATCTAAGTCTTCCTTATAGGTAAGTGCAACAAACAATCGACTCCAGCCCGCTGTGTGGGTTTGGCTGTCCTGTGTGTGTGTGTGTGTGTGTGTGTGTGTGTGTGTGTTTCTTTGCCTTCAGTTCCTCTTTCCAGGCGGTTGCATGAGTAAACTGGCTCAGGGCGGTGACCAGGGAAGCCAGCCATACTTAGCCTCTTATCTTTTCCCCAGGGTCCTACATCCTTCTCATAACATTGCCTGGGACTCCGGGTCCATATACACTAAGAAGACGTCAAGGTTCAAGGGGGCGGTTCAGAGATGCCAGCTCTGTGCTAGGCCGAGAACCCCACCTGGGCTGTGTCTGCCTGTCAGTGTGCACGCTGCCTCCGTGACTACAGCAGATGCCCCCCTCAGTAGACGCCCCTCTCAGTCGAAGTTTCTGAGGCTCCTCCTTCACTCCTTGCTCATTCAACCCCCTCCTCTTTTGCCTCTTCAGTCCCCTCCTTTCCCGCTAGGCCTTCCTCTCTGCTACCGAAGTGTTTGTCTCGGACAAAAACAAACACAATCAACCCAAACCAGTTCTCGCTACTGTATCCACTTTGCAGGTGGGGCCCGTCTCTTTCCTTTCTCTCGTGACACAATTATTGTGAGAACAAGTGACACTTAGGGCTTTTACTTGCCGGCCACCTGCTCTTCCTTACTTTGTCCAGTCTGTCTGCAGGCACCGCCACTCTCCTGAAACCACCCCCTGAAAAGTCCCCACCCATGTCCCCCTCGGCAGCCTGTGATGGCACATTGACCCTCCTTTGGCTCTGGCACCCGGTGGCCTGTGTGGCTCCTTTTTTTTTTTTTTTTTTTTTTTTTTTCTAGGAGAGAGAGAGAGAGAGAGAGAGACAGCGTGAGCAGGGGAGGGTCAGAGAGAGAGGGAGTCACAGACTCTGAAACAGGCTCCAGGCTCTGAGCTGGCAGTTAGCACAGAGCCCGACGCGGGGCTCGAACCCACGAACCGCGAGATCATGACCTAAGCGAAAGTCGGACGCTTCACCGACTAAGCCACCCAGGCGCCCCGTGTGGCTCCTTTTCAAGGCTTCTCCTGACTCATCTCCCCCCCAGGATGAGGGCAGCCAGAGGGCTGTGTTTTCTGGCCCCCTTTCCTGTCTCCCTGCAGTCATCAACTCTCTCAGGGCAGCTCCGTCCGTGCTGTCTTCTGGCCTTCCACACCGCGGACCTTCAGCCTTCATGATTCTCTCTCCTGTTCCATTCTCGTGCCCCTCAGAGCCCAGAACTAAAAATAGAAATGTTGACAGGCCCATGACGAGGCCTCTGAGAAGGTCATTAGGAAAAACCCAGGGTTTCAGAAAGGAAGCACAATCCCCGGGGAGTCAGGTGGTTGAGAAGAACGAGAAGATTCTTAACAAATGAGATACGGCACACACCAGCCGCCTTGCCTTCCTCTGACAGGAAGCAAACTAGTCAGCTTCCTGGGGCACTGAGTAGGCAGGGGCCCCGGGTTACACATGGGTGTCGTCAGAGCTGGTCAGAATAGGCTTACTGCCAAGAGGAAGACCACGTAAAGGCTCATGGGCGGGATTTAGAGAAAAGGGAGAGCTCCAGAGACAACGTGAGTGTAAGCGTGTCTGTGTGACCTGAGACTCAGGTAAGGTCAGCGAAACAAAGGCCTGAGGAATATTCCTGTGACAGCCTGTGGGAAGGCCCCGCCCCTGCTGCCATTTCAGGCTCCTTCCACACCCCTACGTCCCTGTCGAGACCTGGAGGCCCTTACCAGCCCTCCGCTGTCTCAGATGGTGGTAGAAACCTCTTCTGAACATCAGCGGCTTCTCTGCCCATTGGGAAATGGGCACCCTGGGGAGGGGTGATTGGTGCTCTCCTAGAGCCGTACTCACGTGCTGCCGGAATGAGAGGCCCCAACTCCTCCCAACGACTTGGGCAGAGCTGCCAGGGTGTATCGAGGGGGTAGAAGCGGGGGAACCACCCCATCTACCCCATGACAGCAGTAGTACCCAGAGCCAGAGCGGACTGGTCAGCTTCCGGCAAAACTCGGCAGGACCCCACCCCCTGGCTCGCATTTATTGTCAACAGGTGTTTGTTGTGAAGTTGCAGCACCTGTAACACACTGGTCTGGGCCGTGTGTGTGTGTGTGTGTGTGTGTGTGTGTATGTGTGTGCGCGTGCGGATATATTGATGAGCGTATCAAATAAAACACACAGACCCAGAGAGGAGGGGCAGAAGGCTCAGAGGGTGGGGCTGGGTGAGAAATGAAGGAATGAGACCCATAGATGCTCATGGCCTCCACCACCACATCTCCGAATGTCGGGCCTCCCGCTCTGGCCTGCATTTTCCCAGAGATGGTGTCCAAGAGGAAGAGGTGTCTATCACATGGAAGACGGAGAGGCCTTTGCACCAGGGAGGCCAGACACTGACAGCAAGAGCCTGTGGCCTGGGAGCAGCAGGAGTGGCACGGGCCGGAGGGATGTCAAGAGCGTCTGGCATCAACCCTGCCTTCCCGCAGCCCCCGCATCTCTCTGCTGTTAGAGGGTGGGCCAGACTCGAAATGGATAATGTAAACCTTTTCCCTCCAGATCTTTTTTTTTCTCTTAACAAGAAACTTTTTTTTGAATGAAATATAGAGGCAAGAACAGAGATAAAGGTAACTTCCCAGCTTTTAAAGGTTAGCAGTATGCCATTTTGCAATAAGCCTTGTAATGAGATCAGTATCACAGACGGTGGGGGGGGGGGCACCCTTCCTGTCTCTATGGGGCGCCTCCATTTCCTTCAGCTGCTTGTCGGTGGCACCGCCTGGCAAGTGGAGCACGCGTCCCTCGGTACTGAAGTGGACCCTAAATTCTCTCTTGCTCAGAAGGTGGAAGCGGACAGAAGGTGGATGTGTGGGAAGATCTGTTGTTAACTGAGGTCTAAAGAAACAGGATGTCTGAATATCTCTCGCCACGTCACTAGGAGTACAGCTGAGCACTAGCACCGGTTTTACTCATTTATGACTTTAATCTCGCTGGTTATCTGCTCACTCACATGTTTATTGCAGTTACACCCTTATTTTTGGCATGCCCTTTTTTCTGAGTATATTTCTTTTTGAGAGAGAGAGAGAGAGCAGGGGCAGGGGAGGGGCAGAGAGAGGGAGAGAGAGAGAGAATCCTAAGTAAGCTCTACACTGTCAGCTTAGAGCCCAACAGAAGGTTAGAACCCACAAACTGTGAGATCACGACTTGAGCTGAAATCAAGAGTTAAATGCTTAACCAGCTGAGCCCCCCGGGCACCCTTATGTTGTGCCCTTTTAACCACTGGGGTTCATGAACCATTACTGTAATTTTCCACTTATGTAACATGATCTGCAGGTGGGTGTTACCATACTTACTCAAATATTTCCTGCTTATTCACCTGCAAAATTAGGACAGTAATACCTATTTCAGAGATTTCCTGGGGATTAAGTGAGATAATATATGTAAATCACCTAGCGGAGCAATTGGCAATATACACCGTAAATGTTTTTTCCCCTTCTCTTCTAATTGCTCATAAAGCATCTGTTTGAAACTCTGCTTAGAATTCTGAAAGTGTTGCCAACAAGCCCCACAGTTAGAATTTCTGGAAACTACTTCTGGTTCATTAATGGAAATTGTGGCAGATCCTTTCTTCTGATTAACCTAAACCCTGGAGAACCTGCAGGAATAAACAGTGTTAAAGTATGAACTTTTCAAAAATGCGAAACCCTGACTTCCAGGCAAATATAACATAAACATGGGTCAAAGATTTTAATCAAACCCATCAATTCATAAGGGCACCAGTAAGATGTTAAGACTGTTTCAGAGGAGAATGTGAGGAACAGGAGGCAATGAGGAAAGATAAAATAGTTTTGCCAATACATGCAAAACAAATTTAATATCCTGGTGCAATAGAATGTCATGTTTGGGGTTATCTTTTCTGCAGAGAACAAATCTCTTGTATCTTTATCAGACAACAGTCATTTGTATTGTTATGGATGAGAACCACTTGCATTACTAACAATTTGAGTATTTTTTTGGTTTTTGTTTTTGTTGTTGTTTTGTTTTTTAGAGAGACAGAGAGTACTCAAGTGGGTGAGATGGACAGAGGGAGAGAGAGAGAGAGAGAGAGAGAGAGAGGTTCCTAAGTAGGCTCCTCGCTCAGTGCTCAGTTTGGGGCCCAACCTGGGGCTTTGATCTCATGACCCTGGGATCATGACCTAAGTCAAAACCAAGAATCAGAGGCTCAACTGACTGAGCCACCCAGGCACAGCAATATATTTTACAAGTTTGCTTCAATTCCTACAGAGTTGGAAAATAGCTCAGCCAATAAGAAATCAGTCAAACTGTACAAATCTATAGAAACAGAAAACGACAGAAAATGTCCCATTCTTTCTGGGACACGCTGAGGATGAGAGACAGGGTGCGTGGGCAGCCAGTCCCACGACTCACCATTTTGCTCCTCCAGCTGGGAGCCCAGGGGCGAGCTGTACGTGCAGCTCCATCCTGTATGGCCTCCGTCACATACGGCCCCAACAGGCTTCCCAGACCCCTCTCCTACCTTGCCCTCGCAAACCCTCAAGCCAAGCCAAGGAGAGAATCAGTATACCCTGAATTTTGCAAAACCATGTGGTTTGGCAAACAGTTCATCATGGACTACCTTGGAACCATCATGCACTAGCTTGTATCATATCATTTAACTTGTCTACAGTTTTAAAAAGTGTTACTTGCGTCTTCAATTAAGTTGTGCTTCTTTGATAGCTGGAACGATTCCCCTCTACCACCACCCAATATTAGGTGTTAAATGTATATTTAACAGGTGTTAAATTAGGTGTTTAAACGGGCATTTGGTTGGATGTTAAATAAATATTGATTGAAGAGATAGAATTGTTAGAATAGGGCAACTTGGTGGCTCATTTGGCTGAGCGTCGACTCTTGAGTTTGGCTCAGGTCATGATCTCATGAAGTGTGAGACTGAGCCCCCTGTCAGACTCTGCTCTGACAGTGTGGAGCCTGCTTGAGATTCTCTCTCTCCCTTGCTCTCTGCCCCTCCCCCCACTCTCTATCTCTCAGAATAAATAAATAAACATTAAAAATATATATATATACACACACACATATATACAATGGAGTATCACTCGGCAATCAAAAAGAATGAAATCTTGCCGTCTGCAACAACGTGGATGGAACCAGAGGATATTATGCTAAGCAAAATTAGTTAGAGAATGACAATATGATATGACGTCACTCATGTGGAATTTAAGATACAAAACAGATGAACATAAGGGAAGGGAAGCAAAAATAATACAAAAACAGGGAGGGGGACAAACATAAGAGACTCTTAAACACAGAGAATAAACTGAGGGTTGCTGGAGGGGCTGTGGGTGGGGGGCTGGGCTACATGGGTGAGGGGCATTAAGGAGGACACCTGTTGGGATGAGCACTGAGTGTTATACATAGGGGATGAATCACTGAAATCTACTCCTGAAATCATTATTGCACTATCTGCTAACTACCTTGGATGTTAAAAAAAAAAAAAAAAAAAAAAAAAAAAGACTGTCACGTGAAAGACTGGCCTCCAAAAGACTCACCGGACTACACCCAACAAGAAACAGTTATCAGTGGGCGCCCAGCACTGCTGCTGTCTCCCCAGGGCTCAGCACAGGGAGAGAGGGCCAGAGTGCCCAGTCTTTCCCTGACAGAGGGGTTTTTTGGTTAATTTTTTAACTGTCTCTTATTTATTTTTGAGAGAGAGAGAGAGAGATAGAGGCAGAGCATGAGCAGAGGGGTGCAGAGAGAGAGGGAGGTACAGAACCTGAAGCAGGCTCCAGACTCCGAGCTGTCAGCACAGAGCCCGACACAGGACTCGAACTCACGAACCGAGAGATCGTGACCTGAGCCGAAGCCAGACACTTAGCGGACTGAGCCACCCAGGCGCCCCTTCCTGATGGAGGTTTGATTGCATACTCTAGTCAAGCTGCTGTCTGAGGGCCAGGCTTCTATGCTAGGGGCTGGCTGCTGTCCTCAAAGCCCTCCTGCCTTCTCCCTCTAGCCTGCTCCAACAGGACCCCCCAGTCACTGTTATCTTCCTAGAAGAAGCTTGTCCACACATCTAGTGCCCCAGCGTTTGCAGCTGCCACCCAAAGGACAGACCCCAAATTAAATCAGTTGTGAAGAAAGCAGAAGCAGACTCTGCCCTTTGTAAGAGTAGAACTTAAGTGGGGCGCCTGGGTGGCTTAGTCGGTTAAGCGTCCGACTTTCACTTAGGTCATGATCTCGCGGTTCGTGGGTTCGAGCCCCGCGTCGGGCTCTGTGCTGACTGCCAGCTCAGAGCCTGGAGCCTGTTTCAGTCTGTGACTCCCTCTCTCTCTGACCCTCCCCTGCTCACGCTGTCTCTCTCTCTCTCCTAGAAATGGATAAAACATGAAAAAAATAATAAATAAAAAAAAAAGAGTAGAACTTAAGTGTTCTCGGAAGGAAGGAAGGAAGGAAGGAAGGAAGGAAGGAAGGAAGGAAAAGAGGGAGGAAGGGAGAAAGGGAAAGAAAGAGAGAAGACAGGTGAATATATGAGGTAAGAATGCATGTGTTCCTTAACTCGACGGTAGGACTCCTTTCACAATGTGAATATATCAATTCATCACGTACATTTAAATATCTTACAATTTTGTTTGTCACCTCAACAAAACTGAAAAAATGAATAAGGCGTGGCCGTCAGTAGGCACCTGACACTACATGAATGGCTATATTCAGGATGAAGTGACGAAGGCTTGAGGTAACTGACAAAAAGGCTCACGTGTAAGGAACGCGATGAAGCGGCTCCTTGAGAACTTAGAGGCAAGGGCCCGGCTCGGCCGGATCATAAATAACAGAAACTTGATGTGCATACGAGGTGCTACAACGCACGTGGCCACCGTCAGATAAGAAGCACAGACAATAGCGTGTCTATTCCGAGGAGAGGGCGTTCACATCACGGGAACAGGAAAGGCCACCCCAGAGGACATCTGGCACTCGTGGGGCCTCAAGGGAAGGCAGAGGGTCAGGGCCGACAGGGACGTGCTCCCTGGGGAGGAGGCGGTGGAAGACTAGGCCTGGCCAGAGCTCCTAGAGCCAAGGATTTACACAGGATGGTAATGAGAAAATGGGTTAGGACCGTCCCTACGGCCATCCAGAGGGATCTGGCTATCAGGGAAGGGAGGACAGATTTCCATCCTTCAGGTCAGAACTAAGGCTCTGTCTCTTCTATAACAGCCAGCCGTAATCCATAGGCTTATGTATAAGTTGTTTTCGGATACCAGTATCCTCTTTTTGAAAGTGTTTCTAGAAAAAAAAAAAAAAAGCAATGTAAGAACACGGAGTTATATCCATTTTATTTTTTTTAATTTAAAAAATTCTTTTTTTGTAGTTCAAATTTGTCAATCTTTTTTTATTTTTTACAAATAGTTCATTGTCATGTTGATTTCCATGTAACACCCAGTGCTCATCCCCACAAGTGCCCTCCTCCATGCCCATCACCCGAGTTACATCCATTTTAAAAGGGAATTTAATTCAATGATTATGAGCTTGGTGAGACTGGCTTCATCCACATATCTATATATTCAACAAGTGATGAATAGTGAATGGGTGATTATATGAATGAATAAAATATGCAAGACCATCTCCATTTCATCAAGAGAAAGGAATAGAGGGACAGAGTGTGAGTGGGGGTCAGACAGAGGAGCCATTCAAAAAGAGGTATGGCTGGTGGACAGCTTTTTAAATCCTTTGCAAAAAGAGTAGAAGCGGACACTTGCCTTTTGTGGGCAAACCTTTGTTCAGCCTCAGAGCAAGGTGTGCAGGGGCTAGTGTGACCTTTATTTCCCCCGTGTCCGGGCAAAGAGGCTTTCTGATTTATGTGTGTGGGACACAGACAATAAACACAAGCACGTATGTGGCTTTGGCAGGGAGAGTTTGGGGTTGGAAACTTCTCCCCAGTTTTGATAGAGACTGTAACACGAGATGGCATTATGAAATCCCTACCAAACAAACATCAAAAAATTCTTTTAATGTTTATTTTTGAGAGAAAGGCAGAGTGCAAGTGGGGGAGGGACAGAGAGAAGCAGAGACATAAAATCTGAAGCAGGCTCCGAGCTGTCAGCTCAATGTGGGGTTCAAACCCATGAACCACAAGATCATGACCTGAACCAAAGTCAGACACTTAACTGACTGAGCCACCCACGTGCCCCATTTACCAAACAACGTCTGCAACACCATCATGTTGGGGCGCACGGACGAGAGCCCTTGAAGAACAGGCAGGCAAAACCAAATGAGTGCTCTCCTGCCCCACTGTGCGTGGCAGTATTTGAAAATTCTATTGCAAGTCTGACTGGCTGTGCTTTATTCATATGAGCCATTGCAAAGCTAGAAGGAGGTGGAGACAGTCATTGATCTGGGGGAACACTCATGGAAGACTGCGAAAGCCGTAGGCCTAGTGGGAAAAGACATTATTTGGGGCACTGACAGACCTGGGTTTGGAGACATTACCTGTCTGCCAGCTGGTTCACTGGGGGATACAATGCCAGCCTCTTGCCAAATGGATCTAAATCTGAAATCATTAACTCCCAGCCCTGAGGAAAGAGCACCAAGGAGAGGCAAAAGAGGTTAAAGAGGATGGGGGTCGGGGGAGGCGGGGGGGTGGTGTAAGCGCAGGGTGAGAATAAAGGTGGGAGCCTGGCTGCAAGACCCCGGCCAGCACTATCAAAGAGCCTGTTACAGGCAGAAGACGTCCACAGATAGAACTGAGAGCGTCTGTAGAATCAGTAAGCAAACAATTACACTCTGATTTTCAGTAACCTTCTAAGTACAATTCAGGCTTCCCTTCAGTTAAGAATGTAGACCACAAACCATGGCATTTGCCCCAGCTAGACTTACATACGTTTTCACTATCACATGATTGTTGCAGAGACCTTGAAGTATCACTTACATTCATCACCTCTTCAATTTTTTTTAAATGCTTATTTATTTTTGAGAGAGAGAGAGACAGAGTTTAAGTGGGGAAGGGACAGAGAGAGGGAGATACACAATCTGAAGCAGGCTCCAGGCTCAGAGCTGTCAGCACAAAGCCCGATGTGGGGACTGAACCCATGAACCATGAGATCACTCCTGAGCCAAAGTAGGATGTCCAACCGACTGAGCCACCCATGTGCCCTCATTCGTCACTTCTTCAAAAGTGTAGTTGTTATTAGACCTACTGCTAGATTTTGTCCTTTTTTTTTTTTTTTAAAGTTTACGTATTTATTTTGAGAGAGAAAGAGCACGTGCATATGAGCAGGGGGGGGCAGAGAGAGAGAATCCCAAGCAGGCTCCGTGTTGTCAGCACAGAGCCTGAGGGCAGACTGGATCTCATGAAGAGAGAGATCATGACCTGAGCCAAGATCAAAAGCTGGACACTTAACCAGTTGAGTCATCCAGGCACCTGTGGATTTTGTCCTTTAATGCATTAATAAAGTAACATTTATTTTTCACTTAACAAGTTTGTTTATATTTCGGTAATTATATGTCAATATGATCAGTTCCTTTTGCACTTATTTTAGGTGTTAGAACAGTACTCTGAAGGGTGCCTGGGTGGCTCAGTCAGTTGAACCTCCAGCTCTTGATTTCGGTTCAGGTCATAATCTCATGGTTATGAGATTGAGCCCTGCGTCGCTTCCACGTTGATCATGGAGCCTGCTTAATGTTCTCCCTCTCTCTCTTCCTCTGCCCCTCTCCCCCACTTGCATGCTTTCTCTAAAATTATAATTAATTAATTAATTAATTCTAAGAAACAGTATTCTGAGAGGCAGTCCACAGAGCTCGCCAGCCTGCCAAAGGAGTGAGCTCATGGCACACAGAAAGGTTAAGAACCCAGAACAGCAGCCAGTAGAGGGGAGGTTCCGAAAGTACAGACGTGTTTAGTTCCGTTTCAATATCCTTTTCTGAAGACACAAAGCTCTTTGTTGCTCATGCCCTGGAAAGTTGGTCAAGGGCCAACAGAGAACAGGATGGAGACGTGGGAGAAAATGGGTGGAGGCCCCTGGAGACATGAAGGAAAGGAAGGTCACAGCTGACATTCCCCACCGCCATCCCCAACATGCTGTACAACCGAATATAAGTACCTCAGTTAGAGCTGAAATCAGCAGAGGCTTGGGGACCTCGGCCCCTTAGGGGTCTCTCACTCTGCAGCATCAGCTGGCTCCTTACAGACTCAGCAGCTCTCTGCTTAAAACTCCCAGCCTGCTCCTAACACCTGCCGGCCAGCTGCCCTGCCTATTAAAGAACTCCCAGACCCCAAACATCTTGCCTCAAGAAGGTCAAGATGAACTTTATGGTCTTTGTTTGTTGACTCTGCTGCCATTTGATCACTGAGCGTTTCAGCCAAAGTTCAGTGCTAAACACCCACTTGAACTTAATTTCTCTGTTTCATTAAGGAGGCTGTTGTAGAGTCTGGCCATGCATCAGGATCACATTAACTCTGGGGACAGCCCATTTCTCCAAGTCAGTCCCCCAGGGATGGAGGGGTGTGGCCAGGAGCCAACAGGAAGGGGCTCTGACCAGAGAGGAGAAAGGCTCTGCAGGGAACTGGTATGGGGGCTTGATAAGCAACTTCTGGGGGCCCCCTGGGTGGCTCAGTGGGTTAAGCAGCCAACTTCAGCTCAGGTCATGATCTTGCGGTTTATGGCTTATGAGTTTGAGCCCCGTGTCGGGCTCTGTGCTGACAGCTCAGAGCCTGGAGCCTGCTTCAGATTCTGTGTTTCTATCTCTTTCTGCTCCTCCCTTGCTTATGCTCTCTCTCTTTGTCACAAATAAATTTAAAAAAAATTTTTTTAATTAAAAAAAAGAAGCAACTTCTGGGGATAGCAAAGCTCTAGGCTGTGGAGGGCTATCACAGTGGCTGCCCCCAGAAATCTGTCCCTGGTTAGCCCCAGCTAAGGTGTAGGTACGGAGGGGTGGAGAGTGCAAGAAGCTAACTGCAGACTCTGCAGAGCCTCAGGTGTCTCATCCGCCAGTGCCGAGCAATGCTGAGGTTTCTGCACGGGCACACGAAGCAAACAGAGCTCTCTCCGTTTTTCCTAGGAATCCAGTGCCGCACAAGTCAAAACCCAAGACAAACAAAAAAACTCGCCCATCTCATTTACTTGCCAAAGAGCAAATAGGTGAGTTGCTGGGTTGGTTGGGGGAGGGTGAAAGAGGAAAAAAGTCCCCATGCTCGCCGCCACCCACACGAACACCACTCAGTGGAAAGAACTTGATACTAGCCGCTAGGACACCTGCATCCCAGCCCTGGCCCTGCCCTTCTCTAACCTCCTGCTTGACTTCCTTTTCCCGGTGTGCCTCGGTTTCCCCATATCGGAAAGCTAACCGCTGCTGCTCCTGAACACAGACCAGCCCACAGTCCTGGCTGGACACCTCTACTCTGAGTGTGGGCAGTCAGAGAAAAGGAGAGAATGTTCTACCGGTGCCAGCGGCCCCCAGGGCAGGGGAGCGGCAGCCCCACCCAGCTGGGCTGAGCTGTGTGTTGAAATGAAAAGAGGGACGCAACTGGCCAGTGTGGTGGCTTTTACTCCGTTCATTCATGCATGCAAGCAGGCATTCACTCAGTCATTTGTGAAGTTCTGTCTTTGGATATGTTTCTGTTTCTAAGAATAAAACGTGTTCGTTGTAAAAATTTCAAACACGATGAAAATCTAAAATCACTGCAAGTGTTTTCCCAGTACTGCCTCCTAGGAGAAACAATGTATTGTCTTGTGTTTATTGTGTGCACTTTTTAATTCCTTTATCCTCCTTTTCTTCTCTCTCTCTCTCTCTCTCTCTTTCTTTGTCTTTGTATTACACAAGCAAGTTTTATTTGGGCAATGTAGAAGTGTTTGGATTCAAACATGAGAGTTCCTTTCCACTCCTGTCAACTCCGCGTTTCACTCCCCTCTGCAGACAGTCACTGTTAATATTCTGGTTTCGATCCTTCTAGACACTCAGGTGCAGGTAGCTCACTATCTGAACACCTGCTGTCCAGCTCTGGCCGCTGGGAGGTCACTGCTGCTGGCGCCTCCCCACTTCTCGGGTAGGCATCAGATGCCATCTCTTCCATCTCCTGAAGTCCGGGGACACGGCTTCAGGGGAGGGGGAAGCATCTCTCCTCCCCACTGGTGATGGAGAGGGGAGGGAGGGCTTGGTGCTCCAGGAACTTCTGCCTGCTGTCCTTTCACAGGCTGGCTGGGGGGTGGGGGGGGGGTCGGGGCACTGTCGCCAGCAAAGCTGTGTTTCGTGATGTCCTCAGCACAACCTACAAATGTGGTCCAGCGCTTCCCTTGGGATGCTGGGAACCAAGCACCCATCGTGTATGTAGTCTCGGCCTTTGAGGTCTCAGCTGAAACACAGACACAAAGAATCCGCCTTAATACCCAGTCACAGATGCCACCGTTGATTTATTTCATGAAGGACATTGGGTTGTTTTGTGTGTGTGCTCACAAGCTGCCTCGGGCAGGTTTTCGAATTAGCTGCTGACTCTTACAAACATTTGTCACGTTGGCCTCCCCGCCCCATCTAACCCCCTGCCCTGCTTCTCAGGCTGGAGAAGCTTGCCACTGGACACACCCAGTGTATGCCAGGGGGCTCTGACAGCGTCACATTTATTTAAAAGTTTTGGTGACAAAGGCATGTAACATAATTATTCAGTACTTAACACAAGAGAGGTAAGTCAGGAGACGTCAAGAACATTTGTCCTTTGTAGTGAGCTGTTTAGGACTCTGGTGCCAGGCCTCGAGGAGACGCAGTCATCTTCCTCGGCAGCCCGCAGGGGCATCTTTCCATGCCCCGCTCTGGTGGCCAGCCTCCAAGATGGCCCCCAGCGATCCTGGCCTCCCAGCATCCACACCCTTGGGGAGCCCCTTCCCACATCGTGCCAGGGTTGTCTATGTCGCTGAAGTCACCGTCTTCTTTCTCCTTCAATTCGAAATTCCGGAGATGGCACACCCAGGGGCACAGGGGGTGAGTGACATTATACAAAATGGCTGCTCTCCTGCCCCCCTAACTAAGGTCATGATGAGTGGAGTGCATAACCCAGGAGCAGTATTTTCTTTGCGGACCGGCAACAGGTAGCAAACCTGTGTGTGCTCAGCCAGGGTCTTACAGCAACAGGGGGGTCACTGCCAAATGAGTTTTGAGCCCGCTTCTGCTGGTTGCCGACTCTTCTTTCTCTGCAGGACCGTTGTCCAAACCCCTACAGCCGTTTATTGCACAGTTCCGAGCGGACTGAGAACCCTCAGTGAAACAGTTGCCTGGAACGTGAGTTTCCCGCTACCTTGCTGTGCAGGGCGATTCTGGGGCATTTCCTCCAGCGTGGACTTTGGTTCTAGGTTGGGTGTGGGTAGTGGATTCCTAGGAAGAGTCGTGAAAGCCAGCCCTGGGGGGACAAGCAAGGCGCTTTCTGGGTAGGCAAGGAGCTGATGGCATTCGTGCTCCCTGCACAGGCCGGGTCTTGCTCCTGACTGGGGTCTCCTGTATTTGGCCTGTGGGGGTGCGGCTCTCGCCCTGCCTGGGATAATGAGGAGCTGAAGTCATTCAATACGCAGATGCAGGAAGGGCAGTTCACCACAACTGGAGAGTCCGGGCAGCCTCGGCAGCCTCTCTGGCACGTGCCAGCAAAAGAGGGCGTTCATTTTCTACCATCCAGAGCCATGTGGAACCTGGCCCAGATCTGCGAGAAGTTGGAGGTGGCCCCCAAGCCAGCCTTGAGGAGACCTCTTGGGGAGGCCTCCAGAAGTCCGCCTCTTCTTAGCTGACACGATTTAATGTTTCTAACACCCAGTGGCCCGAGTTTCCGTCTGGAGCTCCAGACCTGGCTACCGCATGTCCGTCCCTGTGCGGTCACCTCATGGGGTGTCTACAGGCCAGGTCCTCATCTTTCACACACATTCTCCTCTCTCGTTCTCATTTTTGTCAAATCCGGCTCCTCCCCCAAGATTCATTCCTCGGCGACTGTTCTCTCCAGCCGCCTAACCGTTCAAGCTGAGGAGTCATTCTCCATTCCTCTGCTCAAGAAACCCTTCTCGAACCACCACTCTGTGCCAGGCCTGACGCGCGTCAGCACGGGCTCAAGATGCTCACAGGCCAGCGGGGAACCCACAAGAACAAGTGCTGACGACACATCAGGTTGTTCAGGAGGAGTGGAGTGTCTAACCCAGCTCACAGCGGTCAGGAAAGGTTTCCTGGAAGAGGTGATACCTGTGTCGAGTCAGGGGAGACGAGGGGGGCGGGGTGGGCGGCGGCTGGAGCATTAAGACGAACCGTGATTAGGAGCAGACTTCGGAGGACTTTTGTTGGAGAGTAAGACTGGGCCTAGATCTGCAGGCAGTGGAGAGCTATTTGGGACTTTGGGTGGAGGCGGGCCGTGAAGGGACTCAGATTTGCATTTTGAATGACTCACGTTGGAGGCTGTGGAGAGGTTTGAACAAGAGGGTGGGTGGGAGGGATGCAAGCTGGAAGCAAGATCTTGAAAAGGCAGATGATGCAAACTGAACCAGGGGAGACAGGGGAGGAGGAAGGGGAGACAAAGGGACCATTGATCAAATTTGGGGGAGACGGGGGGTGACTGAGTTAAGATGACTTCTCAGATTCTGGCTGGGGTGTTTGGGTGGCTGGTGGGGCCGGCAATGGAAACAGAGAACACAGAAGGAGAAATGCGGGGAATTCCCTGGGGCGGGGGCGGGGGGATGTGGGGAGTTTATATTTGGAGGCACTGAGTTTGAGTGCCTACGGGATATTAGGGAGGGGAGGTCAGCAGGAAGCTGGGAACACAGGCAGGAGTTCTTGGGGGGAGACGCTGGGATAAGAGGTATGAATCTGTGAGTCACTCCAGGGAGACTGCGCAGAGTAGGAAAACCGGAGGGTGAAGACCATCCTAGGGAGCCTGGAAAGGAGCGGGCCAAAGAAAAGAAACTTGAGAGATGGGAGAGAGGAGATGCAAAGAGAAATAAGGACGACAGAGCGGAAAGAGCATCATGAAAGCCAAAGGCACACAGCTCTAAGAAATGAGCGGTATCGTACACCAGAGAGAAGTCCAGCAAGACTAAGCCTGGAAGGTGTTCATCAGACGTGACATTTAAGAAGCTGCCGGTAATCTTGGGGCCGGTTTTGGCAGATACAGTAGCCTCTGTCTCACCTGTGTGCATGTGGAGTGGAGTTCATTTGTATGAATTGATCTTGATCAATACAAAGGGAGCCTGATTTTAAACCAAACTGCACTTTACAATACAGCCCAAACCAACCGACCAACCAGGGGTAGACTGAACGTTAAAAAACATTTAAACTGTTAGGGGCGCCTGGGTGGCTTAGTCGGTTAAGCTTCCGACTTTCGCTTAGGTCATGATCTCGCGGGTCGTGGGTTCGAGCCCCGCGTCGGGCTCTGTGCTGACTGCCAGCTCAGAGCCTGGAGCCTGTTTCAGTCTGTGACTCCCTCTCTCTTTGACCCTTCCCTGCTCATGCTGTCTCTCTCTCTCTCTCTCTCCTAGAAATAAATAAAACATTAAAAAAAAAATTTAAACTGTTAAAAACCCTACTTTGTACAGAACACACACAGTGTTACTCATAAAGGAATGAGTCTCTGAACTGTTGTGATCTTGTACTATTCTGAGAAAAGATTTTTTTTATGTATGCTTTAAGTAAAAGCAACTTTAAGGCACATTTTGGACATTTATAACCGCATCGATCCTGACCCGAATATTAAAAGGCTTTTACTTGGAACTTGGTTGTGTGCCACAGTGCCCCCTGGTGTGGATGTCATGCATAAAAACTTACCTTTTATTTGCATGAAGGCAATATTCTCAAAACATTATTCCTGTTCTTACACATTGGGTAGGGGGCTCTGATTTACGTTTTAGCTTGTTTAGTATTTGAGGGATGCAACATGCAACCGTGGGGATATCAATGTACCCAGTATGACTCCTTTAAGATGGTTAAAAATTCATTTCCCCATGTGTTTTGCACAGCTGTGCTTCTATCAAATGGGTCACAGAGGGGGACCCACCCTTTATTTTTTTAAAATAAAGTTTATAACATTATAGAATAGATAATTGAACAAATCATAAAGCACAGTGAATTTCTCAAACTGAAGTACCTGGGTAGTCAAGTACATAGATCAACAAACAAAATTACTGACAGCCCTGATGGCCCCCGGCTTATGTCCTCCGTTCCTTTTAGTCACTACAACCTCTAAGGCCAAGGATAACCAGTGTTGTGTGTTTCATAGCATAGATCCATTTTGCTGGTTTTTGAACGATCTATAATTGGAGTAATCACACGTGTGTGGTGTGTGTGTGTGTGTGTGTGTAGGATTGGAATAATCAGTATGTATTTTCTTATTCAATGTATTTGATGAGATCCCATAGTTGTAGCTCATTCTCTGCTATATTGCAATAGCAATGTAAAGCTCAACCATAATTTATCAATTCAATAAGTGATAAAAATTTGGGTTGCCAGTTTGGGGCTATTACAGTTCTCTATGAATATTCTCATACATGCATTTCAGTACATGCATTGGTTTTTCTTTTTTAAAAAATTTTTTTATGTTTTTTTTTAAATTTATTTCTGAGAGAGAGAGAGAGAGAGAGAGCGAGCGAGCGAGCAGGGGAGGGTCAGAGAGAGAGGGAGACACAGAATCTGAAACAGGCTCCAGGCTCTGAGCTGGCTGTCAGCACAGAGCCCGACGCAGGGCTCGAACCCATGAACCGTGAGATCATGACCTGAGCCGAAGTTGGACACTTAACTGACTGAGCCACCCAGGTGCCCCGCATTGGTTTCAATATATTCCCACAATTGCACACCCATCACAATTTCAGAATATTTTCATTACTCCAAAAAGAAACCCCACGCTCCTTAGCTGTCACCTCCCAACCGCTCTATCCCCTCAGCCCTGGTCAGGCAGATTGCCTGATTACCTATTGCTACAGATTTGCCTTTGACATTTCATGTAAGTGGAATCACACAATACGTGGTCTTTCGTCTGGCTTCTTTTATTTACCATGTTTTCAAGATTCAGCAGATTTTGATTCAGCAAAGAAACCATTATGGTTAAAGTGTAAACACTGCCCTTTAAGAAACAGTGCTAATTTCTCACTTACCTGACAATATATAGTTAACTTTTATATGCATGTTCATGGATATACTAGGAAGCCACACTGCCCTGAATCAATTTGTGAGAGCAACTGTGGTTTATCTTTGACTGTTGAAGATAAGAAGTACTTTGCCTTTGACATTTTCCGGGTCAAAATTATTTTGGTCATGTTTTATGATAAACTCTGGGGTTATGAGTTCATTTGTTGGAACAGAATCAAATTTCCTGAGATGGGAAAAACCTGGCTTTTCTTAAGGCACCCATGCAGCTGACTAAGTAGAGGCATGGGGACTTCCATTCAGTTGAAAACACAGAAAGACAGAGGGGAGATGTGAAGACCCATGTGCAGAGACAGCCAGAGACTGTGGAGCTATGTAGCTACAGGCCAAAGAACTCCATGGAGACACAGATTGCCCCTCAGAGCGTCCAGAGGAAAACAACCTTGCCAACACCCTGATTTCAGACTTCCAGCCTCCAGAACAGTGAGAGAATTTGTTCTAAGCCACCAAATTTGTGGTAATTTGTTTCAGTAGCCCTAGGAAACTAACCCTAAATACCTGAACTCCTGAGGTGCCTGGCTCAGTCAATTCAGCATCCGACTTCAGCTTGTCATGATCTCACAGTTGTGAGTTCAAGGCCCGCGTTGGGCACCGTGCTGACCGCTCAGAGCCTGGAGACTGCTTTGGGTTTTGGGTCTCCCTCTCTCTCTCTACCCCTCCTCCCTCACACACTCTCTCTCTCAAAAATAAATAAACGTTAAAAAAAATTTTTAAATACCTCAACTCCCAATTCTGGCATAAACTGGTGCTCTATCTAAGCTTGTATAGTATAGTCTTGGGGCTGTGAACACGCCTTAGGAAAGACTTGAATTTCTCATTTTGTAAGGAAAAGAAATTGACTTTGAACTTTTCCCGTTGTTTTTAAAGAAAGCTCTACACCCAACGTGGGGCTTCATCTCATGACCCTGAGATCAAGAGTCACATGCTCCACCTACTGAGCCAGCAGGAGCCCCATCACTTTTTCTTCTGGACTTGTTTCCCCAACTAGTCTAGTAGCCTGGATTACAAAAACTGTCCAACTTTCTTTTAGAAATTCTAGAATTAGAGTAAATGAAATCTATTTTCCTTCTCCTTGGGATCAAAATCAAGGCAGTCTTGAGCCTGAATCACCAGATAGTGTTAAATTTTTTCTTGGGAAGGCTGGCATTATTTTGGTACAAGGATCAAGGTCATTTTCCTCTAATTTAGTTTAAGTCCAGTATTAACATGTACAAAAGCAGAAGGGGAGAAAAAGAACCAACTAGAACACGTGGATAGCATATGCCTGCACCATCAACAGAAATGTCTATCTTTACTAGGACTAAGTTTACACTGTCAGAAGTGTATCTTACCGCATTTATAGACCCCTTCTTTATTAGAGTACTAACTACCAATAAGGTTGGATAATACAAACGGGAAAGGGCTGAGGTAATGGGAAGAGAAGCATCACATTGCAAATCTCTAAGTTTACGGAGGATCTGTGGGGGATTCTAACACTTGAAAGGGAGGCTACGAAAGCAACTTGTAAACATGTTTACCACACATGGTGCTGGGTACTGGCAGGTGCTGGGTACTAGCTGTAGGTCTTCTTCTTAACCAGCCTCTGTACTTTGTTTCCACGCACAGACCAAGAATCAGAGGTTTGAAGGGAACGTGGGTTCCTTTTTACCGAACAATTCACTTCCATTCACTTCCTCTATAGTAGGAAACCATCCATACTGTTTCTACAGCACATTTTCAGACTTCAGACTGTAAGGTGACATTCAGTATCCCCAGCTGTCCTCAGTTTTTCTTTCTCATTCCTACGTTTCCTGCTTGCCATCTTGGGAGGCGCAGAGAGCCGCAAGAAAGAGGTTAAGAGGATATGCCCTATAGGGCAACCTCGATAGGAATCTACCCCACCATCTCAGTGCGGATCGGAAGTCTCCTACTCCCAATCCTTCAGACTGCCCAATTCTGACTGCCAAAGAATCTCTCAAATTGCTGTGCATCCTAGAAGCGCTAAGCAAACGTCTGATTAGGGAATGCACTGACAAGCAGCTTTTGTTTTTGTTTTTTTTAAAGTCCTGCTCCTCTTAGATAAATCTCATTTCTTTTTTTTTTTTTTTTTTAAATGTTTTATTTATTTCTAGGAGAGGGCGAGAGAGAGCGAGAGCAGGGGAGGGTCAGAGAGAGAGGGAGTCACAGACTGAAACAGGCTCCAGGCTCTGAGCTGGCAGTCAGCACAGAGCCTGACGCGGGGCTCGAACCCACGAACCGCGAGTACATGACCTAAGCGAAAGTCGGACGCTTAACGGACTAAGCCACCCAGGCGCCCCAAGCAGCTTTTGTTTTTGGATGTTATCTAGGCTGGCTACACATGATGTCCACAACAACTAAGTCTGCTTATTATTTATGTATTGAATAAAGCAAGTTACATTCAACTACACAAAAAGTAAACACTGCTCACCACACTACAGTCAATTCAGGCATGCAATGACAAAATGCTAAATCCTGGGGGTGTCAGGAGTAAAGTTTCATTCTTTGGAAAGACTGGCACTATCTCAATCTCGATCTGTCCTACCGTAATGGCTACCATCCAGAGAACCATTTGAGCATGTGAAATGTGGACAGTCCAAACTGAGATGTACTGTAAACTTATACACTGGATTTCAAAGACTTGGTATGAGAAAACAAAATGTCTCATTAATCTTCATACTAATCATATACTGAAGTATTTTGGGTAGGTTAGGTAGAATATATTAAAAATATTTCAAGTGTTTCCTTTTACTTTTTAATGTGGCCACTAAAAAATCTTTAATTACACATATGGTTCATTACACCTCTATCGGACGGCAGTCTATACGGAGGTCAGTAATCTGAAACAGACAAGAGACTCCACAAACACTTGCAGTGATCTGACCACAACTTTCACAAGAACTTTTTCCTCTGGTACAAATGAACTCCTGTGATTTGTTAAGAAATAATTGTATCCAATAATGCTTAACCGGCACATTTGATACATCTGAGGGTTAGTAGTATCAAAGCATAGTTAAGAATTTAATATGAAAAAGATTTGTAAAAGAGGGAAATAAATTGGCAACGATGTCCTGGTAAGAGTCCACATTTCACACTTTGTTTGAGGGCCTTTACTGCTCACAGAAAATCTGCAGAGTCCAGAGGCTTTTTCTAGGAGAGTGCTTTTCCAGGTAGTGACTCAGAACCCAGAGCTGCCATCACTGTGGCAGAGGAAAAGAGAGCTGGCTTTTAAAGGCTCCCACAGGGCCTATAAGGCCATAAGACCTCTGGATTCGTATAAAAATTGAGACATTTTATGCTTTCTCATACCAAGTCTTTGAAGTCTGGCATATACATATACAGTACATCTCAATTTGGACTCTCCACACTACGAATGCTCAAATAGCTGCATGGGCCTCCTTGCCTTAACTGTAGGTCGCAAGTCATGAGCGAGTGCACCGCGATTTCCTGAGTAGCAAATGCCTCTGCTCTAAGACAGCACGGAGTTGGGGTTCTTGAGGCATTCTAGTCCAACACAAACATGCTGGTCCATGAGAGAAACAAGCAGGACTTGGTCACTTTACTGAATGCCTCTATTGGTTAACTACTGGAGCCAGGCAGAGGGCATCATCTCCCCTTAACTAAGCCAAAGAATGAATGCTTCCTAAAAGAGGGAATGGAAGCGGGATCTATTATTTTACCTCAATTTTTTGTATCTTGTTTCTACTTTCCTTCTCAACACAGCACATACACAGAAAGTAAATTACTCTTATTTTCTTCATTTCTAGTCAAAGGAAAGGAATTACACAAATGTGTACGGAAAATGAGAGGCTCCTCTTTCCCAATTATGTTGACAAGAAGTTGGATGTAAACTGCAGCTAATGTGGACGACTTTGCCCAGTTAGCGACTGTAATCTTCTTTCCTACATCTTTTGGTCAACGTATCTAGAAAGACATCTAGTTACCTACTTACGAAGCCCTACTGTTTGGGGAGTTTAGGCCACATGTGTGGCTACATTCAGCCATCTTCTTGGCTTTTTAGAAGAGAGAATTATGTTCCGTATGTTGTAATGCTAGTTGTTGCATTTCTAAGACAACAGAAACAAAATCTAAATTATAGCCTAAAAATTAAATCTGGCCGCTGGTAGCTCAGCAGCTCTATCTCCCTGCCGGGATCCCGGTACCACTCCCTCCAGGCGCACACAAACCCACCCCTTCCACAGCATGAACATGAACCACAACCAAATGTTTTAAGTGTACATCATACATTTATTACCAACAACCCTCTCAACTCCAAAATTGGGCACAGGGATTAAAAATAAAAATTCATTGCACTACTTAGTAAAGCATTACTAGTAACTTTCATAAAAAATGTACAAACTTTGTTAAAAATTTATCAAGCCTTCAAATGATTTGGTTACAGATATTTATAATACGTACATTTAAAACTATGTTAACTGATACAATGGAATATGATTTGAGGAAACGACTCAGCAAATGATTCCAAAAAACACCCCTGTAAGCTTTCATAATCTGAAACAAAAAGCAAAATGAGGTAACCAAATGTACCAACAGGGGGGAAAATAGCTTTCTAACAAAGGCCTAAAGATATCTGAAAAATATTCTCTTTAAGTAAGTTGGTAGATCTCATTCAAAATACTATAAGAGGCCCAAATTTAAGAATCTTAATAAATCACATTTCAGAGAGTGTATAAAATCTAAATATGCTTTCACATTTTCCAGATTTTGCTCAAAAAAAAATTCAGGAAAGAAAATCCTAATGAGATCTTGATACCTGGAGGCCTTGAACGTGTTTTCTGTTTTGTTCTATTGGGGTGGGGTGGGGGTGGGGGGAGAGCTAAAAAAATTTTCAAGATGATTATTCATGCAAAAAGAAACAAAACGAAACCCCACAGCAGAGTTATAAGATGGTAAAGCCAATATTGTTTTACGAGAAAAGAGGAAGAAGGCAACAAACCAACATCTGCCTGCAACGTGGCGCACTGCTCAAGGTGGCAATAGCTGGGCATGAATCAACTGTTCCTTCTCTTCTGCTAGTCACACAGCTGCTCACTGTGGCTGGTGTGAGCTGGTTCGGAGTATATGCACGGATGCTCCTAATCTGCACTAACCACCTAATAAGCAAGTCTGTACACATCTCTAAGGGCCCCATGCAGAGAAAGACATTCCCAAAGAGAGATCAGTCACAAGAGTACAACAATTAATTCAGGATTTTATCAAAATAGACTCTGCTGCCTCCTAAATTGCCAACTGCCTCTCAAAAATTTGCTGGAAAAGGGATAGTATGACAAGAATTCATCGTCAGAGGGAGGGAAGAAAAGGCTACTTTTCCTAGTCATTAGTACGATGTGCCTTGTTAATTAGGTATCTATATAAATTAGAAAAAGTGCTTTACTTGCATGCTTCAATAAAATGAATACTGAGTGTAATAGTGTTATGTTAGATCTGTACAGATATAAATTTTTTGCAGCTATATAAAAGAGTCTATGTATAAGACGGGCTTTTGCCATTTTAAACATGATTTTTTTTAATTAAAAAAAATAAAGATTAAACTATACGTGATTTGTAATGTAGCTGATTATTATGCCAATAATTTTGGTCTAACACACTTTTTAATTCATCAGGAACAGGTGGGGAACGTCCTAATGAGTTAAAAGTAACATGTGCACTTTACTACTGTTGAGATGTATTTCTGATGCACTGACAAATACAGGGGCAAACAGAAAGTGTGCAAAATCCTATTTGTATGACTAGATAGAGGCAACAGTGTCTGGAAAAGGGCAAAATTGTGCTTCTGTGTGAATTGACTTTACTGAACTCTAGGCTGGGTGAGCTTATGGAGACTTCAAGGGGAGGGCAAGTAGCATGGCAGTAACAAGTTGTTAACACTGAGTAGAAAACTGACACAGAGCCAGCGGAGAGGTGAGTGAGGCTGGCGGGGGTCCTCACAGTTCTGACTGGGATTACGCAGCTTGTGCTACTGCAAACAAAGCAATGACACCAAACTGCAGGAAGAGGCAGACAATGCTGAATACAACAGAAGAAGGAGAGGAATCAAAACATTACTGGAAAAATGACTTTTAAACAATCTAAATGATGCTCAATGAACCTATTTAAAAAAAAAAAAAAAAACCCACACAGCTATGTATTATTTCAGATCAACTAAATGAAGGTCAATTCCTGTTTTATAGCATTATTTTTTATACAAAAATCAAATCTCCATTTATACTGCAAGTATTCTGGACCTGTTATATTAAATTTTTCTCATTCAAACAAAAAATCTTTTTAAAAAGCAATAAACATCAAAGCATATCAGGTCTAAGAATTCGAGCTGTCACAGCACTTGATCCATCCCGGAAATGGGGGGTTTTCCAGGAGAAGCACAACTAGACAACTTTGAGAACTGGAGGTTGGCAGGTGAATCAATATGAAGAGAAATATAATTTTCTTAAAACATTTTAGTTCCCTATGAGAGTTTAACAAAGAACATATTAGAAGCCAAGATGAAATAGTTAACAGATTTTGTTCTGGTGGAAGTAAAAGAGGTGAGACTTCGTGGGACCAGCAGTATTCTTAGAAATATATTACTCAAATATCTTCAGAATAGACTACAAATCTAAACATTAAAAAAACCAAATCACAAGTACTTCCTGTAAGAAGCTTACTGGAAATGTAAAGGAAAAAAACAAAGCATCAACATTCAAATCACTGATTGAAATGCTAATATTGCTAACTGATGATGTATGATATTGCACCTTCTTTTTGGAAACAGCAAGTTGGAGAGTAAAAAATTTTTTTCCATAACAGAATCAAAAAATCAGGTTCATGGAGTGAGAATCTGTTACACTTTTTTTCTTAAGTGACCCACATGGGACCACCAATGAAGAGAAGGTGACAGCTGCCTGAAGCAAAGGAAGAAGGCTTTTCTCATTCCATTCATTGGGAGGGAAGGGTATGGAGTATTCAATGCTTATCATCGATGCACCCTTAGCAATCAGTGTGCAACAGCAAACACAAGGGAAAAAAAAAACCAGTGTACAGTACTAGTGCTGTTTAAATAACACACCAGATTATACATTGCAGCATAATTAAAACTACACACATTCTTGGTACATGCTGGTATATAGGATCTCATACACACGTTAGCTACCATGCCCTCACACAAGTAGTTGCGCACACTCTCTCTCTCTCACAGATACATTTATCACCAACAGTCACACGCTGCATTCATTTCCACTCACAGTTTCTGAAGGCTCTATATAAGGTAGATTGCTATATCATCTGGAGCTACCACTTTTTATAAAAGCACATGCTAAAAGATCACGTCCACTGTAATCTTGCAGCAACACTCGGAATGATCACACAAAAACCAGGGAATGTTAGTGCACACACAAAATTAAGCTAAAGGAAAAGTCTTTGGAGTTCCAATCACACGGTTAGTATAACAATCCCATAATTGTGAAGACTAATTGTAAGCTTTTATAGTTGATTAAGTCACACAGTGCAAAGAAAGGTCCATTGACCCTTTTGGTAAAGGGAGGGCTGGAAGCCACACAGATTAAGTTCAATGGATAGTCCGTATATACATGTGATGAGGAACACCCAAACTAAACTTGTGCTCTTAGTTGGTCATTCTGAATCCCGATGCACTTCGGAAGCATCAGCTCGGCAAATTGGGCAAGTACGATTTGCCTAAAACACAAAAGAGAAATAAACTTGTCCGAATTATGAGTTACACAATGAAACATGTTAAAAGCAATAAACTGTTTTCACGTCCCATATAGTTTTCATTCTTTATTCCTTTAAATAGGTACAAAGCAATCATTTAATCTTTCTTAAAAAAAAAAAATACACCACAAACTCAAAGACGTAGCAGCTGATGATTTTTCTAATAGGTCTGTTTCAACATAGACAAGATTACCTATCACCAGTTCAGACAGACTGAAGAACTAGATAAAACTCCGTTCAACAAATGGCACCGCCATTTTTTGAGCTGCCAAAGCCTGAAACCTAAGCATCACCTGCTCTACTTTCTACAAACCATTATTACTCAAATACTCCCATTTCTACATTTTGACAGTTCTTGAATCAGTCCTCCTCTTTTCATCTAATTGCCAGAACTTGTTCTCGGCTAGCCCAGGACCCATCATTCCATCTCCCCATCTCTCAGAAAGCTCTTTCCCTTTCTGGTCCACAAACAGTGGCCAGTCATGTTTCTAAAACACAATCTCAGGCACGGCCTTCCACGTTGTTTCTGGGATTAAGTCCACACTCTCACACTCACAGTGACTTCATCACAAACTGGTCACTCACTGGCCGTATCTTTGAACAGCTCTTCTCTCACCACTCTCGCTACCAGCCATATGGAATCTGTCATTTTCTGGTCAGTCTCTATTCCCACATGACAGGGCCGTGCTTATATAATACTTTCTTCTTCTAAAGTTAAGACCCTTTGCCTTCAGTATTCGGTTTGGGCTAAACTGGGCACCCTTAATCTGTGCTCATAGAGAAGGACTGATTTTAACTCCTCTGTTTTCCTACCAAACTGTGAACTTATCTAACCCAGTGGTATTACCTCCTAATCAGACTGCTCTTAAAGAAAAAAAACAAAAAAACAAAACGTTGACCATTGTAAAATTATTTTACTGCATCATATTTTCATTCTACTATTATAAAATATAGAACTTGTGTCCTTTGGGTTTTGCAGATCTACAAAAGAGAAAATTATCAGAAATTAAAGAAAAGCACTAAAAGCACCAGAGGTTCATTTCCCAAGTAAGTCTCTGACAAAGGAGCTCCGGTGAGGTCCACTTGGAACTCTTCAGAGAAAACTGGCCCATCAAGTTTGGGCCTGGTCCCCACACACCACGAGAAAGGAAACACTGATGACCACGGACAGATAACTGATTTTCAAGTTTTGCACAATCACTCCCACACTGATGGCCGTAGCTAATTTTTACTGACCTTTTCTCTTCGTTCACAGGAACCACTGAAAATTTTGTCTCCTTACCCACCCTCTACTGAGCAATAGACTTAAAACTACAGTCCATAAAAAAGAGAATTCAATGTGATTCTCTTCAGAGACACCATCACTTTACCTTAAGCCATTTGTCGACACACTTGGCATGGAACTCGTGGTTACAGGGTAAAACTCTAAGTAGCTGCCTTGACTCAAAATCACACATGCATACTACACACCTAAAAAAGGTAAAAAGATCATTTAACCATAAAACCAAGTGGTTTCCTATTTTGTTATGACTACTGAAGCCTAGAACACCATTTACCATCTCACTTTTAAAAATGTCATTTAAATTTTAAGACAAAGTAATCTATCAATACCCTGAAATAATCATGACCTTAAGACATTTAATGAGTGCTTTGCTTTATTTACTAAGAGATCATCAAAAAAATTTTTTATTTCTAAAGTTTATTTTACTTAATTAAAAATTATTTTTTAAATGTTTACTTATTTTGAGAAAGAGAGGGAAAAGAGAGCGAGCAGGGGAAGGGCAGAGAGAGAATCCCAAGCAGGCTCCACGATGTCAGCACAGAGACCAATGCAGGGCTTGAGCCCACGAACCAGACGATCATGACCCAAGCCAAAACCAAGAGTTGGGTGCTTAACCAACTGATCTTACCCCAGCACCCCTGAACTGTACACTTTAAATGTGAATGTCATGTCCATAAAGTTGTTATTAAAGATACTATGTTAAGTAGAATGTTTAGGTAAAAACCTCAATCTTTACATGTAAGAGACTCTTCAATCGTATATAAGATATTCTAGAAGTGCCCACGTGGCTCAGTTGGTTAAGTGTCTGACTTCAGCTTAGGTCATGATCTCACGGTTTGTGGATTTGAGCCCTGTGTTGGGTTCTGTGCTGACAGCTTGGATTTTGTGTCTCCCTCTCTCTCTGTCCTTCCCTCACTCACCCTCTGTCTCTGTCTCAAAGATAAACATTAAAATAATAAAATAAATAAAATATTCTCAAGTTTGAGATTGAAATCATAAAATTTCTAGGCAACCTAAAAATCCAGAATAGCACTGTCCAACAGAACTGAGACAGAAATGTTCTACATCTTCCAACACAGTATCATTAGCTAGTGCAATAAACTTAATTTTTTATTTAATTTTAAACAGCCACACATGACTAGTGGCTATCTTACTGAATGGCATAGGCCTAGAGTATGCAATAGAGACTATTTATCAAGTTATCTTTGACTCTCAAGCTTTTATTTTATAAAGGTAAAAAAAGGAAATTCCACGTAGAGTGATGTTGGCAAAATGTACTCACAAAGTCTGTTCTGACTGGTGGTTATTAGGATTGAACCGATAAGAAGGAAGCTGTTCAATATCTGCTTTAGTCAGTCCTCGAGGCTTAGCCTCTCCCAGTCGCTCTGCCAGGTTTAATAGGGCCTACAAAGGAGGTAAAAGGAGTCATAATTTTAATCTCTCTTTAAAATTTCTATTTGAATAATTGAAAACCCCTACAACAAACAAACAAAAAAAAGCCACAACTTAAAAAAAACCACAACAAACAAAAAACCCTATCTTAAATACGAAAAATTTTAAACACATACACTAGTAGTATTACCCAGGCTGAACAATTTATGGCTAATTGCACCTAGTACAGTTTACTCCTAAACCCCAGATTACTTTGAAACAAAAGTAAAGTATTGTATTTCACTGATAAAATACTTCTCTGTATATATTTAAAACAACCTGTCGACCTCAGCCCTTCTGACACTTCGAGATGGACAAAATTTTATTGGGGGTGGGGGGTGGTTGTCCTTGTACATTGTGGGATATTTAGCAGCACCCCCCAGCCTCCAGCAGCTGGTTGCTAGTAACTGCACATGAATAATGTCTCTAGATGTTGCTAAATATCCTGGGGTCCAGGATCGAGTAAAATTGTCCTCATGTTGAGACCCACCTTTCTCAAAAGAAAGTTTTCAAAGGATATAACCACGGTAACATCACACTCCAAAAATTAACAACTCCCTTAAATGTCAAATGTCTCTTATTGTTTTCATTATTTTCAAAAACACTTTTAAAAATTGTTGACAAACCAGGTCAATGGCTTGTACAAATTCCCATAGTCTAATTTTCGTTGACTAAACCTACCTACCCCGAGATTTGTTTTGTTCCCTATACTTCCTATAAATTGGTAGCTTCAACTATTTCCATCACGAGGCTCACTCATCATGCCAAGGTCCATTAATCCAGTAAAGATGGCAAAATGGTAATATTCTGTCATTTTCTTAATTAAATGAAATTTTACTAATACTGAGCAACTGTTCCATATCAAACTGTACTCAGTAGTATAATTTAAATAGAAAAGACAGGATAAGACCAATGAGTTTTTTCTTTTATTTTTTGAAGTTATCACTAAGAAATCATGAATTTTAACACAGTTCTTATGTTTCAATATATGGCTGCTATTACACTTATTGATTTTGCAACAGTACTTCTCTTCTCCCAGTTTTCAATGGTACTAATTACTCATTTTGCTTCATCCTACAATTTTGCGGTCTTTCGTATGCTGCTTTCCCTTCTTTTTTAGGCTGCCATGGGGTTAAGAGAATGGATAACAATGAAATGATGATGGACAATGAGAGAAATAGAATCAATTTCCCAAAATCTCAATAATTAATGCTGTGATAGTTGTGTCTTAATAAGGTAAAGCCATAATGCTGTTTTTGGTACAGCTTTATTTGGAGAATTGGGTCATCTAAATAAATTGCTCCCCCTTCACCGTGCATACCCCTTAGTCCCTATAAAATGTTTGAAAGCAAATTGTTAAATTTAATTGATGCTGATCACAATTAGAAGATAAAATTTAGAATATAGCTGATATAACTGCTTTATACTACCAGACACCTGGGTCAGAGAAAACAACTTAAGACAACTATATTCAATAACGTATGTTCATTAAGCCCTTACTGGGTGGAGGCTATGATAATCAAGTCTTCAGTGAATTTGTATTACCTAGCAAGCAAGACATCTGAAGGCAGGACATGACAAGTCTGCATGGGTTTCTTTTCTTTTTTTTCTAAGTTTACTTACTTTTCTGAGAGAGAGACAGAGAGAAGAAAAGGAGGAGGAGGAAGAGGAGGAGGAGGAGGAGGAGGAAGGAGGGAGAGAGGAGAGAGAATCCCAAGGAGGTTCCACACTGTCAGTGCAGAGCCCAAGGTGGGACTAGAACAGTTGAACCGTGAGATCATGACCTGAGCTGAAGTTGGATGCTTAACTGACTGAGCCACCCTGGTGCCCCAGTATGCATAATTTCATAAGAACGTTAAGAACAAAAAGTAAGGGGGTGCCTGGGTGGCTCAGTCGGTTAAGCATCCAGCTTCAGCTCAGGTCATGATCTCACGGTTTGTGGGTTCGAGCCCTGCATCGGGATCTGTGCAGACAGCCAGCTCAGAGCCTGGAGCCTGCTTTGGATTCTGTGTCTCCCTCTCTCTCTGACCCTCACCTGTTCACAATGTCTTTCTCTCTCTCTCAGAAATAAATAAAACATTAAAAAAAAAAAAAAGAGGAAGGAGAAACTCATTTAGACCTGGAAATGGACGAGAAATGCCTTTCATAGACATAGGAGTATTTTTGGCTGGGTCCTAAAAGATGACTAAGTTTCAAAATGTGGAGGAGGAGGAAAGTTCTTAAGCAGAAGGACAAAGAAAGTAAAGGCACTTAGGCAAGAATGCAAAAATATTTTTTATTTGGCATTGGAATACCTTTCTAAACTGGATTTTAGGTCAAAAACCAGAAAAGCAAAACATTCTTGACTGGATTAAAGTACGACTGCAAAAGATCAAACATATTTAACCTAAAATCCAATTTAGAAAGGTATTCCAATGCCAAACAAAAATATTTTTCTTATACTGGGATGGTATACTACTGTTTCTTTCATAGATGGATACATGATCTATTTAATCAAGAGCTTCTTCAGCAATATGACTTATGACAGTTCCTCTTAGTATGGAATGCCTAAAGGATAACCAACCCCTTTGTACAAAACTAACGTCGTCAGTGTAGAAACAAAACAGGAAATTTTTACAGCCCCTTTCTCTCTCTCTAGAAATCTGGAAATGGAGGGGCACCTGGGTGGCTCAGTCAATTAAGCGTCTGACTTTGGCTCAGATCACGACCCCACAGTTCCTGGGTTCGATTCCTGCATCGGGTTATCTGCTGTCAGGGAGGAGCCTGCTTGGGATTCTCTGTCCCCCGCTATTCCCTCTCTCCCTCAAAAATAAATAGAACACTAAAAAAATTAAGTGGAAATGGAATCCAAAGGTCAGTGCAGTGTGATTATGTATGTAGAAAGAAAATGACACAATAGCATTTTGAAAACTATAGAATATACCATTTGGCCTGATCTCTTCCACATGTGTTAAAAACAAAACAAAACAAAAAACCAAACCAAAGGTGTTTTAAGACTGTGTATCGTGTGTGTGTATGTCTCTTCCCTGTCTCTAGCTTCTATTTACAACGTCCAAATAGAGACTGAGTGAGGATGGGGTGAGAAAGATAACTAGCAGTATCAAAGTTACACTGTCACTCACATTCAGCAATACAAAGTTGCCTTCCAATCCATAAATTGCACCTTATTCCTAACCTCAAATAATATGGGGCACCTCGGTGGCCTAGTCAGTTGAAGGTCTGCCTTTAGCTCAGGTCATGATCTCATGGTTCGTGAGTTTAAGCCCTACATTAGGCTCTGTGCTGGCAGTGCAGAGCCTGCTTGGGATTCTGTCTCCCTCTCTCTCTGCCCCTTCCCCCACTTACCCTCTCTCAAAATAAATAAATATACTTAAAATAACATTAACATCCACATCATCTACTTGACCTGCTGTCATCTCTGACTCTGCTTTCTTCACGGACTACTACAATCTTATTGGTAGAGCATCATTTTTAGCAAGCCCTGTACGCATACCCATCACTACCATAAACCATTCAGTGATCAATACCTGTTGATTCTAGTGTTAAAAGTCTCTCAAACCGAATCATATTTAAGAATAATCATTTTTAAGGGGCGCCTGGGTGGCTTAGTCGGTTAAGCATCCGACTTTCACTTAGGTCATGATCTCGCGGTTCATGGGTTCGAGCCCCGCGTCGGGCTCTGTGCTGACTGCCAGTTCAGAGTCTGGAGCCTGTTTCAGTCTGTGACTCCCTCTCTCTCTGACCCTCCCCTGCTCACGCTGTCTCTCTCTCTCTCTCTCCTAGAAATAAATAAAACATTAAAAAAAAAATAATCATTTTTAAAAGTCTCTCACATTGTACTTTCTATTTACAGTTCCCATAGTCCAGAACTTGCACGGTTGTGTGCCTGACCTGTTCTACTAGTAGAGTGTAATGCCATAGGCACCAAAACATTTAGCAGCTCCTTCCTCCCACAACAGTCACTTCAGCCACCAACTGTATGCTACTCCTCAAGAATATCCAGCACTTCCCTACCTCAATCTCCTGCATGAAGCAGCTTTCCCATCCTTTGGGAGCCAGGTCAAACAACTGTGCTTCCACAAAATTTTTTCAGAATATCCAATCATAATTCACTACTTTCTCATGTATAAATTCTCAAAGGAATTCTATATAATTCTAACAAAGGACCAAGTCTATCGCATTATCACAGCTGTGTGGTACATGTAGAAATATCTTTAGGGATGCTTAACACTTTTTGATATCTCTGTATTGTGAAATGTATAAGGATTTATCTAATACATGCTTAATTAGATGAACGAGTGAATGAGCAGAACAATACTTCTTTTGCATATAATACTATGCAAACTCACAGTTTACCTACTAACCTCATAATTTTCTACTTCTCCATCTTCCACATCCAATTCAAAGCTGAAAGTTGGGCCCACTGCAGGTGGCACTGGTAGCATTGATCTGCAGTGAAATAACCAAAACTAGCATTGATAACACTGGTACATTACTTCAATGAACAGATTGGGAAGAACAAGACTAATGCTACAGGGGTAAAGAATGGTTGGTGTTCATCAGTAGCAACCCTTTAAAGAAATGGACTTTGGTAGCAATAAATAAAAACTGACATTAAAAAAATATTCAGAATGGCATAAAAATATGAAATATTAGGGATTAGTTTAATAAAACATGTACAAGACCTATACAATTAAAAATGAAAAATATTGCTGAGAAAAAAATTTTTAAATGAATAGAGAACACCACTGTTCAGTGGACTAAAAGATGGCAATTCTCTTCCGAAACTGATTTACAGATTTCATGCAGTCCCTATACCAAAAGCCCAGAGGCTATGTTTTAGGAGAAACCTAGTTGCTGATTTTAAACTTTATATGGATCATGCAAGACTTCAAATCACGTTAAGAGCCAAGTTCTGATACTATCTGATTTTAAGACTTATAATAAAGCTACAATTATCAATAGTGTGATATTGGCACATGGCCCTCTGTACAAAACAGCATTTCCAACCCTTCTTAGAAATTAATTATAGACATGAGACTAAATTCTGGCCAATGGGATATAGGCAGGAGTAAGACATGCAACTTCTAGGAAGTATCCTTGAGAGGGGGCAGGTGGACAGAGAGATCCATTTTCATTTTTGCTAGTTGGAGTACAGATATAATGGCCAGAATTTGAGGGGCCATCTTTCATCATAAAGAGAAAGCCACAAAATATTGAAGATGGTAGAACTATTCCTCAGTTACGGGGTAACAAACCCTGAATTGCCTCCTTCTGAACTTCATTCCATGGGAGAGAAATAAAGAACTATCACGTTTAACCCATGGGTGTATGTTACAAAAGTAATCCTAACAACATTTCCAAGGGATAGAAGTAACTTCTCTCTCTTCCCTTGAGAAAAGTAGCAGCATCAAGAACTGGATTATCAAAGGTGTCAAGTGACGACAGCTATATAAGAGGCAGAAACTGTCAACTTTTCTACCTTTTGATTTGTTAAACCTATTTTCTGGCTCACAAATTTCTTTCTCTCCTACTTCTCCCTTGTCTTCGGCTCTTCTCTTTATTTCACCCCAATTGCTCAACATTAAATAGAAACTAATATCTGACAGACCCTAAATTATAAATCACATAGAAGATATTCATAAAAGACTCTCAAGGGTGTCAAAATTCAGAATTCATTAAAATGAGAAGAACAGAACTTACAACACATATGGTAGTAAGCTGGGATGATAAGGGGGAGGTGGTATTGGCTGCTGGGATCGATATCTACTACGTCCTGTGAGCCTCCGAGGCATAAATGGAGGATAAGGCTGTAGGGGGGAAATGTTAAAACAATTGAAGATCATTCCACCTTTGCAACTACTTAATCTGTCAAATAGTCTCTCTTCTTAAAAAAAAAAAAAAAAAAAAGAAACCAAAATAGCTACAAAGTTCTTTACTGTTTAAGTCACATTTTGTAGATCTTAAATGTTAACACAGACACAACTAGTTTAAAACATAAAACTTAGGTGTAAGTTATCAAAGTAAGTAATAAGTTAATAACAATGAATGAAAACTTACTACTCCAAAGGACACCTCCTGATGCAAAGGATCATGAGTTAGGAACTGCAAGGGAGCTGACGGAGGTAATGTTGGAGGATGGGCCGATGGAGGGTAAGTAAAACCTCCTACTGGAAGATGTTCTCCTAAGAGTTCCACTTCATTTTCTATCCTTTGCAGAGGCTGAGGGACGAAAAACACAAACTAATATATTAATATACTTCCAGTATATTAGATAGATACCTAGTGTTTAGATAGTGTTTAACAACAAAAAATTAACTCCTCACAAAATACCTTTAAGGTCATTTATTTCTTCATGTTTATATCAATCTAAATTTGTACCATGTGGACATACAGACTGTATTAAAATCTTCCTACAAATTTCTTTAATTGGATTTCACTAAGACATTTTCTGAAACAGGTCATTAAACATCTCCGCTATCCATTCAAGGGTACCTTTCTTTCTTCTTCTTTTTTTAAAGTAGGCTCCACGCCCAACATGAAGCTTGAACTCATGACCCTGAGATTAAGAGTCAACTGCTCTAGCAACTTAACCAGTCAGGATCCCCAACACAGTTCTTTTACTATTTGAAACTTCTCTTAAAAAACAGAAAGTGTAAGTCAATCATATGAAAGTTAAAATTACTTTTTAGTCATATGCACTGACCTACTCACAAATTTTTCAGACAATACAATCTCTAAGATATGAAATTGAACACAGTTTATATTTATCTCTTTTTAGATTTGAAAGAGAGGGAGCATGCACACTTGAGTGGGGGAGGGGTAGAGTAAGAGGGAGGGATAGAATCTTAAGCAGGCTCCACACTGTCAGCACAGAGCCTAAAACATGAGGCTTGATCTCACCAATTGTGAGATCACGACCTGAGCTGAGAGAGAGTCTGATGCTTAACTGACTGAGCCACCCAGGCATCCCACACAGAATATATATTTATAAAGCAGAACCAAGGCTAAATGGGATAAAAGACAGCAGGCACGATGCTGTATTAGAAAGCTTATGGACTTTGGCATTAGACAGGCTCTTGCTGTTGTTACTAAACAGCCATGTAACTTATATATAAATAATGTAACATGAACCTCATTATTATCTACAGAACTGACATGATCATAGCCTACTTCAAAAGTATGTTATCAACACTGAGACAATGTACAAAAGCAAAGCATAGAGCATGTTTTTTCTGGACTAAGGTACCCTGCTAAGGAGCACAATTCAATAGATTTTAGCAGATTCACAAGAGCTGTGGAATCATCACCACTAACTAATTCCAGAGAATCTTTATCCCTCCACCCCCACCCTGGGCCCATTAGCAGTCCCCTACCTAATTTCTCCAGTCCTCCCCAAGCCCTGGACAACTGCCAATCTACCTTCTGTTTCCAAAATTTGCCTGTTCTGGACATTTCACATGTATGGAATCATGTATGTATCTGGTTTCTGTCACTTAGCATAATGTTTTCAAGGCTCATCCATCTTGTACTTTGTGTAACACTACTTCATTCCTGTTCATAGTTGAAAAAATAATCCAGATCAGCTGATGGACATAGGAACTCTTTCTACTTTTTGGCTATTAGGAATAATGCTGCTATGAATGTTTTTATGTACGTATTTTTGTTTCTGATTCTCCTGGGAACATATTCTTAAATGTTACTCTGACTTTCTCTTGTAGTGAGGCAATATCAACACATTATTCATTATTCAAACGTAAGTGATTACACTTGAATTTGGGAGCTTATGTATGTGGGAGAGAAATCACAACTGCTGACGCTGTGATAACACAACCTAAGTTCTGATTTGGTTATGTGACTGGACCTTTTAAGGCATTCCAAACCCACATAAGTGATGGCTAAATTGTTTTAACTTTGAATTCCCAGTATTGGAAGCTAAGAAACATCTTGGCATTAATCCCACCATGATTCTGATAAGAGCTTTTCTTATAGAAGTAGTTCTAACTTTTTGGATTAGCCAAACTTCTGTCATAATTGGCTTCTATAGTTTTCAAGACAGCAGCCATTAAGTTCACCTCTACCTGAGACCCAGCGAGATGCATAAATCCTTGGTAAAGGATGGTTAGGTTCTGCTAGAATACACTATCAACTTCCTTTCACAAGGTTGAAATCTTCTTTAACCATGCCTGATGGTTCAGATTCTCAATTTGACTAGTCCAAAAAACATCTGGGTCTTCTTCCTGTGCCCTCCCTTCCCTTTCAACAGTGCTTATCCCTCCTCCACCTTCCCACTCCAAATAGTATGCCTCCTTAGCTATATTCCAGTCCCAGGATAGAACTGACTATGTTAATAGACTATCTCAACTTCTCATCAGAATATAAAAAAAAAAAAGGCCGTAAGGAAAATAAAACAAAACAAAACATTAAGGGCCAGATAGTTACTTTACTTGCCTAAATGAATAAAATTATCATGGCAAGTATAAACAATTGTATAATATTTTCATTTTCTATTTCAGAAATACATAAAAGGAAAAAAGAGAACTGAATTTTTCTTCAGATTTACTTCCTGAAGGACTGCAGATATGAGAGAACAAATTTAAATTATACAAGACACATATAAAAGAACTAGAAGGGTGCCTAGATGGCTCAGTCAGTAAAGTATCTGACTCAGCTCTTAATCTCAGGGTTGTGAATTCGAGTTTCACCCTTAAAAAAAGAACTAGGAAAATTTAAGAAAACCAAGTTGATTCTAGGTAAATGTTTATATTTTTGTAGGTCTATGAATTCCCTAATTCTTTAAGGAACCTAAATTATAGTTCTTTAAGTGGGAACAAATTACACCTACTAAATTAATCTACCTCTTAGGTCTCTACATTCTGTGAAAATTAAAGACATAAGAGTACATAGATACCTACCGATCGTGATTGCTGTGTTTGGAAAGGGACAAATTGACCCGGTGGTGGCAAATGAGGTGGATGATGGGGAGAAAGGTGAGGGGGATGTAAAAGAAATGGGTCACTAGAAATAAGGGGTGGGAACGCAGCATATGGTACTGGTAAGTGCTGAACTGAACATGCTTGAAGCATCTGTAAAAGAAAGCATTATTTGTTGTTAAAAGTATCAGAATATACAACTAGTAGTCGTAATTTTAAAATGATCTGTACATTGAGATTGAAATGTCATGCCATATCCCCCTCAAAATACCAAAATGTTTTAGTAACCTATGTTAACAATGAAACACTAGTGTATTTCTGCATTAGTAAAATACTGATAATTAGTACTTAATTCTGTATTTTATATAGTTCTGACAAATCAGTCAAAACAGCTAACGTCCTATGAAATGGGGTAAAAAGAGTAAGCTTGCTCTACTTGACTGAAGATATAGCAGTTATTACTGCTTTCCTTTCCAAGCTCTCCTTTACAATCTTATAGAAATGTTTATTTCTAGAATTTCTGTATTTATTAAGAGCTCCCCCCACCCCCAAAAAAAGAGCCCAATTCACAGTTAAGTGCCGTATGTTATGTCTCTCACAATTTTAGTATGCTAATTTAGTACACCGACTCCATAATCTATTACTGAGAAACCAAGCTTGGGATAAATAAGTTAAGCTAGTGTTGGCATTTTTGTGTTCCTTTTAATCTCACATTCAAAGAAGAATATTAGGGTTATATTTAGATTCAGCAAAGTGCTTTCCTTTGAAGACCTTAGACAAGTCATTTAAATCCTCTGGATTACAGCGACCTCATTTGTGAAATAAGGAGGGTGGACTGGAGGCTGGTAGAATAAAGGATAAAACATAAGCTTAAAAGGCAGAAAGAAGTGGGTGTGAATCCCTGTTCTCTCATACTGTCTCTAGGACACTAAGCAAGTCATGTTCAATTTCATCATCTAGAAAATGGAGATACCATTTTTACCACAGCAGGCTGTCTAGAGTATTAAATAAGTAACGCTAAGCACTCAAAGTGCCTGTTAAAATCCAGTAAGTGCTGAGATTGTTACTGTTGATCTGTAAAGCCTGTGAGACTTTATTACTAACTAGTTCAATATCCTGTTAGTACCCTAAACCCAACCTTTATCAAGTTCTAATTATAAACAGTGTTGATATATGAGGAAACATGCTTTGATCTTCAGGATATTCAAATATGTATAAACTTAATTAATATGAAAATATATCAAGTTTTAAAGCTAATTTTATTAAACTGTTATTATAAGTATGCTTTGAGATTTGTCGCAATAAAATTGTCCTTTACTTTTTTTTTTTTTTTTAAAAGGCAGTCTCTTTAATTGTTTGCTTACACGACACACTTAGCCGTTCGAAAGAGGGGCTGCAGACTTACTGGAGGAGGCACACTACAGACAGGGAGGTGCTGTCCACTGAAAACCACAGAGCATCCTGGGACCTGTTGGGTACTGCAAGCAGGGATGTGCTGGCCTGTGCAGAGTGGAATCCCATGTGGTGCCACTGTTGTTACTGTGTAAGAAACAGGGACAGTGCCCTGATGGAGCTATTAGGAAAGAAAAACAGAATCTCAGAATTTTAACTATTTGGTTAAACATCAACTACTAAAAATTTAAATCTGGGTCTTTATTGATTCCCTTCTCAGCTATACAGATTTCCACAGTACACTTCTCCAATAGTTTCAACCAGAATAGTCTTTATCACTGTGTAGGAAAGCTGTTTCAAGAATAGTATATGAAAACCAGAAAACTGGGATTCAACCTTGGCCTCAAGAAGACTTGAAAAGTCCAAGAGAATAATGAGTTAACTCTTCTAGCCAGCTTTACAGAGAAAAGTTTTCTAGAAGAAACTTGGAAACATGAAAGCTCCTCTATCTTCTAATACCTAGCCGCATCCAATAGCAATAAATTTTTTTAAAAAAATCTAACTAGTAAAAAACAATGTAAAGTAGTATAAAAGAAGTTAAATAATTTCCTTCTCTCTTGGCCAGTCTTATTCCTAGCCTACCTTCATGAAACTCCATGAGCACACAAATAAAAAACAAGCATGATTATCCACAAATTGATACCATGTTTACTTTTTTCCTTAACAAAAATGAAATATTACCCTGCAACTTACCTTTTTCAATTAGTACTGCAGAGCTTTCTTCAAGGGAGTTAAAGTCAATTCATTCTTTTTGATACTAACAGATATTTCAAGTACACTCACTCAACACAGTCCTATCATTAATATACTAATGGGATACTCCAGTTGTTTTCACTCTTTTGCCAATGCAAACACAGTTGTAAAAAAAAAATATCATTGAACATACATATATCCCTATATACTAGTTTCATTTATTTCAGAGAGATTACTAGGTAAAAGGGTGAACTTTAAAATTTTTGCAAAAGATTGAGTATGCCACAACCCTAATAGTAACAGGGCCCATTTCCCAGCACCTCCACTCAAAGTAGATGTACCTGTATTAAAGGTGTGCCTCTGGTATAGAAAAATACAACTGTTTTGATAGTTGACAGTTGTTTTGTAACCTAGCAATCTGTTCAATTCTTAATTCTAATAGTCCACCTAAGATGCTTTGCAATTTTTCTATGCATATCATTATTTCACCTGCAGATAGTGATGGTGTTACTTGCTCTTATTCTTATACTCTTTCTTGCCTTCTGTTCTTACTTAAGCTTCGATAATAACACTGAAAACAGAATTCATCTCTGTTTCTATGGACTTACCTATTGTAGACATTTAATTGTGGCCTTCTGTGACTGGTTTCTTTTACGTACCATGTTTTCAAGGTTAATCCATGGTGTAGCATAATTAGTACTTCACTACACATTTAAGTGAATATTTCATTGTACAGATATACTATATTGTGTTTATTCACCAACCGATAGATATAAGGTTATTGACTTCTATACACAGAATCTGCATTTGAGCACTGTATCAAATTCTTTTACATTAGAATTTCTTGTGTTTTGAATTACATAATGAGAAGGAGAAAAATACAATTATTTCTTTCAATGCTTTATATCCATTACTACATTATCTTATTACGTTTGGTAGAATATAACATTAAATACAAATGGACAGGACAGACATTGCTAATTGCTAACTCATCTCTGGCCAATCAGGATAAAATTAGATTAATTTTACTTATTATATTTAAGTAATTTCCTTCTTGTTCTATCTTACTAGAGTTTTTATTAAATTTTAAACTGACTTTTCAACATCTTATGATAAAATCACTATCATTTTCTATTATTTGTTGATGTAATATGAGTATTTTCACATTTAAGCTATCCTTTTATTTGGAATAAACCTAGTTTATTCACAGGTTATTCTTTTTGATACATTGCTAGATTGTGTTTCTAAACATCTATTTAGAAAATCTTCCTATGTATTCAGTTTTCTTCTACTGTTCTTTGGGGATTGCTATCTTTATTTTATTTTTACTTTGATTTAATTTACTTTATTATCTTTATTTACTCTTCATATTAAAATTACATGGGTTTCATAAAATAATTAGAAAATTGGTCTTAAGAAAAGCCTAGAATCATTTGTATATTATTACATGAGTTTTCCTTAAAGATTAGAAAAGTCATCTGTTAAGCCATCTGGTCACTGTGCCTCTTCAATGGCAAATCTCTTACGTAGCTTTCACACTTAATGTGGCAATTCAAAATTTTCTATTATTGTTGGTCAATTTTTGGAACTTCACATTTTCTGTCCCCCCAGAGTTATATATACAATTTTATTATAATAGCTAATAACTAAGTTAATTAACCTAATAATACTTGAGTGCTTACCATTGGTATTAGTTTAAGTGATCAAAATTGACTCTTAATTCTCATAACACCCCTAATGAAACAGTTGTTTTTATTTTATAATTGAAGAAGATTCTTTGAATGTTTCTTTCCTATGAGTATGGATATAGATCTTTTTATCATTCCCACTCCTCTCTATGTATTCGTTCTTTTCTTCTTACCCAAGCTCACAAGGTGCTTGTCATTCCTATCAATTTTTCAACGCACCAGAATTGGGTTTCCTTTGTGCTGCTTCAAAAAACCAGATTTCCATATTATTAATTTTAATTGTATTACCTGGCAATTTATTCTTCTCAATTCTTTTTAGTTTAATCTATTTCTCCTCCCTAATTACTCAAGCAATTAGTTCATTTATTTCTAATTTTTAAAACAAATAATGAAGGTTTATAAAATTTTCTCAGAAAACAGCTCTAGGTATATATCTCACTGACTCTGATATGATTTTTCCTTTAATTTGCCTTAATTATAATCTTGCCTCAAATATTTCAGTTGTCATTTTTTAAAATCAATTTTCAAACTTATAATTTATAGTTTTATCAGATTATGACCACAAAGAATGTGGTCTAGAAAATTTTTTCTTTTTAAAACTTCTTGCATGATGAATTTTTTGAAGTGTTTCATTAACGCTGGGTAGAACAAGTCTGACAGAAGATGGTGCTTGGGAGATCATATTTTCTTTCAGTTGTCAGTATACAGTATTTTCACTGTTTATACCATCTAGTGTAGATGAAAAAACGGATGCTAGTCTGAGTCTCTTTCCTTTGTTAATTTCTCCTATCTATAAACTTGAGTTTTTCCTCATCCTTAAAATTCAACAACTTTATTAGAATACAAGTCTTTTCTGACTTCAGAAACTCGACAAAAATCCAAACAACTCTGATCTTTACTTGCAGGCTCTTAAGACTGGCAAGCCCTCTTCTCAACTAGTCCCTCGGTTCACAAAGTCTTCTACCTGTCATCTCTTTGCAGATGCGTGGAAACCTGTAAGCAAAGATGTAGCCAACTGTCTTTACTACTGAATTATTCCAGAAGAAACTGGAAGGGAGAAGGAAAGAGGAATATGTATTCAAACCACTAGCTGTCTGGGGGTCTCCTATTAATCCTGTCATCAGTCATTTCAAACCAACTACTACATGAAGCCATTCTGAGCTTTCATAACCTTGCTCCTCATTTTTTACAGTTCAACTTTATTTTAAGCTGTGTAGAATTTAAAATTTCAGTCCTTAAGAATGAATGAATGACTCTAAAACAGCTTCAACTTAGGGAAGACTGTTTCCTTTCAGGTAAAATTAAAAGAAATTTACAACAAAAAAACCACCTCAATAAACTGCCACCAATTTTTAGCATCTGTATTTCCTGGACATTCTGTTACTATACCTGATCATGTATGTCAACCATTACTGCATTTTGCTGGGGTGGATGAGCAGCAGGGTGTAACAGACGGGGAGATACATTCGGAGGGTGGAAGGCTCGAGGTTCCTCTATTGCTTGCTGCTGTGCATAAGGGAGATGGTGATAGTTTTCATCTTGACTAATGGAATTATGTCGAGACAGACGATCCCTTCTTCCTCTCTGGCGCCTGACAGGAGGACTGTAATATAGCAAATGTCAAAAAAGTCATTATAATATTTACTGTTGTAATCAACCCATAAGGATTCTGTATTGTCTCTCTTTGCAATCCATCAGTAATTTATGCTAAGGCAAAGGCTTGAGCAATTAAATTGCTGTGGTTCCTTGTCAGCTCTAAAAACATATAAATTTAAACAGAATGTATGTCTGTTTTTAAAAACATAACAAAAACTGGTATTCAGCTCTGCATGTACTTAGAAATCAATAGCCCACTAATCAATCTTTTTCTTTTTTTTTGGCTTAATAGCATGAAACTGCCCTTTGTATAGGCAAAAGTAATCAAATATCAGCAATTTTACATGGTTTAATAGGTTTAATGCACTATTTTGCTCCCTTTATCTAATAAACATGTAATAAATTTGTGCCTAATGGGCACTTCATGTTTTCTATCTGGTTAAGATATACAGAAAGATATAGTTCCTCAAACTGGTAGTTGCCAGAGGGGAGCAGGGTAGGGGGAGCAAAATGAGTGAGAAGTACAAGCTGCTAGTTATGGAATGAACAAGTTTCGGGGATGAAAGGCAGAGCATAGGGAATATAGTCAATGGTATTTTAATAGTGTTGTATGGTGACAGATGGTAGTTAACACTTGTGATGAGTATAGCATATCACAGAGGTTGTCAATCACTGTGTTATATACCTGAAACATTGTGTCAACTACACTTCAATTAAAAAGAAAGAAATCAAGAAACTGAAACACAAATTTTATCAAGTTGTTATTGTGAGTAGACCTCCATTTTCCACTTCTCTACAGTTCCACAATTTATCTCCACTGCTTTTTATAATGGCTCAGCACCAATGCAATTCAAAAAAGCAGCCTCATTAAAATGTACTTTACACTGGGCAAAAGAGGCCAAACGGCCCCCTATACTAATTTTAGTATAGTATTTTTGCATACTCTTAAGCACCTCACTTTCCTTCATGCTAGTATCTTCCATAAGCAGAGGGAAATTATTAAAGTTAAGAAATTAACCTTGGTACTGTACTATTAAACAAAAGAGCACATTTCAGGTTTCATCAGTTTTTCTACCAATGTCCCCTTACTGTTGAGAATCCAATACAAGATCCCATTATTGCAGATCGTTGTCATAGCTCCTTAATCTCCAATGTGATAGCACCTGTCTTCCCTGGTCTTTCATGACCTTGATATCTCTCTGAAGACATTTACTCAGCAGAATGTCCCTCAACCTGGGTTTGTCTGAGTTTTCTCATGATCTGTCTGATGTTACGCGTTACTGGAAAGGATACCACTGAGATGTTACGCCCATTTCAGTGCATCGTATCTAGGGGCACATGACATCGATAGGCATCACTGGGGCCTATGTGATGCCAGTTTAACCATTTGGCTAACTGGTGTCTGCCGAGACCCTCTACTACAAAACCACCATTCTTCCTTTCGTAATTACCAAATATTCAGGGAGAGATACTTTGAGAACATGCAAACATTCTGCTTCTGCTGAAAGTTTTGCCAGTAATTTTAGCATGCATGAATGGATATGAATGGATATTAGCTATTCTAATGTTGATTTCCTATTTTCCCTCATTTCTTCTACATGTATTAAACGGAATTCTATAAGGAAGAACTATCACTTCTCCCCACTTTTGTTTATTCAGTTATTTATAATCAGTATGAATTCACAGATATTTTATTGTTTGGGTTATAATCCACACTACTGTTTTTGTTGTTCAAATTATTTCCATTTTGTCCAAAAGGAGCACTCTATTTAGTTCCCGTATCCTTTCACTATGGCCCTGTCCTCTGGAGTACTTCCTTAACATCTGGCACCACAATATATGCTCCCTCATCCTGTATTTTCCCTACACCAGTTCTGGAATTAACCAGTTCTCCAAAGAGCCCTGGGTCTCTTAATTGCAGAATGGTATTCAGAAGCGAGGTGTGCTCACTCCTACACACGAATCGCTATTTTTAGTCTCCCTAAAAGAACAAAGCAAGAAAATTTATTTACATATACTAACTCCTGTGTATGCACATATCTTTGTATCTGCACAGATATTTTAAAGGACTGTATTATGGGGCGCCTGACTGGCTCAGTCGGTGGAACGTGCATGACTTTTGATCTTGGGGTTATGAGTTCGAGTCCCAAACTGGGTGCAGAGATTACTTAAAAAGAAAATCTTAACAAAATAAAGGACTGTTTTATGTATCACTAAATAGAGGAAAGTTGCTAATTAAACTATGATATACTATTAATTCAAAGTCCTTAGTAGATGTTAAGATGTGAAAAAATATGTACCTTAAAATCAAAATAGAATACAGGTGCTCAGATCATCTCCTGAAAACCTATTCAACCTATAACAAACTTTAAGGTCTCCTTTTATTATTATTTTATTCTGTTGTTGCCACTTGTCCTCATTTCTCTACTCAAAAATAATTTCAACAGCATTTGAACTAAACACAAATTAAGAACCAAGTCCTCATGCCAATGTGTGTGTCTCCGTATCTTCACTATATGGCCCCTCATTAAATGGTAGGTTTGCCTTGTGGCAGAGTATTTAGGAAGCAGAATAACTGAAAAGTCTAGAAATAATAAATGATAAAATACGGATAAATATTTCTTTCAGCTGACTCTACCGTATTTTGTCATTTTATTTTAGGTGTATCAACTGTAAACATCTCAAAGCCGTTCCCTCCTCTTACCTGACTTTTGTTGGCTTGAGTTTTCTACATATATTAGTTGTTTAAATGTGTAGAAGCTATACATTCTCTATTTCTATTCTCCTAATAATTACCTTTAATATAGTCTCCTCTCTCTGTCCATATCTCAGGTGCAAATCTTTTCCATGTTTCTTTCTTATTTTTTTAAATGTTTACTTATTTGAGAGAGAGCGAGAGAGCAAGTGCGTGTGCAAGAGGGAGGGAGAGGAGCAGAATGAGTGGGAGAGAGATTCCCACGCAGGCTCCACGCTTTCAGTGCAGAGCCCAACACACGGCCCAATCTAATAAACAGGGAGATCATGACCTGAGCTGAAATCAAGAGTCAGCTGCTTAGCTGACTGATACACCCAGGCACCTCTCTCTTTTTTAACTTTTAAAAAATTTATTTATTTTGAGAGAGAAAGAGACAGCAGACGCTAGCAGGGGAGGGGCAGAGAGAGGAGGAGAGGATCCCAAGCAGGCTCTAAGCTATCAGCGTGAAGTCTGATGGCGAGGCTGGAACTCCTAACTGTGAGATCATGAACTGACCTGACACAAAGAATCGAATGCTTAACTGACTGAGACACTCTCTTTCTCTTTTTTAAACAGACCTTTATTCAGACTTAAAAGAATGTCTTTGTTCCCTCTGCTAACCAATGGTCTTGAATCATAGTTCTTGCATTTATTCTTCTGCTTCCTGGAGACAGTATAATTTTTAAGAATTCTTCCAGGGAGGATTTCTTGTTGGTCAATTTTGTCTCTGAATATTTGAAATGTTTTTATCTTTTGGCCTTATACTTAAACGATGATAAGTCAGCTAGTAGAAGTCAAAAGTTTCTGTCTTGGAATATTTATGAATTTTTTATTGTCCTTGGTCTATGTTCTGAAAGTTCAAATGCTGTTCAAAACTCAGTCTTTCTTAAATTCTGAGAAATGATTTTGCATTATTTCTTTAGAAAGATCCCAAACACAGGGGAAGGGAAGGAAAAATAAGATTAAAAGAGAGAGGAAAGCAAACCATGAGACTCTTAAATACAGAGAACTGAGGGTTGTTAGAGGGGAGGAGGGTGAGCAGATGGGTTAAATGAGTGATGGATATTAAGGAGGGCACTTGGGATGAGTGTTGGGTTTATTATGTAAGTGATGAATCACTAAATACTACTACTGAAATCATTATTACACTATATGTTAACAAACTTGGATTTAAATAGAATTTAAAAATTAAAAAATAGAATAAAATAAAATAAAAAGGTCCCCCCTTCAGGAGTGCCTAGGTGACTCAGTTGGTTAAGCATCCTGACTCTTGGTTTTAGCTCAGGTCATGATCTTGTGGGTCATGGGATTGAGCCTCTTTGGTGGGAATTTTCTCTCTCTCTCTCTTCCTTCCCTGCTCACACTCTCTCTTAAAACAAATAAATAAACTTTAAAAAAAATTTTAAAGAGTTCCCCTCAATTGTCTCAATCTGAAAATATTATCAGACACTTAGAACTGATGGCTCGGTCTCTATATTTAAGCTTTTTTATCCACACACTTTTCATTTTGCCTTTTACACTACACCTGGGAAAATTTCTCCACTTGGATCTTTCAGAAACTAGGACACCTTTTCTACACATTTACTGAATTCTAAAATTTTGCCAAGTAAGGTTTCTAGTTGACTTTTATGGATATAATTATCTTACTGCATGTCTCTCATGTTATACTTCCTCAAAAATACTGTCCTATTAACGGTTGCTTCAAGTTCTTTGTTTTATTGAGCTTAGCGTCCTCCTTTCACTTTGTGTGTTCATCTTTGTATCTGAAATTATGTTAAGCTGTTGTTGAATATTGCATGTGCTTGCACAGCCTGCTTCTGGGAGGAAATCTGGCAGCTAAGTATACAGCTAGCTTATAATAATAAATTATCAAAGTGAGAATGGAGTAAGGAATCCCAACAGACTACTGGGCAGAATAAGCCCATAGTTAAGTTTTTCTGGTAAATTCTCCCTATTCTTTCCCCTTTGTGTTTCCATGACCTGAGAGCATGATGCTTCTCTTCAATTATAGAACCCATAGCTAGTTACTACTACCATCGGGAAACGACACTTCTAACATTCCCTTTCTGGTCAAGGTCCCTTTTCAATGACACAGAATTATACTCCTAGGCTTGTACACTCCTGAAATGTTTCTACATGTACACAAGGAAATATGTACATAAAAGGTTCCTAATAACACTCTTTATAATAGTAAGAAACTGAGCATCATTACTCAATAGTAGATGGATACATAAATAATGTATCAATATAATGGAAGATTATATCACAGTAAAAATAAATAAACTACTGCTACCCACATTAAAAATAGAATGTTTAGTAAAGCCAAAGAGGAATACATTTAAATGAAAGTAAACCTAGCAAAAACTAAATTTACATCATTTTAGAATACATTCATAGGTATTAGAAAGTATTAACAAAGGAATGATGTCAAATCACAGGATAGGGTTTATCCTTTAGGAAGGATGATCAGGGTCTTGTGAAGTATTAACAATGTTCTATTTTAACCTGGGTGTTGGTACACTTGTGTGTTATCCTTTTAAGTGTATGTCTGTTTTACAGGTTCTTTTGAAAGCATGACACATTTCACCATAAAATAGGAAAGGTTATAGCAGATGCTCAGGTTATAACCCAGAAACAACCAACCATACTCTCTCAAGCTATTGCATTTAACAGCTATGAAATATTTTACCTGGGTGACATACATTATTTTAAACATTCCCATAAGGTTGGGTAAAAATGCACCAGGTAATGTAAAAAGTCTTAATGTCTCAACAGAACATAACTCAGAAGCAGGTTTATTTTGTCTCATTTAGAACAAAGAATGGTGGTTTTAAGATCTTTCAGCATTAGTTTCCTAGGACTGCCGTAACAACATACCACAGACTAGGTGCTTCAACAACAAAAATTAATTTTCTCATAGTTCTAGAGACTCAAAGTCCAAGATCAAGATGTGAGCATCGCCAGTTTCTGGTGAGAGCTCTTCTCCTGGTTTGCAGGATGACCACCTTTTCCAGTGTGTCCTCACATGCCAGAGAGCGTGAGCTCTCTGGTGTCTCTTCTTATAAGGGCATCAATCCTATTGGACTGGGGACCCCACCCTTATGACTTCATTCAGCCTTAGGTACTTCCTTAGAGACCCCATCTCCAAATATAGCCACACTGGTGAATTGGCTAAGACTGGGTAAAAATGTACCAGGTAATGTAAAAGTCTTAATGTCTCAACAGAATGTAACTCAGAAACAGGTTTAGAACAAAGAATGTTTAGAACAAAGAACGGCTTCAACTATGAATTTTGAGAAGACAAAAACATTTGGTCCATAACACGTTCTTAACTCCAGACATTCAATATTTCTTAGATTACCAACATACTGTACATGCAAATTGCCCTGAATAAGAAATTATGGACTCAGGCCACAACTAAAGAGAAATTATGTACTCAGGCCACAACTAAAAAGGAAGAAGCTCAGAAGAAATGCATTCCTCCAGGAAAGAAAGACAGAGGCCAACCCCCATGAGAGAGAGGACTGAGCACTGAAATAAACTTCAGTCACTCTTTCATACCAGGGCTCAACAGTTTTATAAGAAACCTAATTAAGTTTCCCCCTGCCTTATAGATACTAAGAAATAGGAATGGACCAAAAAAAGAGGTAGCTCATTTCTAGGATTTCCATATTTCATTACAGTTGTGAACTATAAAATTCATTTTTCTGTAATCAGGATTATAGGCTAGCCCACAAAAAGCCTTCAACCATAAAGTAGCTGAATTCATATAGAATGGCCTGGATTGATTTTACGTAAATCACGTTAGCCTTTTTCAATTTCTTCAACTGTCAACCATAAGCTAAATCTTCTGTGGGAGTCTATAAATAATGTCACGGTTTTCATGTGTAAGTGTATGGTATTTATAAAATGCCTACAGAAAAAATGCTTTTTGACATTAAAAAAAAATCTCACAAATCTACCAATAAAAGATAATTTAAGAAATACATTGTCATCAACTAACCTTCTTCTGTTGCGTGCAGGTGTGTTGCATCTTTCCCCTGAGAAGTGATGTTGGTTTGATCGAACCGAAGGGGGCTGCCTATTTGATGTCATCTCCCATGGTCGCATTGGTGGTGAGGGAGCTGGTGATGCTGATGTATAATCAAAGACTGAATGAGAGAGGCGCTGTCTCTTGGGACTCGGACTATCTTCACTCTGCCAATGCAACAAAATGAATCAACTTAATGAGACCTTTTAAGGATTTTGCATTACTATATACGCATAGGCGTTTAAATATATTTATCTTAAAGACTGAAGGAGGGGGAAATATGCTGTCAACCCAAATTAAAATTTTAAGGAAAAAAAGATCCTGAATAGGGGAAGGGAGATGCACAGTAAACATCAAATCAAGAGTAAAATCTGCTTCTTAAAAGTCATCATAAAACTCACAGACATTTAAGATGCACAACAAGGCAATAAACAATTGTATGGAACTTGACCATTTATTTAAAACCCCAAACCAATTAAGAAGTTCCTCTATGTTCACCCATCAGTTAAGTTATGCTTTTAAGGATCAATTCTCATTTGAAAGATCAGCTGACGAGGTGGTACAATTTTAGTAGGCCCTTGACTTAATTCGAAATAACACCATTCTGCTTCTTTATTCCTACTGTTTAAGGCCACTAATTTTCTTTAATAAGGGTTAGAGGACTAAAATAACATTTATATGAAACAGATAAAGAGTCAACTGATCTAGATCTCTTGTTCTTAACTAGAACATTATAGCATTTTGAGGAAGACATGGAGTACCAGGTAAATCATGGGAGTGGTGGATAATTCAAAACCTGTACCTATTACTACACACTTGGGTTTTCAAGGATCATAGCATTACTATCTATAAAATTGGTATGAATCTCTTAGTTGAATTCATAACTCTCTAAGATCTCCATATAATTCAATTTTCCCATCCAGTCTCACAGAAACTATCAAAATTTCGAATTAACCAAATGTCTGATGAAGCCTATGTATTTTCTAAGAGAACCTCTGTTATCTCAAATCTACTCCTTCAAGTTCTAATTACTTGGGCATTAGAGCACTTTTGGTTGCAAAATAATTGGTGCCTGCTGCCAGCACAAAAAAATCAGAATATCAGCAAAAGAGTATATGAGGCTACAATAATACAACATTAAATGTTAAGAGATAAGACAGAACTCGTTAGCTGATAAAAATAAAGCAAATTGCTAAATGGTTCCTATTGATCATTCCACATTATTAGGCAGAGGTATTCCAAAAACCATGTCATTGTTTTTTCTATACTTAAGAATGTTAAAATTCAGGGTGTCTGGGTGGCTCAGTCGGTTAAACATTTGACACTTGATCTCAGCTAAAGTCAGGATTTCACGGTCTGTGAGACTGAGTCCTGAGTCGGGGTCTGCACTGACAGTGTGAAGACTGCTTGGAATTCTCTCTTTGCCCTTCCCTGGCTCGTGCGTGCAGGTTCTCTCTCTCTCTCTCAAAATAAATAAACAAACTTTAAAAAAGGATAATTGAAATTTGTCGTTAAAATAGTAAATAGTTTTCAGAACCATAAAGGAACCCCTTATTTCCTCCCTAGAATTAATGGTGCTTGCTATATTAAAAGCATGCTTGTTTTTACCCTCTGATTTTAAGAAAATCACTTATGTTCTGATAACCCTAAAACCTAAAAAATAACCAATGAAATGTAGATATTTTGATTAAAACAAAACAGCAGAAAGACCTGGCAAAGCCATACATGAACTACATAGATGCACTAAAAAGAAGTGATCTCCAGTAGGTCAAACAAATTTGACTAGCATTGTCTTTTTTTTTAACTACCAAAATGCTAGTAACCAATCATGAGCATTTGCTTTCATATACATATCCTCTACTGCGAAGCTTAATCCAAGCTATGATACGGACTTTGAATTCTAAAAAGTCACTGTCCAAAATGGAGGGGAATGGTGCAGACCCACAAAAACAAACTGCAAATGCATTGTTTTTAAGAGATAAGGTGACTGGGAAAGTTCTCTATCTCTTCTCTTTGTGCTGTGATAGATTCACATTAGTGAAAAAGGGGAGTCAAAGAATAGGAAGTGGAGGGAAGTGAGCTATTCATTATTACTATGGTAATAAATCCTTTTTTACTCAAAGTAATAGAAAACCAAAATGGATATTTAAAGACCAGGAAATATTAAAACGTTTACTGTGTGTATATATATATACACACAACATGATTTCATCACATTCCTCATCAATTTTTAGTACTCTAAGCAACTCCAAAAATATCCTCAGTTTCCAGAAAAGGGAAGTGGGAATAACCTACAAAGAAACAAGAATTAGATTAGCATTAGACTTCCCTCAGAAAACAAAAGATGCTAAAAATGCTGAGGGAAAATACTGAACCTGAAATTTTATACTCCAACCTATTAATCTAGTGTGAAGATAAAACAAAGACTTGTCAGATGTATAAAGATTCAAAGTTGGTTCTCAAAGATCCTTTCAAAAATTTTTACTTGATTGTTTTTATATGTGCACACATGTGTGCTCTCTTTTACTTGGGACACACACACACACACACACACACACACACAATCCAATAAACAGTAATAGTAACTGAGAAGTGCAATGAAAAGAAATCTCAGGACAATGGCAGTACAGGTCTGAAAAGTAATTATTCCAATTAGAACAAGCTAGAGGACTCCAAGAAATATGCTCTAAATAATATGGATTCAAAAATAGTATGATTGAGAACTTAGAAATTCTTATAAAACTTAAGCACATAGCTTCTCTGTCATGGGAAGTATAAAAGGTAACCAGGGGTGCTTGGGTGGCTCAGGCAGTTAAGCATTGGATTTTGGCTTAGGTCACGATCTTGCAGCTCCTGGGTTTGAGCCTCATGTGAGGCTCTGTGCTGACAGTTCAGAGCCTGGAGTCTGCTGTGGATTCTGTGTCTCCCTTTCTCTCTGCTCCCTCCCCTGTCCACACTCTGTCTCCTTCTCTCCGAAATAAAAAATAAACATCAAAAACATTGTTTTAAAGGTAACCAGAGTCTAGAAAAAACAAATCCATATCATTTTGTCACCTAAAGCATGTGTTGAGTAGAACAGGTAGAAAATTACACCCTCTCCTCCATGGGCCAACATACCACTTAGTCCTGCAATGACTACAAAAGATACTCCTGACACTATGGGGTGTGTTTACTGGTTTTCAATTTTATAATCAACCTACAAAGCATGAAAGCACTGTAGTTACAGAAAAAAAAAATGTAAGTATTGTAAACTTTGATAAATTAACTACAAAGACTTCTGTTTTGCCAAAATCATGAATAAATATGAAAATCCTAATAGAAGCACTTAGAAATAATGGCTTAAATACAACAAAAATATTTTTGAAGTTTATTTATATTGAGAGAGATCGAGAAAGAGCAAGTGTGCAAGTGGGGAGAGGGAGAGAAAGAGAGGACAGAGAATCCCAAGCAGGCTCCATGCTGTCAGCAGAGTCAGATGCAGGGCTCAAACTCATGTACCGAACCGTGAGATCATGACTGGAGCAAAATCAAGGGTCAGATTGCTTACCCAGACTGAGCCACCCAGGCGCCCCAACAAAAATAGTTTTTTCTGTTAAAAATTTTTTAAAAATGTTTATTTATTTTTGAGAGAGAGAGAGACAGAACATGAGCAGGGGAGGGGCAGAGAACTAGGGAGACAGAATCCGAAGCAGGCTCCAGGCTCTGAACTGTCAGTACAGGGCCCAAAGTGGGGCTCAAACTCATAAATGTGAGATCATGACCTGAGCTAAAGTCGGATACTTAACCGACTTAACCTTAAACCTAGGGGTCAAGGGAGGCAAGAGTGTTAAACAACTGATAAAATGAACTACACTTTATTAACACCAAATCACCTTTTGAAGGATTCTTAATGTTTATTTTTGAGAGAGGGAGAGAGACAGAGCACAAGTGGGGGAGGGGCAGAGAGAGAGGGAGACACAGAATCCGAAGCAGGCTTCAGGCTCTGAGCTGTTAGCACAGAGCTCGACACGGGGATCAAACTCATGAACTGCGAGATCATGACCTAAACTGATGTCAGATGCTTAACCAACTGAGCCACCCAAGCGCCCCGACACCAAATGATCTGTATAACCAAAACATCGTCATTAGAAGTGAAAACCCCAGAGACATAAAAATGCATTCCATGATTCCAAAAGCAAATCTAAAGTCATTTAACACAAAATGTTACACTAAAAAAGTGTACACATGCAACACATATGCATGCATATATACACATATTCTTTGATATTTTATATACTTATATATATATTTATATATCTCAATCAGCAAGTCTTGAAGGTAAAGGGAGATCCTGTGGAGACAAACTTTTCCCAAAGTGGAAACAGATTCCAAGTTGTAGATAAAAACTGGAGACTGAAATGTGCCTCAGACTTCAGCAACCAGTAGTGAGCCTCAAGGACTTCCTTCTCAAAGTAGCAAGGGGGCAATTGGGAGGGGCAGGGCAGGCAGGGGTACAACTCCCCAATAATTTGGTCCTTTCCCTCCACTCATCATTCAAGACTATTCATTCTCTCTTATAAGTAAGTACAGCATGATTTAAGAGTCCCCATTTCTGAAGTGCCTGAGTGGCTTGGTTGGTTAAGTGTCCAACTCTTGATTTTGGTTCAGGTCATTATCTCATGGTTTGGGAGTTTGTGGAACCTACTTGGGATTCTGTCTCTGCCTCTCCGTCTCTCTCAAACTTAAAAAAAAAAAAAAAAAAGAGTCCCCAATTTTTTTTTTAAACTCCCAGACTTTCTCTACTTGCCTTAACTATCATTGGCAAAAGATAAAATTTTTCATTTCACAGTTAAAAAATAAATGCTAAATTTAAATGGCCCAGAGAGAGAAAACACTTACTAAATTCCATTCATTTAATAGATACGAAAGTACTTAAGAAACTAAAACTTTCCATATAAAACAAGTTGGTAATAAAGAATAACCATCAAGGCAGACCCTTTTGTTTTGTTTTGCAAAGGAAGGATATAAGCAGGGAAAGGCAGGAAATTAACAATGTATATTTGAATCACACAATATAGCTTAAAAAATGACCTCTAAATATTCTCTCATTTAATTCTCCACAATCTAAAGTCTTTGCTTAAACTATATCCAGATTAAGGTAATGTGTTTCTATTAGTCAAGATGAACCAAAGACAACTGAATGATTACACTGCCCTTGAACTATACAATATATACCTGTTTCACATAATTCACATTGGACTTTTTTAAATTTTTTAACGTATAGCTCTGATATTCCTCAGCTCAAAAGATTTCAGAATAAAATTTAAACTCATAACCAGACTAAGAGTACATCTTCCTAGGAGGTTATCTTACTTGTAGCTATGGAGGGGAAAGCGGCTTTGAATAGTGTACTTTCAAAAGCATATATTTAAAAAAAATCAGAACTTCTGCCTTTTTATATGGTCCAAGTTTGTGTATCTTCATGAAATATGTGTAGTGAATGCCTGGTAAGGAATCCAGTCATATAGCACTGCAGTCCTATCATAATGAATAGAATTCAGTATTGCGTGAAAAATATGTTACTACCATTGGCCATAACTGCTAGTCCAGCAGTGGTGTCCTGGGTTTAGGGAGGCCTACATGGCTAATTTTTTAAGAACATACTAATGACCTTATGCCATATTTTTTCTTAATTTTTAATTACACAACACATCATTGGTTCACAAAAACAGATTTACCTTGATGCTGTAATGTTTTCAAATGGTATGTTAGGTCAACCAAAGACTAGATTTTATGCATCATGAATCTCTGACTGTAATAATTTTAAGCTGTAAACACAAATCAATGGTTAAAATAAAAAATCTTTCATATAAATATGAAACCAGCGAAAACAGAGAAGATATTAATAACAGCCTGAAATCAAGGAATCAGTCTGAGATAACCAGGTGGAGTTGTTCTGCAGACAGCTCAAGTCTAGAGACCAGAAATTTAAGGACTTTTTGGTATATAGATAGATGGTAGGTTAATGAAGGTACAGACATGGAGAAAATTTCCCTCCAAAATTACACAGTGAAAAGGATGGCCAATATTGAACTCTAAAAAATATTTTATGCCGAGTAGTTGATGAGAGAGTGGAGTGTGGTGATAGAAGGCAGTGGAATGGAGAGTTAAGGATTCAAATGAAAGGTCAAGCAAGTTGGGGAGTGAAAAACAGTCATTGTGTTTAACAACAAGGAGCTCAGTGACATGGAATTATTTCTTTGTAATACGATTTAGTATCTATTATGGCATATTGCCCCCTCGCAATTTTAAAAAAAGGTTTTTTTCCTCTGCCTTTTCTTTGAAAGTCTTATGAATTTAGGATAACTCTATACGGTTTCTAAAAATCATAAAATTCTGATAATTTGGCTGGATTTTTTACTGTCTATAAATTTGTTGAGGAGATATTTTTTATCATAATTAGTCTTCTCTTTCAGAAACCTAGTCTATTTCTCTGTGTATTAATCATGAAAATTTCAATCCCCTAACTAACTTCTGTAAATTTACAAAATAAAGTATCAGACAGCTATCATTATCATACAGGCATACTCCCTTGAAATCAAGGGTTGTGCTAGACATGAAATCTACATTCCCTACAATGTATCTGTTTTATGAAAGCCGACTACCTACAATTCAATTTTAAAACTGTAAGGGGCTGAGAGAGATAAGAGGGAGTTTTGGGGGGAGTTGAAACTGTTCTATTATCTTGTGATGGTGGTTCCACATCTGTATGTATTCATCAGAAGTCACAGGCCTGTACCCCAAAAGGGTGAGTTTTACTCTATGTTAATTATACCTTAATTTTAAATTTCTAAAACAATTATAGTGGGTACCTTTGATTCTAATGTTAAATACAGACTTATTTTTATAGAGGTGCAAATATGCCTATACCTGTATCTCTTTTGTAGGAAAACTCAGACTGACACATACACAAAGTCATAATTTCACAGAAATTAAAATATCAACTCAATGTATACCAGGAAAAGCATACAAGAATATTCACGGAGGGGCACCTGGGTGGCTCAGTCGGTTAAGCGTCCAACTTCGGCTCAGGTCATGATCTCACGGTTCATGGGTTCGAGCTCCGCGTCAGGCTCTGTGAGACAGCTAGCTCAGAGCCTGGAGCCTGCTTCGGATTCTGTATCTCCCTCTCTCTCTGACCCTCCCCTGCTCATGCTCGCTCTCTCGCTCTCAGAAATAAATTAAAAAATAAAAAAGAATATTCACGGCAACACTGCTTGTGAGAACAGTAAAAACTGGAAACTACTGGAAATGTTGATCAAAAAGAGAGGGAATAAACTACAGCATATTCATATAAATGAAACACTAAAAGGAAAGTGAATCAACTACATGGCCACATGCATCATATCATATAAAGTATGATACCATTTATATTAAGTTCACAAACTAAACAGTATAGTGATACTGTCTGAAGGATACTGGATGTGGTAAAACCACACAGAGAAGCAAAGGGGTACTAAACACAAATTTCAGAGTTTTACCCAAGGCACGGATATATGGAAGGTCATATAAAGACTTCAAAAGTATTGTTAATGGCTGACTTCTGAAGATGAATGGTGGTTTTTTCTAAACTATACATGTGTCTGCTTTATACATTATAACTTTTATATATGAAATTTTTCATAATTTTAAAAATTAAAAGAACCTGCAAAATTTGAAAGATTTTGACTAAAACAAGCAAGTAAAAGAGGAGAAAATACAAAAGTTTTTTTTTTTTTAATATTTTTATTTATTTCTAGGAGAGAGAGAGAGAGAAGAGAGACAGCGCGAGCAGGGGAGGGTCAGAGAGAGAGGAAGTCACAGACTGAAACAGGCTCCAGGCTCCGAGCTGGCAGTCAGCACAGAGCCCAACGCGGGGCTCGAACCCACAAACCGCAAGATCATGACCTAAGCGAAAGTCGGCCGCTTAACCGACTAAGCCACCCAGGCGCCCCGAAAATACAAAAGTTTTTAAGAAACAAGACAGTGACAAAACTGATAAAGAGTGGAGATGAATAACAAATATAGCCCAAAAACAGGATGAGATTTTTGTTCAGAGGACTGGTGGCTGGAAGCAAAGCCCCAGGGAATAGTGAACACTTCTATGTGCTCTATAACCATCCCACTTACTAGATACATACTCAATCCCCACGTATGGAGTGGGAAAAATCAACAGTTCTTTTTTACTCCTACACAAGGCTGAAGGGAAAATGATGTCTTCCAAAAAGAGACTAGCTAGTTTCAGCTAGGATAAGGATACTTCAAGAAAAAAAATGCAAGAAGTAGGTGAGTCTGTTTAAAATGGAGTGTTCCAAAGGAAAGGAAAAGTAGAAAAGGCTGGGAGGGAAGGAACTTGGGGGAAAGCCAAGAAAACATAACACATTAAAAGAATAACTCTGTGAGGGTAAGAAATGGGTAGATTTCTCCCTTTTTATGGAAACTACATTTTCTAAGGTAGAGAAAAACAAAACTGGAACAAGAAATCACACTCCGTTTTATCAGAATTAGTTGAAGGTATCTGACAGTATCTCAAAGGGGATGTGAGAAGGATTTACTTTGTTTTATGCAGAATAGTGGTAGGCCAAAAAATGAGCAGAGTTCTCTGGGAGCCAAGTACACTGAAGGCCTTGTTTTAAAGTTAGAAAAAAGTAAGATTTACATTTAGAGATATAAATAAAAATTTAACAATAATATCTTTCACCTTTCTGTAACACTCAAATGGAATCGACTTTTTGTTTTGTTTTTAAAACGTGTGTTTAAATTTACTGCATTTGCCAGTAACTCCTTGAGTTTAAAGTTAATACTGACTTAATGCCTGAAGACACAAAAGAGGTATGGAAAACAAAGAAAGTATCATATAACTACTTATTGGTGGCAGCAGTGAAGGTACTAAGTCAATTTCCTCCTTAGCTATACTCGTTTGCTATCAAGCTACTGCAGACCAACTGTATCAACAGCAGTAGTCAATAAGCTGTTTAATTCAAATACAGATCTATGTCTCTTTAACATATGCTACACGATGTTTACAGAAATACTTGTTGATTTCTAAAGGTGGTATGCTATAGTAGACAAAAAATAACAAAAGGTGGGTTTGAGTATCTGCTCTGCCAATAACTATGTAATGGGGCATCTCAAGAGTTTTTTCTGAGCCTATTTCTTCATGTAGAAAATCATCTGTGACTGGTTTGTTGTTAGGAGGATTAAAAACAAAGGAGACAATACATGCGAAGCAGAGAACCTGGCACAAATTCCAAGGAATATCAGAATGCAGAGCCTTGGATCACCTACAAAGCTGTTCACAGAAATTTCACATCTCCAATTTAATGTATCACAAACATCTCTCTTCCCGAACTAGTCCTAAGCTCCAACCTACCACTCCCACACAAAAAGAGAATTAGCTGGCTCTATACAAAAATCCAAGCTTTGATTAGCAACTCGTACTACCTCAGATTTATATACACATAAACAAATAACACACCTTGGCCCACAACCCAGAAGTGCAGAAGCAATTCTATGACTAGTTTCCTTTTGGTAATAGTAATACTGACTTCCATTACTAAAACATGCTTCGCTGGGAGTAATGGGTTGTAAATTTAGAAAGTAGCCAGTAATTTATTTGAGCACACCCTAGCAATCTTGTCAATAAACTAATGATAGTCCTTGCCTTAATTTATTATTTTACATATAACAAAAATTTTAATCACATTTTACCTGGAGGTATCAAAAGTGATAGAAAGTTTAAGTAAACATGTTTCTTTCTGAAATCTACATCACTATCAAACTCTAGGCACTAAAGCAAATAAGTAGCAATGGCTTTAAAAAATATCTTGCATGCTTCCATTTTTCCATTCCTACACAATTTCACAGTAGAAGTAGTATCTTTTACTTTCATAAAGAATGTGGCCTATTAGGGCAAGTGATTGAGACCAAAAGATTAAAAAAAAAAAAAAAGAATATTAAGTGGTCAAACAATAAACAGCAGCTCAAGAGAAGACAAACATTCTTCAGAAAAGCGGGCTACGTTATATTGAAGAAGGCCTCCAAGAAGAATACTTATTCTCACATACAATAGAAAATAAGAAGAAGATGTTGAGAATTCTGTTTCAAGCCTTCCTAGAAACAACCTAAAATGTATTGGTGACTTTCAGCCCTATGGAGGGAAAGGGTAAATATATAAGAACCTGGAAGAAAGCTTTGAAGTGAGCATCCTCTTGAACGGTAGTATTCTGATCACTTGGGAGGAGAGGGAACAGGCTCGGAAGTCTCACCCTTTCACAAATCACCTTGTTAGGATGGCCAGGTAGAGGTCCTGAATTGGCCCCGGGAGATATCTGGGAAAAAGAGGGAGAAGAAAAGGATAGTTCATGGCTAGCCGCACCAATGTGGAGAATCACGTCTATGAAGGTCAGTCTGGGTTTTCTAGGAATTTGTGTTAGCAGAGATTGGAAATAAATTAAAAATTAATCTTAAACATCAAAACAAATATAAGGATGGCAAAGGTTGCCTCTGGCAATGGATCTCTTAAAACTTTTTTAAAAGGCAAAACAGCACTGTTCAAAACTGCAAAGTCTTTCCTATGCTTCCCATATAACACCTATTAATATCTTTTCTCTAGGTATTAATTCTAAAACCCTAAAAACCTAAACCATGAAGATAAGACTTCATGTTAAGAAAAACTGACATAAAAGCATATAAAGTATAGAAAGATTTGTGTCCATCTGGGCTATTTTTCATTCTATTTTTTAAATTAACCTCTTATATCATCATGCAAAGAAGATGAGAGATTTCAGAATATTTGGTAGCAAAACTTCTATAGTGACCATAGGTATAAAAAAGAAGAGTGTGCTAACATCTCAGCTCTATTCAACACACACCTAGCAACCTTCTTAAGAATAAAGGATATGATCATAAGCCCCAAAGCAAATGAGTGCATGTTTTAAAGACTGGCCCTTCAACTCATATGTAAATATACTCAAATCTGTAACATTTTAAACCATGGACATCATGAGCGTCACTTGTTCCACTGTGCTGTGGAGTGAACTACCTTTGGGAGTTCAGGTTTGTGAAAGCTCCTTATCCCTACACTGAAGACCATGTGCTTCAAACCATGTGTCTGGTTTTCAGAGTTTCATAGCCTCATTCATTCCCTTACATATAAATGTCTATTCTGTGACAGGCACTTAACCAAGAAGATATGCATGATTTCCTACCTTCAGAAAGTATATGCTATAAAAAGGAAACAAGAGCAAATCACGGTACAATATAGAGTATCATCTTCTATGATGGGCTAGGCACTGGGTGCTACAGAGAGGTAACTGGCAAAAGATAGCAGTGTTGTCAAGACACTGCAGAATGTTCAATATGGCTAGCCAGTACAGAAGTAACCAGAGAGGAAGGCAGAGAGAGTATGAAGTAGCATGCTAATTGTATTAAGAAGACTTCTCCCATCCAAGTAGTAACCAGGCCAGACCCTGCTTAGCTGCCGAAATCAGATGAGATCGGGCACGTTCAGGGTGGTATGGCCATAGACTGTATTAAGAACACTTCTATAATAACCTTCCTTAACCTATTTATTATTTCTAGTCTGCTATGAGCCTGGTAAACAGATAACCAGGCCTGTTCGTAAGACTGAAAACATTCCAAACACCTTCCTAGGAGTGAGAGCATATCACTTGAGGGCAGTAACTTCACAATTTACTACTACTACTACTACTACTACTACAACAACAACAACAACACAGAATGCCTGTGATGACAACAACACAGAATGCCTGTGACATGAGATAAAGTTGGTTTCTGCACCATTAACAAAAATGCGTCAATATTCTTTACCACTATAATGAGGCAAGAAGTGATGAATCAAGGAGTATTTATTATTGCCTCCTGCAAGCCAAGAATTGTTAGGAAAGAAGATAAAGCACGGATAACTTATTCCAGTTAAAAAAAAAAAAAGATGCAAAACAGCCAACCATAGGATAATGTTTTAAATGCCATAATACAGACAAAAATTAGAAGAGGAGGGAGCCCTGAGTTTATCCGAAGACATATAATAGATTTCATAGAAAGAAGTGTATTTCACATTCCTGACTCCTCAATCTAAGAATTTCACCACTTTAAAGCCATTCGCTTCTCAAAACAGTCTGTTTCTTTAAGTTTCATATTCTTTTTGCAATCTTCTTAAGCTTATAATTTGCAAGGTACCTTTGAAGAGTGTTTTAATAAGCTCACTTGCCTTCGACTGTCATAGGTAAAGCAGTCTACATGAGTAGCACTCTTACAGACTGCTACTACAAGTAGCTAGCTTAGTCAACAGAAATCAGAGGGTCAGGTTTCCTCTCCTTAATTCTTTGTTCCTTTGAAAACTTAAGATTTCAGTCCTACTGAAGTAAAAAACAAATCAAACAAAAAACTAGCAAACCTTGCCCATGTGACCACAAATTAATGATTTTCAAGCATATTCCTCTCCTACCCACAACAATTTCCTTTGGTCAGAAGCTCCACTGGTCTATCAAGAGGGAGAACAAACAATATAATGGAGTAAAGGTATATTCAAATGCTGTGGTTACTAAAGACCCAGGACAAAATGTTAAGATGGGCTTGAAACCAGGTGCACTCACTGGGTAAGATAAAATCACATATAATTATTTTGTATGTTCATGTGAGGCAGAATTCTAGAAGGCCTCAAGATTCCCACCTCTGGTATACATCTCCCATATAATCCACTCCTCCATGGTGTGTAGGCAGGACTGTAGAGTGGATTTCATTTCCATGGTTAGCTTAAACTATATAACCTAATGATATGAACCCCTTCACAGAAGTGAAGGGATTTTCAGTGAATTAAGATCCCAAGTCAGTTGATTTTAAGTTAATCAAGGCAGTCCCGTTAGAGAAAACTCTTAAAAAAGCAACCGACCCTTCCTAAAGAGATTCTCCTCCCAACTCTGCCGACAACTGCTATGTTGTCAGAAGGCATATGACGAGGGCCATGTGGTAGACAGGAGGGTACCTCTAGGAGCTGGGTTCACCAGTTGATTGCTAACAAGAAAATGCCATATTGAACCAACAGCCACTGAGCTTGGAAGAGGACATCAAACCTCTGATGACATCATGGAACTAGTCAAGTAAGACTCTGCACAGAGGGCCCTGCAGCTAACCCATGATTTCTGACCCATGTACCCCATGAGATAATAGATTTGTGTTTTAAACTACTGAATGTGAGGTAATTTGTAACATACAATTGAAAACTAAGATGACATATTTGTATCAAACAGAAATTGTAGCACACCTTAAGTTTCTTCTCCAGAATTTAACTGTACTAATTTGATGAAAGATACAAATTAAGACATTTTTATCTAAGCAATATAGCAGTTTTTAAAACCTCAACCTGGTAATAGCTAACTTCATGCTAGGAACTAAACTGGGCTCTCTGATCTTCACACACTGCAAGTTAGGGTTAACTGACTTGCTTTAAGTCACATATTTCATAAATACCAGAGCCATAATTTGAAGCTAAGTCTATCTGGCTCTGAAGTTCATGTTCAACCCACTAAAACACTTCATAGTTTAAGGATCTTATAAGTAACATTTTCTTTGTAATCTAATTGAATTAGCAAATAACTATTCCATAAAGTCTATTTAAAGTTATTTTAAGTATTCAAAAAGTAAATGTTTCCTTGCAAACTCTCTCTGACTAACTTTACACTACTTCCCTACCTTTTCCTCAGTTGAAATTACTTATGGTGTACTGTATCTAGAAGCTGATACAATTCTATTTTTCTCCAATCTGGCAACTGTTGAACATTATAAAGATACAGTAACTTCGGTCTTCTCTCAGGATGCAACCCATGTTTTAAAAAGTCCTGCCAAGAAAACATTGCAACTCCCTATACTTCTCATCTTTAATGTTTATTTACATGTAACTATATAACTAAATTTACCCAGCATAACTGAGAAAAGTACCTGTTTCACAAGCCTAAGTTACACAAAGCAGTTTAACCTTTTAAGCACCAATACAATATGATTTTAGGCCATCTTCTCTTTAATATGGCCTTTCGTTGTGTGATAAACCATAATATAACCCACTATTTAACATGTGTCTTGAAGAGTGTGATTATCAGTTATCATGCTAAAAATAACATAGGACTTAGGTCCAGATGTTGTCCCTTAACTTGCTTCCTCCAAAATCGATTCTGATGACAGCTTCCTTCTTCATTCATTCACATTTTTCTTATAAAGGTGTGGTAGAGGATATGCAGGTACATGACTTCTAGGTCAGCATTAAAATAATCTACTTTCTTCAAAATAAATTGGCGCAAAATAAATTGTCCCTTCAAAGGCCCAAATATTCTCCAAAACAGCCACATTACTCTCCAGGGAAAAAAAAAACAAAAACAAAAAAAACCTGTTCACTGTTACTAACAGCATACCAACTGGTCAAAAGCACTCAAATCACAACCTAATAGAAGGGGGAAAACCAAACCAAACCAAACGATAAAAAGTCAAGTGCTTATTGTTGACCCCACCAAGTCTTTTACTTCTTCCTCAAAGTGCAAGACTGGGTACTAAAAAATGAAAAGGTCAAATCTAAATGATCTAAAAATACACATATTCTCACTGCTTCCATGATGGCAAATGTTAATCTCCTGGAAAGTAATCAGGTAGACCTTACCAACTATTTGAACAATTTGAATCAGTAATCTTTCAACTGACAAATTCCCAGGTTATAATCTAAAACATGGGAATACCCCCAAATATGGGAGAACCCACATGCACACATATGTTCATCACAGTACAGCAACAATTTAAAAGGAAACTAGAAGTAACCTAAATGTTTAACAAGTATTTGCTAAATAAAATAAAATAATGGTCTATATATTTGCTGGCCTATGTATTTGCTGGTCTATTACGCAGACTTAAACCATTCAAGGACTGGTACTACCTACTGATGGAGGCTCACTGCTGTTTAGCACTGAGGCAATTTTTTTTTCAATGTTTGTAGTGTGTGTGTGTGTGTGTGTGTGTGTGTGTGTGTGTGACATAGAGAGAGAGAGAGAGCGCGTGCGAGCTCACCCACAAGCATGTGCATGAGCAGGGCACGAGTGGCAAAGAGAGAGGCAGAAAAAAATCCCAAGCAGGCTTCACACTGTGTCAGTGCAAAGTCTGACTCTGGGCTCGATCTCACAGCTGTGAGATCATGACCAGAGCAGAAATGGAGTTGAACACTTAACTGACTGAGCCACCCAGGTACCCCTGGGGCAATCATGTTTTAAAACTATTATTTTTATTCTTGAGTTAAGGCAAACAACAAACTGGGTTCATGTCTTTCTGGGAGCACAAGAGCACCAGGTTTAGTGAAAATAGCTGAAAAGCTCCACCATTCTTTCTCTACCCCCACCGTCTCATAAATTACTCATTTGGAAGAGGGTGGCTGTACATACAACTAAGGAGGTCTCTAAGCATTACATCTTTTGAGAAGGTAGACATAAAGATTAGGGAAAAAGTTACTTTTTTTTGAGTTACACATTATTTTAATAAAAGTTCTTCTCTGGAGTGTCTGGTGTCTGTCAGTTAAGCATGTGACTCTTGGTTTCGGCTCAGGTTATGATCTCACAGTTCTTAAGTTCGAGCCCTGCATCAGGCTCCGTGATGATAGTGCAGAATCTGCTTGGGATATTCTCTCCCTCTCTCTCTTCCCTTCCCTACTCACATGCATGTGCGATCTCTCTAAATAAATAAACAAAGAAAAAAAAATCCCTTTCTTTTCCTTCTACATCCAGATTTGCCTGCCCAAGGATTATTCTCCTAGCAACAGAATACATCTAAAATAACTTTATTTAGGTTAGTAACCTCTTAGCATACTGTTCTAACGTGGCTCTTCAAGATTTTTTTTTTAAAGTTTATTTATTTTTGAAAGAGAGAGAGAAAGAGCATGAGTGGGGGGGTGGAGCAGGGAGAGGAAGACACAGAATCTGAAGCAGGCTCCAGGCTCTGAGCTGTCAGCAGAGAACCCAACACAGGACTCGAACTCACGAACTGCGAAATCATGACCTGAACCGAAGTCAGCACTCAGCCGACTGAGCCATCCAGGTGCCTCAAGATTTCTAAGAACTACACAGATTTGGAAAGTATCTGGACCATGACCAGTTCAAATCAATACAAAACATATATATATGTATATGTAAATACATAACTCTTTGAAAAGACAAAGTGTGAATAGGATCATTAAAATTCTTATTAAATAAAATTCATAATTAATTCAAATATTTATAGCAGGCCTACTATGTGCTAGATACTGTGAATACATGAGGAAAAATTATTCTCACTCTCAAAAGTTCAGTCTAGTGAGAGGCAATTCAAGAGGAACTAAATAAATAGAGCCCCTCTAACCTAGAGTGAGAAGGTGCTGAAATCCTTAAAAAGGAACATGAAAACATATGAGATGTGGGGGAAAATGAGACCATGTAGATGGTCCCCTTCCTCTTTTTGCTGATATTCTCACTTGTTAATTTACTATATAGAGTTAAAGCATTTGCTTGATCTCCTCCAGACAGGCAGTCACTTCAAGAACTTAACATGTGCTGAATGAATGAACTAGACCAAAACTACATCCAAATTTGTTTACAATCTGTACACTCTCTCCAGAGAAAAATAAAGCAAGCTATGTATGAGTTAACCAAAGTAAAAGAGAAGTAAAAACACAGGTCTGATATATGTGGTGAAAAGGAAAATAACCAAAACTATTAAATAGCCCCAGACACTACACAAATCAGCAAAGTGAATTACAAAACGGGGACAGCACAAACAGAGAAATAGATGAAACAGCCTGGAAGTAGAAGACAAAATTAATCCTGACCAATAACCTTTCCACACAGATCAATCGTTTGAGATTTTTATCTGAGGATTTCTCACATACTTCCCACCCACAACCCTGAAATAAAGTAAAAATGAGCACAAATATAGAGTCTGGTGATGTAACTAAAAGGTTCATCCAAAGCCGTGGGCACAGAGACAATAGACCTACACTCCACATTATGATGCTAATAGATTCAGTTATGTCTAACTATGCCATCTTACGTCCGTCCACCTTCCTTAAATGTCAGGTCACTCTAGTAAAGAAAATTCTCAACGTTTACTCAGATGAATACTTGCAACCTTAGTTCAGCTATAAAAACAGGATGAATATATAAACCTCGACAAGTACAGAAACAGAAACTACCTTCTAGAATCACAGAAAGGAACAACAGCCATCGTTTAATTCCAACTTTCATATTTTACAGATGAGGCCCTGGGGCCCACATGGCCAGTTTATGGCAAAATTTATTTAACTATAGACTCTAAAGGCTACCCAGTCTCTCAGAGATAAATCTTACTGAAAATTATAGAAATCAGCTTAAAACTGAACTCATGAAATGAACTAATTTAAGGTTTAGCATGGTTTCAAAATGTGAAACATATGATGCCAAAAAGTTTACAAACTAGCAAGAAGTGGAGTAAGGAGAGTATGTGAAGAGATACAATTCTCATTTAAAAATCCAGTTAGTAATTTCATATTGAGATTGCAAGTATGTCCCAACTTCACTTTATAAATATATACAATGTATAACGTATATATTATATGGTCTTGTATTGTTACTTCTAAATAAGTCCCATTTATTCGTATGGACCATGTTCTTCGAAGACAGAAACAAGTTTACTTTGATTCCTACTGTCCTTAGATTTTTATTAAGTTCTGGTTACACAAAAACTGAGAACGGATTTTTTAAAAATCTGAGCCAAGTCACCAGGGCTGCTTCCTATTTAAAGGAACTGAAGTATTAACAATAGTACCTGTAATCAAGGCCAAACAGGATCCCCAAAGGCTTGCAATTCTAAAGTAACAAATCGATTGTGTAGAAGTTGCATACACTTAAATTTTCAAAGTGTGCCGCATAAGAGAAGGCAATTCATATGATGCCAGCAATGACATACACTGAAGTGTTCATTTCTATCTATGGTGAATTAGCATACCCAACTTTCGTGGCACAAAGAAAAAGCTATGTCTCTCACAAGTCCTACGCACGGTAACAAAAACTTTTATTTTCTCTGGCGCTCGATAATTTGGAAAATTCCTGGTTCAAAACCAACCTCTCTCATTCTTCAGCCCTGAAAGGAAGAACTTCCATCCCCTGAGAACAAAACGCAGCCTGTCCAGAAACCCGCAGCGGCAGAAGGACGCGAAAGGACCCTTCCGAACGGGTTCCGCGTTCTCCTGGGTGACATCATTTCACCTGCGCCTCGGCAAAACGGGAGGGAGCGAGGGAGCGAGAGAGGCCATCTGCCAGCCGGCGGCGGGCCGGCGCTCCCGTTGGCTGCACCCACACCTTCTCGCCGCCGCCGCGGGAACAAAGAGCGCTGGGCGGCACGACCGCGCCCGCCAAGCACCGGGCAACCACACCTCCTCCTGGCTGCCGGGAGCGGCCCCGCAGGCTCCCTACGGCCTGCGGCTCGAGCCCGGCCCGCCCTCACGCGGGAACCAACGGGCGGGCGGCCAGTACCTGCGAGGGGAGGCTCCGCCCTGCGGGGCTGCTCCCGCGGCTCCGCGCTGGGCCGCCGCCTCCTATTGTGACCGCTCGCCCAGCCAGCGGCCACCTCGCCAGCTCCGCCGTCCCCGGGCCTCCTCACCCCCGGAACCCGGGATCCGACCGAGGCGCTGTCACGGCGCTTCCTTCCTCCCGGCACCATCACACGCGCCGCGCCAGGAAACAGCTGCACGCTCAGAGCTGACAAGAGTCGGCTAACGCCTCGGGGGCTCCATCCTCTCGGCCCCGGGGCCCTAACTGCCGGGGCCGCGGCACCGTCCCGCCCGCCGCACCCCGCCTCGGTGCTCACGAACACGGCGTGCCGCGCGCCGGCGCACTACCCTCCGCTGCGCGCGCAGGCGACGCCCCTCACCGCCAGGCCGCAGGATGCGCGAGCACGCGGCACTCCCACTTCTCCGGCTTGGATCACCGCCCTCCTCTCCACCCAGCCGCCTTACAGAAACGAACCTAGCGAGCCTAAAGCGCGAAACCGCCAGTCGCTCCGCCCCTTGCCCCTAGGCTCGGCTCCGCGCGCCGAGCCCCCTTTGTTTCCACCCCGAGGGGGAGGGGGCGGGGCGGCACTGCGCGCGTCCGGGCGCGCCACTGGGACTAGTTCCGGCAACAGAGCCCGTGGCACAGCGCCGCTACGCAGCCCCGCCCAGCCCGCCCCTCTAGCCGCGCGCTCAGCAAGGCCCCAGCCACCGAACCGATTCTGGGGCCGGCCCCGTCTCCCAATTTGTATACATCTTCTCACCCTACAGTATGGCTGCTGGTCCGTGCCTCCTCCCTCCTCCAGAACTGAGCAATCAAACAGTAACTAACCTCACTCAATTCGTAACATGTTTTCGTGTGACCTGAGAAGTGGAATTTTTATTGATGTAAAAGGAGGTGATTAGACGAAGGTATCTCACAAAGAAGCAAGCAGGTTGGAACCTTTAAATCTGACGGTTATTCAAAGGGTGCTAAGGATGGTAAATGAGAGAGGTACAAAGACCACAGCCGGTATGGTGCTTGTCCTGATCACCTTCAAGATCTAAAAGGGAAGACAGATACTTCATGAAAGTACAATAAATCCAAGAAAAAGGCAGTTAAGTAGTATTGGGAGGTAAGGAGGGCTGTCAAGGGGACATTATGCAAGAAGTAGGCTTCAAGCAGCTGGGAATGAGACGATGTCTTCAAGCATCGTGATCACATTTCAGGGTAGTCCAATCACCAAAATAATAATAATAATAATAATAATCCAGGTTCTAGTTCTTCTCGCATTACCTTACACCAGCTCCTTCCTGCTTTGGGCCTCAGCTGCCTCCAGTAGAAAATTAAGGAATTAGACTAAAATGATGTTCCAGGATTCTCTGAACTTCCACATATGATTAACACTATATGGCAATTATCTGTGTACCTTTGTCTCCCATGTCTGACTGAGCACTGGCTCTGTAACCCCTGTGGTCCAAACCTACAGCCTGAAACACAACAGCAAGTGCTTAGCAACTGTGAATCAAAGTTCCAGCAATAAATTACAGGCGTTTACAATTTCTGGACAAAGAGAAGCTAGAATGCTACAACAGGCTCCAATAAACAAATCCCCTCCCCCAGAGCCATACCCTCATTATGCAGTCCTGTTATCTAGCTGCGCCTTCCTAACACTCTCAGTCTTCCAAAGCAGGCAGTTTGGAGATGATTAAATCCAAACCATAAAGTTGTTTGGGGTTTTTTGTTATTTTTTTCTTCATTTCATAACAGAGTCATAAATCCCATCCACACCTTTAGATGCATCCAATGTAATCTGTTCCTAACTTGCGGAGTCGCTCACAACTCCCAATCTACTGCTGTAGACTCATCTAGCATTACCTCAGCAGAGCCTCAGCCGCACAAGCTTCCTTACATAACCCAGACCACTCCTGAAACCACTTTTCTTGTAAACTTGGATACTGGCTATGTGATGATAGGAGGAAAGAAAGAAAATGGGAAAGTGAAGTGAAATTACCATTTGAGAGCTCTCTGATCTTAAGAGCCAGATTCCTCAAGTGCTGAATTTTCAGCAGCTGAAAATCTATTACAGTCCTCCAGGGTTCCCACTCTTTAAGCCCATGTGAATCCCCCTGGACCTCAGTCAATCCTTTGTGAGGCAAACTCCACAAGAAACTTTCTCATATGGTTTGGATCTTAGCTACCTGGGCTCCTAGGGCTTAACCCAAGAAATATGCCTTGATGTAAACAATAATCCCACAACTCAAGGTTAGGTAGTTTGAAATTTGTACTGTAATTTCTTCTCTAATTTTCCTCACCAGAAAATCTAGTATCTTTCTAATAAACACCCAATCAGTAGGATAGGCTTTAACCTGGCCACTTTTGACCTCCTAATGTGGCAGGTGGTAAATTATAAGAGAGCAACTGCTAAACCCCAGTCTACCTAAAATTTTATTTGGTGTCTGTTCAACAAGGTACAAGGCCCTGTTGGAGGGGTGTCCAATGACAACTTTCTGTGATAGAAATGGTCAATATCTGCACCATCCAAAAGAAGGCCACATGTGGCTACCAAACACTCTAAATGAGGCTAGTGTATCTAATGAATTGACTGGAATCAGTTTAAATAGCCACATGTGGCTAGGGATAGCACAGCACTTGTAGGCAAAGTAATTGATTGTGGCAAGAACTTTTTGAGACTTCTAACTCCAAGACTGCTCTTTAAAATCAATTTTTACAACAAGAAAAAAACTAAATGACTGCTAAAAACTTCTTCCTGAGGTATCCAAGTAATTTAAGTCCCCTCACGTTTAAAATAAAACTATACTGAGGCTCAGTTGGTTAAGTGTCCGACTTCAGCTTGGGTCATGATCTCACGGTTCATGGGTTCGAGGCCCCAGTCGGGCTCTGTGCTGACAGCTCAGAACCTGGAGCCTGCTTTGGATTCTGTGTCTCCCTCTCTCTCTCTGCCCCTCCCCTGCTCATGCTGTCTCTGTCTCTCAAAAATAAACATTGAAAAAACAGGGGCGCCTGGGTGGCTTAGTCGGTTAAGCGTCCGACTTTCGCTTATGTCATGATCTTGCGGTTCGTGGGTTCGAGCCCCGCGTCGGGCTCTGTGCTGACTGCCAGCTCGGAGCCTGGAGCCTGTTTCAGTCTGTGACTCCCTCTCTCTCTGACCCTCCCCTGCTCACGCTGTCTCTCTCTCTCTCCTAGAAATAAATAAAAATATTTAAGAATATATTTAAAAAAAGAAAAATAAATTTTTATCAATAATGCTTTACATTTCTGTACAAGTCTTACATATTTTTGTTCTTTGGTTTATTCCAGGTTTTATATATAATTACTAATTCTAAAAATATATTATATAATTACATAGCTATAATATATAATTAAATATAATTAATAGTTCTAATAGTTTAGCATTATCTTTCTGAGTTTTCTATATATATAATCCTGTTGGCAGAAAATAATGACCATTCAATTTCTTTTTTTCCAATACAGTTTTCCTTTTGTCTCGTCTTACTGCACTGGCTAGGACCTCTAGTACAGTGCTAAATAGAAACAATGAGAACAGGGGCGCCTGGGTGCCTCAGTCAGTTAAGTGTCTTACTTCAGCCCAGGTCATCATCTTGTGGTTCACGAGTTCGAGCCCCGTGTCAGGCTCTGTGGTGATAGCTCAGAGCATGGAGCCTTCTTTGGATTCTGTGTCTCCCTCTCTCTCTGCCCCTCCCCTGTTCTCTCGCTCTCTCTCAACAAAACAAAACAAAATAAAACAAAACAATGAGAACAGGCATTTTTTCTTATTCCCAAACTGGGAAACTTCCAACATTTCACCACTAAGTATGATGTTTGTAGTAGGTTTTTTGCGGATCCCTTTAGCAATTGAAAAAGTCCGCTTTTATTTCTAAGTTGCTAAAAGTTTATCATAAAGGGATGTTTAATTTTATCAAAATTTCCTGCATCTATGAGGTAATCATATAATTTTTCTGTTCATATGTGAATTACATTGGGGTACCTGGGTGGCTCAGTCGGTTAAGCATCCGACTTAGGCTCAGGATGTGATCTTGCAATTTGTTAAGATTGAGCCCCACATCAGGCTCTGTGCTGACAGCTCAGAGCCTGGAGCGTGCTTCAAGATTCTGTGTCTCCCTTTCTCTCTGCCCCTCCCCTGATCACACTTTCTCTCTAAAAATAAACAAACATTAAAAAAATTTTTTTAATGTGAATTACAGTCACTGAATTTGTTTTGTTGTTGTTGTAAAGATACTTTTTTTTAAGCTTATTTACTTTGAAAGAGAGAGAGCTGGGGAGGGGCAGAGAGAGAGAGAGAGAGAGCAAGCAAGCAAGAGAATCCTAAAAGATTCCACACTGCCAGTATGGAGATGCAGGGCTCGAACTCATGAACCCCGGGATTGTGACCTGAGTCAAAATCTAGAGTCGGACACAACCCTACTGAGTCACCCAGGCTCCCTGACACTGACTGGTTTGGGATGTTAAACCAATTTTGCATTCCTAATAAAATCCTGTCTTATTTATTACCGTTATATTATATACTGTTGGATTTGTTTTGCTAACATGCTGATTAGGATTTTTACATCTGTGTTTCATTTTGTTTTGTTCTGAAAGGGGGGGGGGGAGAGAGAGAGAGAGAGAGAGAGCAAGAGCAGGGGAAGGGCAGAGAGAGAATCCCAAGCAGGCTCCACAAGCAGTGCAGACAGTGCAGAGCTGGATCCCATGACTGTGAGATCAGGAACAGAGCCAAAATCAAGAGTCAGATGCTTAACACACTAAGCCACCAGGCACCCCAACATCTGTGTTCTTGAGTGAGATTTGCTGTTATTTTCGATTTTTGTAATGTCCTCATCAAGTTTTGTTACACAAATTATGCTACCCTTAGAAATTAATCAGGCAGGCTGGGTGCCTCATGGTTAAGTGTCTCACTTTTGCTCAGGTCATGATCTCCTGGTTGGTGACTTGAAGCACTGGGCTCTCTGCTATCAGCACAGAGTCCATTTCAGATCCTCTGTCTCCCTTTCTCTCTGCCCCTCCCCTGCTCATTCTCTCTGTCAATAAAATAAGATAAATGAAATGAAATAATAAAATAAAACAAAACAAAATAGAAATTAATCAGGGATGTGGCGCCCGGGTGGCTCAGTCAGTTAAGTGCCCAACTCTGTATCTCAGCTCAGATCATGATCTCACAGTTCACAGGATTGAGCCCTGAGTTGGGCTCTGTGCTGGCAGCACTGGAGCCTGCTTGAGGTTCTTTCTCTCCCTCTCTCTCTCTCTGCCCTTTCCTGCATGCGTGCACACACACTCTCGCTCGCTCGCTCTCAAAATAATAAACAAATAAATAAACAAACAGAAACATTTAAAAAAATGAATCCGGTAATGTTTTCTCTTTCTTTACTCTGTAGAATAGTTTCTGTAAGACTGAGGTTATATATTGATTCTTTAAATGTTTGGTAGAATTTGCTGGTTAGCCAACTGAACTTGGAACTAAATTAGAGTTTCGGTCTTCCTTATTTTTTTTAAACATTTGATTTTTAAGTAATCTCTACTCAATCTCACAACCCTCAGATCAAGAGTCCTGCTCCACCAACTGAGCCGGCCAGGTGCCCCTGTCTTTTACTTTATTATTTTTTTTTAAGTTCATTGATTTTGAGAGAGAGAGACACACACACAGAGGGAGAGACAGAATGTGGGGGGGGCAGGGAGGGAAGGAGAGGGAGAGAGAGAGAGGGAGAGAGAGAGAGAGGGAGAGAGAGAGGGAGAGAGAGAATGAATCTCAAGCAGGCTCTGTGCTTGATCTCACAAACCGTTGAGGTCATGGCCTTTACTGAAATCAAGAGTTGGACACTTAACCAACTGAGCCAACCAGGCTCCCCTTTCCTTATTTTTTTACAAAGGAGAAACAATTATAATTTTGGGATACATGTGAGGAAGCTCTCATACTGAAACTCACAAACTGCTTCTAGAAATCTAACTTCTAATCTTGTGACTATGAAGGGTTCTACTGCTGGAAATACACTTTCTAGCACACTGCATAAACAATAAACATTAAATTATACAAAAGTGATAAGCAGTCTGCTGAATAGTAAATACAAAATTTCATTTGGTTCTCAGTTTTGCACTTCTAAGACATTACAGACCATCTAAACATAATGATTATCTGAAGGACCTTTATGTGAGAGCTGACTCTGAGGCTATAGTCTTTCCTGTTCCTTTAACACACTTCTATCACAATACCTTACAGTATTTACTAAATGCCTGTTTGTACCATTAAACTGTAAGCCCCGTGAGAGCAGGTCCCATTTCTCTTTTGCTTGTTATCACTGATGTCCATATTTGGAGAATGTTGGCTAGCAGAGAATACACAAAAAAGGAAGGAGAGGCATCTCTTATTTTAAGGTGTTCAAACGCATGATTCAAGAGCTGCAAATTAAAAATCACTTGTCCAGATGCTGAAGAACCCACTCACATAGAGAAAAAATACTGGAGGGGGAAAAAATGCCATCCACTTTTGGGACCTGCCAAAGAAGGTGTCAGGCAGAGAATGGCCTTCCTGTTGGGAGTCCATGACCTTTATAATGAAAAGGCAGTTTCCCACTGTTAACACTGTCAGGAATAGGGTTGTGCTGTCATCACATCCACTGCCAAGTCTCCTGACTGCAACCTCACTCCGACCCCACCCACTACTGCTGAATCCGTGGCCTCTATTCTGTGCTCTAACATAGCATTTATCATTCTGCTCTGCAAATATGTACTCACTCAAGTCTTTTGCATATTAGACAGTGAACTCCTTGAGGCCAACGACTGAGTCTCACTGATTCAGGCAGGGCTTCTACCACAGGGCAAGCACTCTCAATAGTTCAATTAATGATACATGATATTGCGTAACAGTGGTAATTCCAATGTTTTTCTCAACAGGCAAATTCCCAGGGAGAAATGAGACACAAAACCAGAATGGATAATGAAAAGAGAAGAAGGAGACTCCACAAAATTTCAAAATTTCCTAAAGCTAGCTCTGCTCATCTTCCTCCGTAAAAGCTTCCCTTCTTCCACCAAAACCAGCTGAAAGGACCTAGTAAGATGAAACTACATACTGGAAAGGTGTATTGGCCGAGCACTATAAAGGCTACACATTATCTATAACCATGACAAGATGTGATCTAATGCAAAACATCAGCCTAAGCACTTTCACCCACAAATGTTAGCACCTGTTAAGAGTGGAAAGGTTATTTTTCAGCAGCTGCCAGCTATAGTCGCTAAAGACCAGAAAGGGGCAGCAAAGGCACACCCAAACCCAAATCTACTGAAAGCCTCCCATAACATACAACTTTAGGAAGAGTGGGCAGACTGCTGTTCCCACAGTACACGTGTGAGATGCCAGGCACTGAACCATGACAGTTTTTTAGGCAGTGAAGATGAGAAGGGGCTAAAGCAGAACCAGGTGAAAGGCCATGAGCCAGAAAGGAGTTCAAGATCAATGGGTAGAGAAACCGGAGTGCCTAAGCTAGTCAGAAAGTGGAAAAATAGAGCCACATCAAGTCAGAAATGGAGAGGCAAGGGTGCAAACAAGCACGCACTGCACATCATGGCATATTTAATCTCTGGAGCAGGATAAATGAGAAAGAGCTGACTCTCAGGCATGACGTGCCTTATAGCACACCCTTTGAAGCAGAGGTCTTAAAGTCACCTTTTTTCGTTTTGGTCTGGTAAATAGGGAGCATCCTGGGAGCAATTTTAATTGCTATGACTCTCATTCTAAATTGCTCCAGCAGCACAATCTCAGGGCAAATCATATGCCGATACTATACTTTTAAAATATCCGTTGGACAGGCAATGAAAAGAGTTAACCACATACAGATCTAGGTTGTTCAACAAAGCCTGTTAATTTCATTGTTAAGGATAAACCATCTCTTCTTTTTTCTCTTTCTTAACGTTTGATTATTTTGAGTGAGAGAGAGCGACAGAGTGCAACCACGAGCAGAACAGGGGCAGTGAAAGAGGGATTAAGAGGATCTCAAGCAGACTCTGTGCTATCAGTGTAAATCCTGACTCATGATTGATCACTAACAGTGAGATCACGACATGAGCCAAAATCAAGAGTTGGATGTTTAACCACCTGAGCCATCCAGGCGCCCAAGGGGTGAACTATCTCTTATTTATAACATTAAGTACTACATTTAGGTTTTTTCATTGTTTTGATATTATAAACATATAATGAATACTCTTGTACATATAGTTTGCACTGAATTTGAAAATATATCCTTAGGGACATCTGGGGTGGCTGAGTTGGTTGATCGTTCTTGATTTGGGCTCAGGTCATGATCACACAGTTTGTGAGTTTGAGCCCCACGTCGGACTCTGCGCTGACAGCTTGGAGCCTGCTTGGGACTCTCTGTCTCCCTCTCTCGCTGCCCCTCCTTCTCCCTTTTCTCTTAAAAATAAACTTAAAAAAAAAAAAAAGAAAATATATCTTTAGAGGTTAACTTCTATCGGTGCAATTGGTGTTTCAAAGGACCTTTTCCAAATTTTGACAAATGTTGCTAAATTGCCTCCTAAAAAGTTTTGTCCATTTTTACTCCACCCAACAGTAAATGAAAAAGTAGTTGGGGAGTCAGCTCTGAAGAGGAAGCAGCAGTGTTTAAGGGCATCCCCTGAGGAAAGACAGGCTAACCCTATCTTTGCAGTAGGCCAAGGACTAGGGAGAGAAGTCCTGAAGACAAAAACTTGGGCCAGGGTGTCCTGAGAAGTCATATTTCATACCTAACTTTAGACTCTCTTTGTTTTAATTCCCTGTTAAATCCCTAAGCCTTTATGGTCTTATTAAATGCAATAGCCTAGGAAGTGGACCCAAACTGGAGACAAACTGACATTAGTGAGAACAGCAGTACTTAGGAAAGCTGGTGACCAACAGGCCCTGAGTCAAAGGAGGTCAAGCAACCACCAGAAAAGATACCGAGGATATCCCAGAAACACCTGCAGCAGAAGGCCGGCTAGAAATGGTCAACTGCAGCTAAAAGGAACAGGGATCAAATCATTAACAATAAAAGGGGCGCCTGGGTAGCTCAGTCTGTTAGGCATCCGACTTCAGCTCAGGTCATGATCTCACAGTTCGTGGGTTTGAGCCTCACCTGGGGCTCTGCACTGACATTGCAGACCCTGCTTGAGATTCTCTCTCTCAGGCCCTCCCCCATTCTCTCTCTAAGCATTAAAAACAATTTTCTAGAAACTTAAAAGCTGGGAAATATTTTTAAGTATGAGAGATGATTAATGTTCCTATGCAAAGAGATGGCAAAATGGGACTATCCCAAAAGAAGAGAAAGTTAGACAAAAGACAAATTTTTTAAAAGCAGTGACGAAGTAGCAAATGAACATATGAAATCTCAGGAGTCATCACAAAAATATCCATTTAAACAATTAGAAACAATTTCTTACCAATCATTCAGAAAGCAACTGGCATTATGGATGCTATTCAATATGAAAAGGAAGTGAGATAGGCATTCTCATATGGAAACATAAACTGATGCATATGAATGTGTGAAAAAATATACAAAAAGGGACAAAGGCTGAAAAAAAGTTCATATCCTTTGATTCAATTCTACTCTAGGAATCTATGCTCAAGAAATACATCATTCAAAACTTATTACACAACTACAGTAATCAAAACACTGTGGTACTGGCATAAGGACAGATATATAGACCAACTGAACAGGATAGAGAGCCCAGGAGTAAACCCTTACATATATGGTTATATGACCCCAAAAGGGTCAAAGGGTTCCTAGACAATTCAATGGGTAAAGAACACTCTTCAACAACAGTGCTGGGAAAACTAGATATCCATATGCAAAACAATGAAGACAGACCCTTACCTTACCCTATATGCAAAAATTAACTCAAATGAGTCAAAGATCTGAACTTAAGAACTAAAACTATAGAACTTTTAGGAAAAAACATAGGGGAAAACCTTCATGAGACTGGACTGTAGTGATTTCTTGGCTGTTACACCAAAGGGCAGGCAACAAGAGAAAAATTAATTGGAATTCCTTCAAAGTAAGACTTTTTTTCTTTTTTTTTTACAAGTAGTTTATTGTCAAATTAGTTTCCACATAACACCCAGTGTTCATCCCCACAAGACTTTCTGTGCAAAGGACACAACCAAGAGAGTAAAAAGGCAAGCTCCAGAATGGGATAAAATATTTCATCTGTCTGATACAAGGGGTTAATACCAAGACTACATAAAGAACTCCTACAACCAAAAAAAAAAAAGCCCAAATCTGATTTAAAAAATGGGAAAAGGTCTTGAACAGACATTTCTCCAAAGAAGATAAACAAATGGCCAACAAGCACATGAAAAGATGCTCAATATCACTAGTCAGTAGGGCAATGCAAATCAAAACTACAATGAGATACCGCCTCACATCCAATAGGATGGCTACTATTAAAAACAATAACAGAAAATAACAAGAGTTGGCAAGGATGTGGAATGTAAAATGGTGTAGCCACTTTGGAAAACAGTATATCGGTTCCTCAAAACTCTAAAAATATAAACAATCCAGTAATTTCACTTCTGGGTGTATATCCAAAATAACTGAAAACAGAGTCTCTAAGACATATTGTACACCCATGTTTTTGTTTTTTTTTTAATTTTTTAAATGTTTTTATTTATTTTTGAGAGAGAGGCAGAGCACGAGCTGGGGAAGGGCAGAGAGAGAGGGAGACACAGAATCCGAAACAGGCTCCAGGCTCTGAACTGTTGAGCGCAGAGCACAATGCGGGGCTCGAACCCACAGACCGTGAGATCATGACCTGAGCTAAAATTGGACGCTTAACCGACTGAGCCACCCAGGCGACCCTTGTACACCCATGTTCTTAACAGCATTATTCACAATAGCCAAAATGAGGAAGCAACCCAAGTGTATCATCCGTGGATGAATGAACAGACAACAGAATGTGATTCAGCCTTTAAAAGAATGGAAATTTCAACATTCATGCTACAACATGAACATACTTTGACAACGTTACACTAAGTGAAATAAGGGACTCACAAAAAGACAAATATATTATGATCCCATTTATATGAGGTGCACAGAGCACTCAAATTCATAGAGACAGAAAGTAGAATGGTAGTTGCCAGGGGCTGGTGGGGGCGGGGAGAGATGAGGAGTTACTGTTTAATGGACACAGTTTTGCAAGATAAAACAGCCCTGGAGATTGGCTGTACAACAATGCAAAAAGTACATTCACACTCAACACTACTGTACACTTAGAAATGGTTACGAAGCTGGGGCACCTGGGTGGCTCTGACTTTGGCTCAGGTCATGATTTCATGGTACATGGGTTCGAGCCCTGTATCAGGTTTTGTGCTGACAGCTCAGAGCCTGGAGCCTGCTTCCTGGATTCTGTTTCCCTCTCTCTCTGTTCCTCCCCCACTTGTACTCTGTCTCTCTCTCTCAAAAATAAATACATTAAAAATATTTTTAATGATAAGAAGGTAAATTATATGTTTAGGAGTATTTTACCACAATTAGAAAAAAAAATCTCATCACAGCAACAAAAGGAATGTTTAAAAATATAAACCAGATTATACAGGCAGAATGAAATCTAAACTTTCCCTGGCTTACCAAGTTCATGATCTGCCCTGTGCCTACTTCTTTAACCTCATCTCTTTACCACTTCTACCCTCATCCACCTTGCTTGTACACATCAGTCTTCCTTCTGTTTACATGATCTTTCTAGCCTCAGGGTCTTTGCACTAGCCCTTCCCTCTCCATATGATGTTCTTCTTTCTCATGGCCCAAATTTTCACAACTTGTTCCTTCCTCTCATTCGGATCTTAGCTTAAGTGTCACTGTCTTAAAGGCCTTCCCTAACACCTAATCTACAGTAGCCAACTGCCCAATTACTTGTACAGTGCTTATGAGCATCTGATTATTTATTGGTTTACATGTACAATTCATTTTCTGCCCTTTCACAAGAAAATAAACACCAGAAGAACAAAGACCTTCCTTGTTAGCCTTTCCACCACTCTACCCTGGTGACTCAACAGTACCTGGCACATAGTAGTCACTTAATATTTGCTGTATGAATAAACATATAATAGTTTTTAAAAATCACCCAAGGCTCCAAAATTAAAGACAGGTTAAATAGATTACCATGTATCCTTATGATAGAACATTATGCAGCCATTTTAACTGATGTTTCATGTATATACAGTGTGCAGAAAAGATGACCATACATAGTAAGTTCTCCCACCCTTCATTCTCTTCTTCTTACGTTGACATTACTCCCTAGTGGTGACTTTGAGGCTCCCTCCTCTTGAATTCAGGCAGGCCTGTGACTATGCTGAAAAGTGATGCTTTGTGACTTCTGAAGTTAGGTCATAAAAGGCCATAGCATCTCCCTGGTCCTGTTGGGGAAGTCACTAGAAATCAAGGTGCCATGCTATGAGGAAGCCCACACTACAGTTAGGTGCTCAGGCCAAGGGGCCCAGTTGAAGTCCCAGCTGAAAACCAGTATCAGCCATCAGACATGTGAGTGAGGACTTCCAGATGACTCCAGCCCCAGCCACCATTTGACTGTAACCGGATGAGAAAATTCATGCAAGAACCACCTAGCTGAGCACAGGAAACCTCAGAACCAAGAAAGATACAAGTACTCTGCACCAAATGAATTTTAGGGTAATTAATTACAGAGTCATAGATAATCAGAGCAATTAGTTTTATTTTAACCGTGCAGACAATGCAAAGGGATGGAGTTTTTTTATGACATAGTTTGTTTCTGTATATTTCCCCAAATTTCCATAATGGACACATGTGACTATATAATGGAGTGCATGGTGAGACTTTTTTTTCCTTTTTTTTTTGAGAGAGAGAGAGAGCGTGCGAGCGAGCAGGTGAGGGACAGAGAAAGAGGGAGAGAGAATCCCAAGCAGACTCCAGATTGTCTACACACAGCCCAATGGAGGGCTCAGTCTCAAGAACTATGAGATCATGACCTGAGCCTAAATTAAGAGTTGGATGCTTGGGGTGCCTGGGTGGCTCAGTTGATTAAGTGTCTGACTTAGGCTCAGGTCATGATGTCACGGTCCATGAGTCTGAGCCCCAAACTGGGCTCTGTGCTGAGCCTGGAGCTGCTTTGGATTCTGTGTCTCCCTCTCTCTCTCTCTGCCCCTCCCCTGCTCATGATCTCTTTCTCTAACATCTAAAAAAAAAAAAGTTGGATGCTTAACCAAATGAGTCACCCAGGTGCCTCAAGATTTAAATTTTTTTAAGCACGGAAGCAAGAATAATAAAAGGGATCTTTAACTGACTTTTTTTTAATGAACCATAGAAGATTTAGGAATGGCTTATAAGCATATTAAAACAATGCTCAACATACTTAGTCATTAGAGAAATGCAAATTAAAACTGAGATGTCCCACCACAGCTGCTATAATTTAAAAGACAATCAAAAAGTGTGGTATGTAAACATGTATGTGAAGAAACTGGGTCCCTCATCCATTTGCAAAAACAGTTTAGTAATTTCTCAAAATGTTAAAAATACATGTGACCAACTAAACAAAAACATACTTACACAAAAATGTTCCTAGCAGTGTTATTCATAATAACCAAAATATGGAAACATACCCATCAACTGGTGAATGGATAAACAAAATGCATTAGATATGCACTGTGGAATATTACTCATCCATAAAAAGGAGTCGAATAGTGATTCACGCATCAAAATTGACAAACCTTGAGATAATCCTGCTGAGAGAAGCCACACACAAAGGCCACATATTATATGATTCTGTTTATATAAAATGTACAGAACAGGCAAATCCATACAGACAAAGATTAGTGGTTGCCAGGAGCTGGGGCAAGGGACAACGAAGAGTGACTGCTAATGGTTACAGGTTTTTGAGTGAGGAATGTGAAGATTTTTCTAAAATTAGACGGTGGAGATAATCGTACAACTCTGAATACACTAACAGCCACTATTTGCAATTATACAAATATAACTAATTTATCTTGTTAATACTAAATTCCAATTGTTACTTCTGGGTAGAGGGGTTAAAAGTAGTGCTACACATCTTTTTATAATCAAAGTGTAATTTTTTTAAAAAATAAGAAATGTAACAGATCAAGATTAAAAGAAAGTACACATATGGTCCTGAAAGAAAAACCAGTCACACATTTCCTACCTTCCCTGAAAGTGGTCTGCATGGCATTACACAAACTGGATTGGTGCCTTCTTCTGTGACAAATGTTAATTTTGTTCAGAAAAGACTTCTGCCTTTAGTAGCCATTCACATACATGCCAGTTTAGAAAGAATTCTCCCATTTCCTTCTCTCAAATGACCAGCATTCCAGGAAGTGTTCCAAGCCACTCTGGGAAAGTGTACCACTGAGGCTACAAATTAATTCATCTCACCCCTGGTTCCATCCTCAGTCACAGATGAATGAGTTAAAATTGAGGCAACTTTTAAGAAAAATCATGTATTGTTCCCAAATCTGAGAAATGGACCATGCCTGAAAGTTAGGTGAGATTAATAAGTGAGGCATCAATATGTGTTGGGACAATGTTTTCACAATCAGAATAGCTAAGCAATTATTTTGCATGATTTGTATAAGGGATAGAAGATCTGGTCTAGCCCCAGCACTGTAGGGTGACTCCTGAACAAGTCATTTCTCCCAATGGGGTCACAGCTTCCAAGTTTATTTTAAAAAGAGGATTGAAGAGGCATCTGGGTGGCTCAGTCAGTTGAGCATCCAACTTCGACTCAGGTCATGATCTCACAGTTCGTGGCTTTGAGCCCCACGTAGGGCTCTGTGCTGACAGCTCAGAGCCTGGAGCCTGCTTCAGATTCTGTATTTCCTTCTCTCTCTGGCCCTTCCCCTGCTTGTACTCTGTCTCTCAAAAATAAATAAATGTTGGGGCGCCTGGGTGGCTTAGTCGGTTAAGTGTCCGACTTTCGCTTAGGTCATGATCTCGCGGTTCGTGGGTTCGGGCCCCGCGTCGGGCTCTGTGCTGACTGCCAGCTCAGAGCCTGGAGCCTATTTCAGAGTCTGTATCGCCCTCTCTCTCTGACCCTCCCCTGCTCATGCTGTCTCTCTCTCCTAGAAATAAATTAAAAAAAAAATATTTAAAATAAATAAATGTTAAAAAAAATTTTTTAAATAAAAAGAGAGTTGGATTATCTGAGCCCTATAAGCTCTTCAATTGTCAAAGTGAGTGAGAGAAATGTATGTATGTGTACACATACATGTCCAAGTGATATGTGTCAGGTAGCAGGCTCATTTTTGTTTCTACTTTTACAAAACCAATACCCATTTGTTAAAGAAGTCAGAAGATGTTGCAAACATGAAGACCTTATTTTCAGACATGCTCTGCACAGCCTTCTTCCCTAAAATACCTGATGATCCTATTCAAAGCTGCTATCCAGCTCCTGGTGGTTCTCATCCCATTTATTCTGCTCTACATTTTCTTTAATCCACTGCACTTACTGTAACATATTACTTATGTCTTAGGTTTATTTTTATTGGCTGCCTCCCCCAGCAAGACTGTACAGTGATGAAAAAACAGCAATCTTTGGTTTGTATCCTGATATATTTCCTAAGTGCCTAGACACATAGTTGCCAGTCAATAAATCTGAATGAATCAGTTGAACAAATTATAAATACATAGTCAAGAGACTCTAACCCATTCTCTCCATTTCCCTCTTGGAAACAATCATAAGTAGTATACACACAGCAGGCAGGAGACAGGGGAGGGCAGTTTCTCACAATTCTTTGATTTGTTGGTCAAGTGACAAAATCCCTTAAAGTTCTCTTCCCTCTCCCCGGGTATTTCAGGGAAAAAATGCCATCTCCTAAAAGCACAAAACCGGTCATAGAAAGATGCAGAAATTAGGAGCAAAAACATTTCAAAGTAGGTGGCAAGTATCTGGTGGAGGTGGAGAGAAATCTTACCTCCAGCCTCTACCTGGAGACAGAACAGAGCGCAGTTTGGCATCACCACAGCAAATGAACAAATGGAGAAAAGCATATTATACTTAGCAGAGGAAAGAAAAACTTAACCCCAAAACATCTTCACAATTACAAAGCACAGTTGCAAGCACTATTACTGGCCTAAAGTGATTCTGCCTTTCCCTCTCTGCCTTTCCCTCTATTATCACTCTTTTTTTTCAAATGCTCATTTCTAAAATCTCTGGTATACTGAATGTTACAGAGCTAACTGTATATAGTCTTGCAGTATCTTTCAAATGGCTTGCTTCTAAAAAGTTAAAAGTTAAATCCATGCCTCTGGGTAACTGTAATAATAAAAGAGACTCTGGAATGCTAAAAGCATGCCACTCTCTCTGTAAACAGGCTGAAATCTGTCTCAGCAGAGCTCACAAAGAGAGACCAACACACAGAACAAAGAAAGCCATTTGGAAAATCCCAATGACCAACCAACTTCTTGATCTAGCTCCAACAGGATGAGGGAGGAGGATCTTGATTAAACAGCAGAGAAAAGGATCACTTGGATTGGTTTGCCTGGGAAAACTACCAAGGGAGTGATACATTCCTGCATGTAAGACACAGGAAATGGGAGGGAAGCCACTGGAAACTGATGATGGAAAAGACTAAATTTAAGCCCATCCAACCTCAGCAGCCAGATGTTCCAAACACCAAGCCCACATTAGTATCTACTTGCAAGGGCTGGGCCACCATCGGTGCTGATGAGTACTGGAAAGCCCCCAAGGCCAGGTTGCTTTAAAGAAGCAAAACACCAAAAAGAAACAAAACCAACAGTTCTTCGGACCTGATTTAAAAAACAAACAAACAAAAAAACAGGCCCAAAGCAGGTTTCTTTTGCGTGAATTAGATCTTTCTTAATCCCCAACATTTACTCAGCTTTGGAAACAGAAGGGAAAAAAAAATTATGAGAAGAAATGGTAATCAAACACAATCAACTAAACAAAACAAAACAAATTAAAGTGGCTAAGATATTTCAAACTAGAAATAGACACAAATTGGGGTGCCTGGGTGGCTCAGTCGTTTAAACGTCCAAGTTCAGCTCAGGTCATGATCTCACGGTTCGTGGGTTCGAACCCCGTGTCGGGCTCTGTGCAGACAGCTAGCTCCAAGCCTACAGCCTGTTTCAGATTCTGTATCTCCCTCTCTCTCTCTCTCTCTGACCCTTCCCTGCTCACATTGGGTCTCTCTCTGTCTCTCAGAAATAAATTAGAAAAAGAAAAAAGAAACACACAAATTGTTGAGACAATTAGCAGCTTTGGGAGCACCTGTTCATACATTAAGATAATCTACCTAGTCTGTGCAAGAAACGAGGAAGCAAAGTGACAGGGACAAGGATGAGCATTTAAAAAAAAAAAAGGAGGGTTTATCAAGAGACCAGCCCACTTCCTGAAAATTATCCAAAACACAGAAAAGTGTTCTGAAGTGGTCTAATAACAATCTGATGCATCAACCAGCAAGGCCCTCTGCTTCTCAACATCATGCCTCCCAAGGCACACCCTCCTGGCCCTGTGTCCACAGTTATGCAAGTGAATCCAACAATATAACGGCAGCATGCATTTTCACCATGATAGACATCAACACATGTCTCACCTTGTCACTGTCATCATGACAAATGTGGTCGTGATGGATGGACTGGCACTGAAAAGAAGCACCAACACTACCTATAAGAGAAAGGGAGGAAAAGTTAAGATGCAGTAAATCCTTACATTTAAACTGTTTTTCCAATTAAAAGTGCTTTTAAATCATCCCATCTAATCCTCAAAAATACTTAGTAGTAGGCAGGATAGAGATTATTACTTTTGCAGTTTAAGCAAAACAAAACAGAGAGGCTGACTTGCATAAAGTAGCAGTCAGTGAAATGGTGGGTCTGAAACTAGAATTTTGTTGTTCAAACCCCTTATTCACCACTGTCTACTATACTGAGCAGTTAGCTTTCAAAGTATGACCACCTAAATAAGCACAACAGCCTTCAATAAGGCAAACCTATTAAAAAAAAAATATATATATATATATTATATATATATATATATATATACCCCTCTTCAGACTATGCATACTTCCTTTGAAAAACAAGCTGACCCTATAAATTCTTAGCATATGGATAATACAATCTGATACACAATCATGGGGCACCAGGCTGGTGCTCAGTTGGTAGAGCACACAACTCTTGATCTTGGGGTTGTAGGTTTAAGCTCCATGTTAGGTACAGAGATTACTTAAAAATAAAATGTCTAGGGGCACCTGGTTGGCTCAGTCAATTAAGGATCCAACTCTTGATTTCGGGATTGTGAGTTTGAGCTCCAAGTTGGGTGTAGAGATTACTTAAAAATAAAATCTTAAGGGGCTAAGTTGGTTAAGCATCTGACTCTTGATTTCAACTCAGGACATGATCTCATGATTCATGAGTTTGAGCCCGGCATTAGGCTCCATGCTGACAGTGCAAGCCTACTTGGGATTCTCTCTCTCCTTCTCTTTCTGCCCTGCCCAACTTGCACACACACCCTCTCTCTCAATAAATAAACTTTAAGAAATAGATAAAAATGTTTAAGGGGCACCTGGGTAGCTCAGGTGGTTGAGCATCTGACTCTTGGTTTTGGCTCAAGTTGTGATCTCATGGTTTGTAGGATTGAGCCCCACGCTGGTTTCTATGCTAGCAGTGCAGAGCCTGCTTGGGATTTTCTCTCTCCCAATCTCTCTACCCCTCCCACACTTCGTGGATGAGTGCACTCATGCACGCTCACTCTCTCAAAAACACTTATTTTTATTTTTTAAATAATTTAAAAATATTAAAATTCTAAAATTTAAATTTACAAAATTAAAATTTATATTTATTTTTTTAAATGTTTAATATAATCATATGAGATTATAAATAAGTTATTACTTTAAAAGTATACTCTTTTAATATACCTATTTGTTAATTTGAAGAACTGCATCCTAATAATTGCTCTATAATAGTGACATTTCTAACCAATAGAAAAACAAATGATTATTCAGTAAATGATTCAGCAACTGATTAGCCATTCAAAATTGGAAAAGTTTTGGTTCCTACATCACACCATACAGAAAATGGTGGCTCAAAGATTTGTATAAATGTAAAAATCTAAAATCAGTTTTAATGGAAATGTAGACTTAAAAATTAATCCTGGAATAAAAGAAACTTTCTGAAAGACAACTAAAACAAAAGGCACAAACAAAAAGTCAGCAGGCATGACTGCCTACCAAAGATGAGCAAAACCCCTTCTCCTTATGTATGAGAATTTGATCTTGGGTTAATCCCTGTTAACCTGATTAAAACAACATACTACCTATATGTCACTTGGCAACACTGCTTATGATATAAATTGCCAAACTATTAAGTTGCATCTGGACTAGAAGTTCAATGTACACTTAGTAGGAAGCCATGTTTTTGAGCTTCTCTGAGACTGGTGACACGTAATTAGCCATATCCCATTTGGAGGATCCTTGAAACTATAGCTATGGAGTTCTCTGCGGCACCCAAAGTGGGTATCATCTCTTTGAACCTGAGTTGTCAAACAGCACTTCAGAAAGTACGAACTATTACATGAACTGCCACAAGGACTCCCACTATCTTTTTTTAAAAGATTTTATTATTTTTCTTAAATATTTGTTTATTTTTGAGAGAGAGACAGAGCATGAGTGGGGAAGGGGCAGAGAGAGGGAGACAAAGAATTCGAAGCAGGCCCCAGGCTCTGAGTTGTCAGCACAGAGCCCAATGCAGGGCTCAAACCCTGCAAGATCATGACCTGAGCTGCAGTCAGACGTCCGCTCAACCAACTGAGCCACCAGGTGCCCCTAAGATTTTATGTTTAAGTAATCTCTACACCCCAATGTGGGGCTTGAACTCACAATCAAGAATCACATGCTCTACCAACTGAGCCAGCCAGATGACCCAGGACTCCTGCTATCTTATAGACAAGTTATAGTTTCTGTCCTATATCCTTCTGAATAAAATGGTGTCAAGTGAGACCTATGGTCTTTTTACCATTCTGAACACATAAATGTTTGGTTGAGCCTAAGACATCCAACTACCACCCCTGCAGACATTACACTGTATTTTGTAAAATTCACCATGCCATCGATTCAGGTGTCTGATTATTCCAATGCAATTGAATAAAAGAATGCTGCCTACTTAACTTTGACACATTTTCTTAATGTTAAACTTTTTAATTTCATACTTATTGAAATAACTCTTTTAGACTTGCTTAAAAGTAGATTTTTATCCTATATTACTCTTATGCATTGACAAAAAGAAAATAATGTCAGAATGGCTAAGATAAAAAAACTCAAGAAATAACAAGTGTTAGTGAGGCTATGGATAAAAAAAGGAACCCTCACGCACTGCTGGTAGGAATGCAAATTGGTGTAGCCACTGTGGAAGACAGTATGGGGCTTCTCAAAAAATTAAAAACAGAATTACCATATAACCTAGTAATTCCACTACTGGGTATTTACCCAGACAAAACACTAATTCAAAAATATATATGCACCTCTATGCTTATTGCAGTGTTATTTATAAAAGGCGAGATATGGAAGCAACCCAAGTGTCCATCAACAGATGAATGGACAAAGATATGGGGTGTGTGTGTGTTGGAATATTCCATAAAAAAGAATAAAATTTTGCCATTTTGCAACAACACAGATGGACCCTGAGCATATAATGTGAAGTGAAGTAAGTCAGAGAAGGACAAATAGCGTATGATTTCACTCGTAGAAATTTAAGAAACAAAACATGAAAAAAAGAGAACAACAAAATCCCTACTAGACTCCTAAATACAGAGAACAGGTGGTTTCCAGAGGGGAGGTAGGTGGGGGTGAAACAGATAAAGGGGACTAAAAGTACATTTATTGTGATGAACACTGAGAAATGTATAGAATTGTTGAAATATACTGTACATCTGAAACTAAAACTGTATTATTAATTACACTTGGAAGGAAGGAAGGAAGGAAGGGAGGGAGGGAGGAAGGGAGGGAGGAAGGGAGGGAGGAAGGGAGGGAAGGAGGAAAAGACAGGAAGGAAGGAAGAAAAGGAGAAAATAATTATGTTGGCAACAGAGAAAATTATTTAAAAACTACAAAGGATAAAACAAAAAACTTCCTACCAGAGGAGTGCCTGGGTGGCTCAAGTAGTTAAGTGTCTGACTCTTGACTTTGGTTCAAATCATGATCGCATGGTCCAGTTTGTGAACCCAAGAGGGCTCCACCCTCATAGCACTGAGCATGGCGCGGGGGGGGGCCATATACAGTACAGTGACAGCGTATGTAATACCGTATGTCACTATAATCTACTCATGTTTACCTAAGAGAAGACTGATTCCTTACATGAATTCAACAAAAAGAAATTTTATCAATAAAGTATCAAGATAAAAAACAATTTTAAAAAGTTTGATCTGGGATGCCTGGCTGACCATGTTGGTAAAGCATGCAAGTCCTGCTCTCGGGGTCATGAGTTTGAGCCTCATGTTGGCCATAGAGCTTACTTTAAGAGACAAATAAAATATGGAGTGCCTGGGTGGCTCAGCTGGTTAAGTGTCTGACTCTCAGTTTCAGCTCAGGTCATGATCTCATGGTTTCATGGGTTCAAGCTCAATGTCAGGCTCTGCACTGACAATGCAGATCCTGCTTGGGATTCTCTCTCTCCCTCTCTCTCTACCCCTCAGAGTCTCTGCTCAGCTATCTCTGTCTCTCTCAAAATAAATAAATAAAACTTAAACAGATTAAAAAAAAACATACAAAATACTAAAAATAAAAAATAAAACTTTGATCACATCAAAAGATGCTGAAAAGCATTTGATATTATCAGTATCTATTTTTCAGAAATACACTTGTGAATGTTAATTTTTTGACAATGAATTCGTAGGAGGATATGGGGGGGAAAGGCATAGTTGCCAAAAAAGTACAGTTATGGGTAGAATAATACAAACCACAGTATGCTGTTATCAGTTAACATCATTTAACATACTCCAAATTCATGATTTGGAAGAAAGGATACACAACAACATCCCAAATATTAAAATCTCCTGTGAAAGTAGAATGACAAATCAAGTCATGACATCAACTATTTTGTCAAAAATATGGTAGATGTGTTTAAATTTTTTTTTTAATGTATTTATTTCTGAGAGAGAGAGACAGAGAGCGTGAGCAGGGGAGGGTCAGAGAGAGGGAGACACAGAATCCGAAGCAGGCTCCAGGCTCTGAGCTAGCTGTCAGCACAGAGCCCGACGCGGGGCTTGAACCCACGAACTGTGAGATCATGACCTGAGCTGAAGTCGGACGCTCAACCGACTGAGCCACCCAGGCGCCCCATGATAGATGTGTTTAAAAGAGGAGTTAGTAAAATTATACTTTCAGCTACTATTAGCCTAGTATCATATAACATTAGACTGGTGGGAAAAAAAACCCTAAGAATTGATGGTTATAAGTATACATTAGATACTTTCAAAGAGGTACCAAAATGGGCATTATTTTATCCTTCCACAAAACCCTTGTGTTTAACATTACCATGTCAGGGGCACCTGGGTGGCTCAGTTAGTTAAGCGTCTGACCTCAGCTCAGGTCACGATCTCACGGTTCGTGAGTTCAAGCCTGCGTCAGGCTCTGTGCTGACAGCTCAGAGACTGGAGCCTGCTTTGGATTCTGTGTGTGTTTGTCTCCTTCTCTCTCTGCTCCTCCCCCACTCCTGCTCTGTCTCTCTCTCTTTCAAAAATAAATAAAACATTTAAAAAAATTTACACAGGGGCGCCTGGGTGGCGTAGTTTCAGACTCTGTTTCAGAGTCTGTGTCTCCCTCTCTCTCTGACCCTCCCCTGCTCATGCTGTCTCTCTCTCTCCTAGAAATAAATAAAAATATTTTTAAAAAAATTAACACATGTCATATGTGTTTCTATTTAAAAATTTTAAGAAATTAACATATGTCATATGTTTCTACTGAACACAGTTTAAGAAAGGCAAAATTGTGCTGGAAACAGTTCGTATGATTTCATTTAATGACTGTAGGGGAGACTACCACTTGGGACCATCACCAAAAACTTAGGGACTCCATGAGGGCTGGAAAGATAAAGATTGAGATACATTATTTAGCAACTTAAAAATCTCTTCTGAAACAAAGTATTAAACACAAATGAACGGGGCGCCTGGGTAGCTCAGTTTGTTAAAGGTCCAACGCTTGATTTTAGCTCAGGCCATGATCTCACGGTTCATGAGTTTAAGCCCCACATCTGCACTGTGAGTGCAAAGCCTGCATGGGATTCTTTCTCTCCCTCTCTCTCTGCTCCTCCCCCACTCTATCACCACCTCGCTCGCTCTCTCAAAATAAACACTTTAAAACAAACCAAACCCCCCCCCCAAATAAACAGATATCCACAAATAAACAGAACAAACAACCACCTAAACACTGACTTTACAACTTTCACTAAAATTACTCAAAATGAGTCATGGACCTAAATGTAAAACATAAAACTACAAAACTTACAGAAGTTAACAAAGGAGAAAGTCTAAGAGACCTTGGGTTTAACAATGAGTTTTTAGATACAACACCAAACGCTTAATCCATGAAAGAAAACAAATGCTAAGATGGACTTCATTAAAATAAAATTTTTCTCCTCTGTGAAAGACGTTTTGAGAATTAAAATCCAAAGCCACAGACTGGCTGAAAATATTTTCAAAACGCATATCTGAAAAAAGACTGGTATCCAAAAATACTCTAAGAATTCAACACTCAACAGTAGAATACATACAACCTAATGTTAAAATGGGCAAGGTTTCTCTGTGACCTTTTGCCCTGAATATCAGAACTCACCCTTTTGCCATTCAGGGAAGGGCCCTGGGATGGAAAACAATGCAGAAGCATCCTAGAGGTGAAAGAATGCACAATCACCCCTCCCCCCCTTCAGCTTCCCTCTCTAGCTATCCCTATCCCAGGAGACAAGGGATGTTGACAGACTACTCAAACTGGATCCTGAAGAATAAAATATGAGTACTAAGGTAGCTTTGGATAAGCTAATCAGAAAAGAAGTGCTGTGCTGACAGCTCAGAGCCTGGAGCCTGCTTCAGATTCTGTCTCTCGCACTCTGTCCCTCTCAAAAATAAACATTAAAAAAATTTTTTTTAAATAAATCATAAAGACTGTGGCCTGGCATTCACAGGCAGAGAAGGTGCCAGGGGCCAAAGTGACAGCATGCTTCCACGCAGACAAGGCCAATCCTCCCACCTGGCAGCCCATTCCATGGTCTGCTCACACCAGCATTACGCTTCTCACTCGGTGTTCTTGGGACACAGGACTTACATGGAAATAAAATTTTATCTTTACTATCATTAACTTGAAAACACAATGTAAAAATTCATTCTCTTATGAATATAGCAACCAACCACATTAGTATGGACAGTATGTGACTTTGTCACTATTAAAAGCCATAAATATTTTCATATAATAGTTCTTGCATGTATACTGAAATGTCATTTACACTTACCACTAGTTTGAATTTATCATAGCTATTAGGCACCCTGCTAAAATGTATTACTTAATGCATTAATAAGATTCAAGTGCATTTTTATTACAAATCAGTTTTTACTATTTTGATAACTACATTCCAGTCTAATTGATTTCCTTTGTAATCTCACATATTTTACTTTATGCAATTAAAAATGTCCTTCTGGGAAGGGGCCTACTGAGATGCTAGTTGGACATCTAAGTGATACCGAGACCAAGAGTCCATGAGACACACCAAAAATGGTTACCAACCCTACTTTAGCTAGCAAGAGATGCTGGGCCCGGAGGAACAGATCACATCAGAAGCCTTGTAAGATATGCAACATCCTGGAAAGAGTCAGAAAAATGTGCCAAACCGAGGGAAAAGAACAGAAATGAGGATTAAAGTGAGAGCGTGGAACCCAAAGTTTAGAACTAAGCAACATAAAGAGGTCAAGGATGAAACACTGGTGGGAAGTGAAGTTCAGAGCAACTGCCAAGAGTACCAGCTAGTGTTTTAGTCAGCAGGAGCAAGGTGGTGACATAAAGCAGAGACACTATTTGCCATGGTCCCAGAAACCACTACGCTGCAAAAGCCAACAGTCAATTCTGCATCCTCATCTTTCATGATGTATTTGCAGTATCCGACCCACTAGATTCCACTCTCCTTGAAACCCTTTTCTTCACTTGGCCTCAGGGAAACTTCCCATATTATTGGCTGCAACTTCTCAGTCCCATTTGCTAGAGTCCCTTCATCTCTCCCATTTCTAACGGCTGAAATGCTCCAAAGTTCAATCCTCCGACTTCCCTTTTCTATCTATATTTACTCCTTTAGTGATCAACTAGTCCCATGGCTAATAACTCCAAAATCTGTATCCCCAAACCCTGACATTCCCCACCTACCACCACAAGGAAATTCACATTTCAGTATACTGCTACCTACTCGGTATCACTTAGATGTCCAACTAGCATCTCACACATAACATGCCCAAAACTGAGCTCTTGATCTTCCCCTCCAAAACCACCTCTCTTTCATTTTCAGTAAATGACAAAACTATTCACCAGCTGCTCTGGCCAAAATCCTTGGCATCATCCTCAACTCCTCTCTTTCACTCACATCCCACATTTGATAAATTAGCAAATCCTGTTGGCTCCACTTTCAAAATATGCCTGAAATACAATGACTTCGTATATTCTCCACCACTGCTACTCATGTCAAAGCCTGGACTAAGGCAGTAGCTTCTTAACCAATCTCCTCAGTTCTACTCTTTCCCTCTGAACTTTCCTTATCTTCCCCCCGAGTCTATTTTCCATATTGTAGCATGATGAACCCTTTAAACTGTTCAGACAGATCATGTCACTTCTCCTCTGAAAACCTGGGTCCCTTCCCTCATTCATAATAAAATCCAAAGTCCTTATATCTCGGTCTACAAGGTCTCTCACGTGACCTGGCTATCCTAGACCTTTCTGATCTTATCTCCTGCCACTTCTCCTTTCCCAAAAGGAAATTGAAACACAGTAAACACCCATAGCAAATTATCATGCTACTATATAATATACTTAAAACAGAATGCTGTTTGTTCTATGTATGCCTCTTAGTCCCAGGCCCATCCAGAACTCACATTCCCCTCTGTTGACATGCAGGATGATTTTCCAAATGACATGCTCTAACAAGGATAGTTGGAATGTAACTGAGACTCTTCTGCACACTGTTTCGAAGAAGAAAAAAAAAAAAAAGGTTGTACTGTGTTTGTGAAATACTAACATACAATCTTCTTATATAAACATCAGCAGAAAAAACATTGTCGAGACATATGCACATTCCTTGAAATTTGGGCATAAAAAACAAGAGGCATTAAATGACAAAACCAAACTATAAAAACTTGGGCAAAGTGTGCACGTATCTTTAAAGGTGGTTAACTTTTTAAAAAATTTTTTTTTAATTTCTGAGAGAGAGAGAGAGAGAGAGAGAGAGAGGGAGAGGGAGAGAGAGAGCATGAGCAGGGGAGGGTCAGAGAGAGAGGGAGACACAGAATCTGAAGAATCTGAAGAAGACTCCAGGCTCTGAGCTAGCTGTCAGCACAGAGCCTGACGCAGGGCTCGAACCCACGAACCGTGAGATCATGACCTGAGCCGAAGTCGGACGCTTAACTGACTGAGCCACCCAGGCACCCCTAAAGGTGGTTAACTCTTTATGTTGTAATAAAAGTGTGGCATTCTGCGCACTGGGAAGATCATTCCTCAACATGCACATCTGAGATGGGAGTTTGCATTATTTAAAGTAGAATATGAAGTGGGCCCCTCTTAAGCACCTTCTAAACTCAATAGCTAGTTGCCTGTCACCTCAGAAAGAAAGATTTGAGGGTTTTAAAATGAAGGTTTTGAAGTCACAGAGATGAAAGATACAGCACAAAGAACAGAGTTAGTAGTATTGTCATCGCATTGTACAGTGCCAGATGGTAGTTATACTTATGAGCACAGCACAGCGTACAGACTTCTTAAAGCACTATGTTGTACACCTGAACCTAACTTAACATTGTATGTCAACTATACTTCAATAAAAATTAGTAAACTGTGCACCTGTTTAGATTTTTATTCAAAAGTATTTTCCAGATCTAACACTTTAGGTTGAAAGGAATATTTTTAAAAACTACACTCTTGAACTTATTAATGTATTTATTTAATAATGGGGAATTAACCTATGGTCAAACTCTAACAGTTTAAAATAAAAAATAAGGGGCGCCTGGGTGGCTCAGTCAGTTAAGCGTCCAACTTTGGCTCTGGTCATGATCTCGCAGTTCATGGGTTCGAGCCCCTCATCGGACTCTTTGCTGACAGCTAGCTCAGAGCCTGGAGCCTGTTTCGGATTCTGTGTCTCCCTCTCTCTCTGACCCTCCCCTGCTCACGCTCTGCCTCTCTCTCTCTCTCTCAGAAATAAATAAAACATTAAAAAAATGTTAATAAAATAAAGTTTTTAAATATTTTCTTATTTATTTTGAGAGAGAGCGTGCACGTGTACAAGTAGGAGAGGGGCAAGGGGTCAGGAAGAAAGAAAGAATCTTAAGCAGGCTCCATGCTCGCAACGCAGAGCCTGACATGGGACTCAATCTCACCAACCCTGAGATCACAACCTCAGCTGAAATCAAGAGTCGGACGCTTAACCGACTGAGCCACCTAGTTGCCCCCAAATATTTCTCTTTTAATAAATAAGTAAAATGCACTCTCAAAATGGAACCAAAAAATAAAGAAAATAAAAATGAAGGTGTGAACTACAAAACTGGACAAGGGAAGAGCAACAGCCTCCACATAAGCACCACAGGCTTTCTGTGACCTACTCTAGGAGACCAAAAGCGGAAGCAGACACTGGCCAAAGTTTTACCAATTTGAGAATTCACAACAACCAAAGAACTGACCCAAAGCATATCTTATCAATGAAAACCTGTGAGTCTCTAATAGTACTCAAAAAAAGGGAGAAAAGTAAGACTTCTCTACCAGTTCCTGAAGTGTCTATTAAAAGAGCTTCTTCAAAAATTGGTTAATTACAGCCAAAAAACCATGTATTTACCCTACTTTTAGAGCACTCAAACAGCCTTAGTTCTATCTAGTTCTACATTACAGAAGAATGCCAGCTAATACATGTTGAAGGTATTTTAGAATTCGGAAACATCATTTTGCAAACCCCACAAAACTGTTGATTCAGACAAGAGTCCCCGATTAGGTTAAAATCCTTAGGTGAATGGCCGATGGAAAGTTGTAAGTGGCCATGTGGCACTACACCGGTCACTGGTAGTTGCAGAGAGAACTACACAATAAGGAGGTCAACTCCCATCATCTTAATCCAGTGGCCAATCAGCATCATTATCAGCGGGCCAACCAGATAATAAATTCGGAGGTGATACAATATGAGATTCAGACATGACAGACATCAGTTTGGCATCTGAGCGAAAATACTTCCGTTACATCCACCACACCACTGAATATGATTTCCAGCTTACCGGAAATAGTGAAGACAGATGAACAAATAACAACGCAAAAAAGCAATCAGATCACCCAAAGTCATTCTGCAGAACAGATGGCTCATGTTCCTAATAAGTCAGTGTTATTACTATTTTAAAAAGACAAATTTAAGACAGAAGCTGTGCTAGATTAAAAAAAAGGCCTGGGGTTGCCTGGCTGGTTCAGTTGGTAGAGCAGGAGACTATTGATCTCGGGGTAGTGAGTTCAAGCCCCACTTTGGGCATGGTGCCTACTTAACTTTTTTTAAAAAGTTTTTTAAAGTTTACTTATTTTGAGAGAGAGAGAGTACAAGCAGGGGAGGGACAGAGAGAGAGGGATAGAGAAAGAATCCCAAGCAGGCTCCACACTGTCAGCACAGAGCCCAACGTGAGGCTCAAACTCATGAACTGCGAAATCATGACCTGAGTCAAAACCAAGAGATGAAGGCCTAACTGACTCAGCCACCCAGGTGTCCCTAAACAAAAATTTTTTTTTAATTTTAAAGGACTTAAAGAAAATAACCAGATACAATATGCATACCAGGTTGTATATAAGTTTCAATAAACCAGATGAAAAAAATATTTGGGAAAGAACTAGAGAAATGTGAATATGGTAGAATTAGAGGAGATGAAAATCTACTGAAATGAAATGATAACTTAAAAAGCAGGCTATTGGGGCACGTGGGTAGCTCAGTCAGCTGAGCACATGACTCTTGATCTCAGGACTGTGAGTTCAAAACTCATGTTGGGCATGGAGCCTACTTGTAAAACAAAATAATAATAAAATTAAATTAAAATTAAAAAGCAGGGTAAAGAAGAATATGAAAAAAATTTAAGAATATGAATAGCATGATTTCATGCTGGCTACATATACATAGATATGCATAAAAACAATCAGAATGGTATATATTATAACATTAACAATCCGAGTGACAGGATGAAATTTTTTCTTATTTTTGCTCATGTATTTTTTCTGATTTCCCAGGATTCCTATGAGGAATAAAAGGGCCTACCTCCAAGGCTAGCTTCCAGTATCCCTAGGAATAGTGGACCAGATAGGAAAACCAGGCTCAAGAGTAAAAAGCAAACAGAGGACTCCAACAGCACCCTCATGAACATAGCAGCATTCTTGAGGGGAACTATCCATCCTCTTCTTCCTCTTGAGATCCTGTCCACAAAATGACCTTGGTGACAACTGTTAAGAGGCTCTGCTCTGCTAAGATACAACTGTTAGCTTAAATGTAGGGACAAATATTTCGACTCCATTCCTTTTGTTAATAAGTTCCAGTCCAAATGTATAAAGGCTTCTGAGAAAAGTACCTTGGAGAAGGCAGTGGAGACCAACCTCTAAGCAGTTTTACATTGCTTTTAGATCCTTTAGGACGCTAGAATAGGCCCCTGCACATAGTAGAACTTCTTTTTTTTTTTTTTTAATTTATTTATTTCTAGGAGAGAGAGAGACAGCGTGAGCAGGGGAGGATCAGAGAGACAGGGAGACACAGACTCTGAAATAGGCTCCAGGCTCTGAGCTGGCAGTCAGCACAGAGCCCGACGTGGGGCTCGAACCCATGAACCGCGAGATCATGACCTAAGCAAAAGTCAGACGCTTAACCGACTACGCCACCCAGGCGCCCCACGTAGTAGAACTTCTACATATATTTAATGGATTGTTCTGAAATCTGGTCCTGTTTTCTAAAGGCATGAACAACCCTTCCAAATCAGTCTTCTGAAAACTTAATTACCCTACCAACCAGCACAATTCAAAGTATTGAAATAGATGCTAAAAAGCATCTGAACTCAATCAGTAATATAAAAAAAGAAACTAGGGGCACCTGGATGGCTCAGTCGGTTAAGCATCTGACCGGTTCTGGTTATGATCTCGTGGTCCATGAATTCAAACCCCATGTCAGGCTCTGTGCTGAAAGCTCAGAGCCCAGAGCCTGCTTCAGATTCTGTGTCTTCCTCTCTCTCTGCCCCTGCCCTGCCTCTCTCTCTCGCTTTCTCAAAAATAAGCATTAAAAACATTTTTAAAAAGAAACTAAAACAGTCGCATTTTTGTTCATTCTCCACTAAGAGCAACAGGAAGACTTTCCAGCCCCAAGAATCCTGCTTGTACTGTTTTTTTAAGATTGATTGATTGATTGTAATCTCTACACCAACCTGGATCTTAAACTCACGAGCCTGTGATCAAGACTTGCATGCTCTGCTGACTGAGCCAGCCGGGCACCCCTCCTGCTTGTACTTCTTAAGTAACTGTCACTACAATTACTGTCTGAAAGAGACACTGAGCACGTAAGTCTAATTTTTTGGTTCTGCTCCCATTTACTGTTCTTTCAAGGCTCTTTTCCTTTTCACTCTAACAGGATTTTTTTTTAAATGCCTGATTTTATAACAGGGCATGAAAATATACTGAGCCTTATCCAATACTTGGCCCAGAGGTTGATAAATTCTGGAATACGATCTCTGGGTTTTAATCACATCACTTGCAATAGCATTGCCAACTGCTCCCGGGATATCAGAGTCTATGGCGCGGCTGCAAAGACATGCACCTAGAGGGTTCAGAGTCTTACCAACCAACCACCTAACAAGGTCTATATTCCTGCTCCAAAGATCGAAAGACCATCCAACTGGTTAAACCCAACTTCATTCATCAATTCTCAATGTTTTACGCTTTCTCCAAATGAACTTAGTAAAAGAGACTGCACTGTTTTTAGAAATCTTAAGATTTATAAGACAGACTACTGATTTTTTAGATAACATACTTTAAGACATTATTAATGTTAGGTAAAGAACATGCAAGGGATAATCTTTCTCTCTTAGGATTGGCTGCCTATTTACTGTTAAAATAAGATCTTCTTGTTGCTTCCAGCTAAATAGAGCAGAAAATTAACTTTTGCTGGGTTGTTTTAAACAGCTTTATGGAGATACAATTCATATACCATAGAATTCATCCATTTAAAGTATAAAATTAATTTTTTTGGTTTATTCACAAAGCTGTGCAACCATTATCACAATCAATTTTAGAACAATTTTCTCCCTCTAAAAAGCAACCCAAGACCATTAGCTCATTTTCTCCTTCTACACACACCTGACAACCACTCATCTAATATCTGTATATGTTCACTCTGGACATTTCTTATAAATGAAATCATAAAATATATGATCTTTGAAACTGATTTTCACCTAGCACAATGTTTGCAAGGTTCATTCAGGTTATAGAACGCATCAATTCATTCCTTTATATGACTAAATAATATTCCCATGTATAGATAACCACATTTTGTTTATCCATTTATCAACTGATGGGCATACAGATTGTTTCCACTTTACTAATATTATAAATAATGCTATTATGACATTCATACTTTTGTGTGGATGCTTGTTTTCATTTGTCTTAAGTAGAACTGCTGGATCATATGGCACCTCTCTTCAACCTTTTAAGGAACTGCCAAGGTGTTTTCCAAAGTGGCTACGTCACTTTACAATTCTACCAGCAGTATATAAGGATTCCTCTGGCTGTTTTCCAAATAGAATGAACCTTGAAGCCAGACCTAGATACAGTTCAGTCATTTACTGAATGTCACCTTAAGCAAGTCACTTAACATATCATATGCCTTTTTTCCTCTATAAAATGGAAATAATAATAATGTCTACTTTACTTACATCTACTTCAAAGTTGTTCTGAAGGCTACTTATTTTTGAGAGAGAGTGCGCAAGTGAACGGGGTGGGGGGGGGGGGTAGAGGAGAGAGAGAGTGTAGAGCCCGGAGCAGAATTCAAATTCACCAACTGTGAGATCATGACCTGAGCCAAAGTCAGATGCTTAACTGACTGAGCCACCTATATGCCCTTCTGAGGGTTACTACTAAGATTAAATGAGTGAAAATATTTATAGCACAGTGCCTGGCACATAGCAATTCAAGAAATGGTATTATAATTAATACTCTGTTCAAACAAGGCTGCTGATTTGCCTGTGAGACATTGCCTAACTCCTTAACTTTTGGCTAGAACTCTCTCATTGCACTCGTCAAACTGTAATTTTTTGGTTACGTGTCTGTCTCTCCAACCAGACCATAAGCTCCTTAATTTATCTTTTCATATTTTAGCATGAAGTACATTTTCCAGCTCATGACAGGCACTAAATAAATGCAGAGACAAAGGAAAGCTGAAAGGAACTACAAGAATGTAAAAAGAAAGGGGGAAGAAAAAGGAGAGAGTTCGGAAAAGAAAGGCAAAAAAGCCTTCCTGATCATCCCCCTTCCTCTCTGGTATATACTCCAGTCAGTTCCTCTCCTCTCCCAGCCTCAGTAAGATTTAATTACGTCTTCCTCCTTTCTCCCACACAAGCTGCTTATGCCTCATAACATGTCTTGTATGTAATAGTTAAATACTGATAAATTCAATTTCCCCTGCTGGACTACATTTTCCGTGGAGTCAGAGATTTACCCTTATTCATCTTTATTACCCCTGTACAGCCTAATGCCAAGTCTTGTTCACAGCAAGACCTACTAAAAAAGTTTACTGAATACATAATGACTTTGTACAATTGAGCAACTCTCATTTTATGCCTAACGAAAAGGAATCAACCACGGGAATCAAGGAGTATACTACAACTGAATAGGTACTACAAGACACAGCTAGGGAAGCAGGCTTTCTTCTTCTACTTCAGGTTGTAATTCTTGAATGGTCCATTCTATAAAGAGAGCCCTGAGCATTTCTGAGTACCTACTGTGTACCAGACACCTGTGTGCAAGATACTGCAGAAAGCAAGCAAGCTCCCGGCTCTTTAGCACTTACAGCTCAGTAGAGAGCACTTACCTTCTATCCTGAAAGTTCTAATCTCATTCCTACTCCAGAAATTTCATCAGTGCAATGGCTTCATTCATTCAATATTCATCAAACCCCCATTATGTGTCAGGTCTATCCCAGGCATCAGGAACATGGGAATAAGTAACAAAATCTCTGCCCTTTCATTTATCTTCTATTTTAACCTATCCTATAAAGATGCATTTCCCAGTCAATAATTCTGTGAAATACCAGCATGTAATGATAACACATAGATTAAATTTAAAAAGTAAAATAGAATGAAATGGTTTATGATTAAAAAAAACTCCATTACCCTGGTCCCCGCCCTTCCTTCCCAGAGGCAAGTATCCTCAAATCTTCTAGGCATTACCGCTAGCACCGCTCTCAACTTCTCTAAGTAATTTGCTTATATGACTATTTCCTGGTTGTCAATCCTATGAATTCATCAGAATTCTGCCATGCTACTCTTTCATCCCTCCTATTCTATCTCCCCCTCATCCAGTCCTCCAACTGAGCCACCCAGGTGTCCCAAAACACATATCCTTTCAACCAGATATTCCAAATAGCACATTTTGTATCTGTATCAAAATGATGATCACTGAAATTTTAGAAATGGGTAAGATCTCTTGAGAAACTATAGCCAGAGAAAAGCAAATGGCCAAGAGGCAAAATTGTTTGAATAGTGAAATGTATAGGAAGGGGTGAGGAATAGTAGTTAATAAAGGGGACAAAGGAAGAAAAGGAGACAGAAGAAAATAAAAACAAGGACTGTGGGAGGAGCAAAGAGGAAGTGATTGATTTCATCAATTTCCTTACATTTTAACAAGACGCTAAGTAGTAAACGGAATGGCTCTCCACTCTTTATTTTTCTCTATTTGAGTGGAAATATGAGGACTTTAGAAAGAAAGGAGTAAAATTCAATATCCAGAGCATCTCCTTATTCTTTGTAAGGGGACATAAAGAGAATGCAGAAAGTGTGAATCCAAACAAAAATATGGCCTGAATGCAATTCATTTCTCGCACTGTAAAATAAGTAATCTCACTGGTGTTACTAGGCATTCTCTTCTAATTCAGCTTTAAATTCATCCAAGTTTGGGGAGCCTAACTGGCTCAGCTGGTGGAACATGAGACTCCTAATCTTGGGGTTGCAAGTTTGAGTATCATATTAGGTACAGAGGTTACTTAAAAATAAAAATATTAAATTAATGAATTAATTATCTCCCAACAAATAAGAGCCCTGGACCTGATGGCTTCCCTGGGGAATTCTACCAGACATTTAAAAGAGAATTAATCCCAATTCTTCTCAAGCTATTCCAAAAAATAGAAATCGAAGGAAAACTCCCGGACTCATTTTATGAAGCCAGCATCACTCTGATTCCCAAGCCAGACAGAGATCCAGCAAAAAAAGAGAACTATAGGCCAATATCCTTGATGAATACGGATGCAAAAATTCTCAACAAGATCCTTGCAAATCGAATCCAGCAGCATATCAAAAGAATCATCCACCAAGATCAAGTGGGATTCATTCCTGGG